>NW_028262364.1:341250-682500 GCF_047370975.1 Nipponia nippon
CTGAGGAAGGGAGGAAAATAGTCCAAATCCTTCTGAAGGCCAGTAAAACAAAGGAAGGTCAAGGGACCTGCACAGGAGATCCAGATTTTAGGAATAAAATGGCAAGATGGAAATCATCAGATCCCAATGGCTGTGATCAACAAAATAACAGCCATGTCTCCAGCAACCAGCAAAAAGGAAACACAAGCTTTCTTGGGCATTGTGGGTTTTTGGAGAATGCATATTCCAAACTACAGTCTGATCCAAATAATTACAGCCCTCTCTATCAAGTTACCTGGAAGAAGAACGATTTCAAAGGGGGCCCTGAACAATGACAAGCCTTTGAACAAATTAAAGAGCAGGTAGTCCATGCAGAGGCCCTGGGGCCAGTCTGGGCAGGGCAAGACGTAAAAAATGTGCTCTACCCCACAGCCGGGGAGAATGGCCCTACCTGGAGCCTCTGGCAGAAAGCACCAGGGGAGACTCAAGGTCGACTCCTAGGGTTTTGGAGTCGGGGATGCAGAGGATCCAAGGTCCACTATTCTCCAACTGAGAAAGAGACATTGGCAGCATATGAAGATGTTTGAGCTGCTTTGGAAGTGGCTGGTAGTGAAGCACAGCTCCTCCTGGCACCTGGACTGCCAGTGCTGGGCTGGATGTTCAAAGGGAGGGTCCCCTCTACACATTGTGCAACTGATGCTACGTGGAGGAAGTGAGTCACACTGATCACACAACGGGCTCAAATAGGAAACCCCAGTTGCCCAGGAATCTTGGAAGTGATCATGGACTGGCCAGAAGGCAAAGATTTCAGAATATCACCAGAGGAGGAGGTGAGGTGTGCTGAAGAGGCCCCACTGCATTATAAACTACCAGAAAATGAGGGACAATATGCCGTGTTCACTGATGGGTCCTGCCGTCTTGTGGGAAAGCATCAGAGGTGGAAAGCTGCTGTATGGAGTCCTATACGACAAGTCGCAGAAACTGCTGAAGGAGAAGGTGAATTGAGTTGGTTGGCAGAGGTGAAAGCCATCCAGCTGGCTTTAGATATTGCTGAATGAGAAAAGTGGCCAGTGCTCTGTTTCTATACTGACTCACGGATGGTGGCAAATGCCCCGTGGGGGTGGCTGCAGCAATGGAAGCAGAGCAACTGGCAGCGCAGAGGTAAACCCATCTGGGCTGCCGCACTGTGGCAAGATATTGCTGCCCGGGTAGAGAGCCTGGTTGTAAAAGTACGTTACGTAGATGCTCGTGTACTCAAGAGCTGGGCCACTGAAGAACATCAGAACAACCAGCGGGTGGACCAGGTTGCTAAGACTGAAGTGGCTCAGGTGGATCTGGACTGGCAACAGAAGGGTGAATTATTTCTAGCTCAGTGGGCCCCTGACACCTCAGGCCATCAAGGAAGAGATGCAATATACAAATGGGCTCGTGATCGAGGGGTGGACTTGAGCATGGACACTATTGCACAGGTTAGCCATGAATGTGAAACATGCGCTGCAATCAAGCAAGCCAAGTGGTTAAAGCCCCTCTGGTATGGAGGACGATGGCTGAAATATAAATATGGGGAGGCCTGGCAGACTGATTATATGACAGTCCCACAAACCTGCCAAGGCAAGCGCCATGTGCTTACAGTGGTGGAAGCAGCTGCCGGATGGCTGGAAACATATCCCGTGCCCCATGCCACCGCCCAGAGCACTCCTGGGCCTTGAAAAGCAAGTCCTATGGCAACAGGGCACCCCAGAAAGAATTGAGTCAGACAATGGGACTCATCTCCAAAACAACCTCCTAGACACCAAAGAGCATGGCACTGAGTGGGTATATCACATCCCCTACCATGCAACAGCCTCCAGGAAAATGGAACGATAGAATGGGCTCTTAACAGACTACACTGAGAGCAGTGGGTGCTGGGACATTCAAACATTGGGATCCACACTTAGCAAAGGCCAACTGGTTAGTCAACACTAGGGGATCTGCCAATCGAGCTGGCCCCACCCAGCCAAAACTTTTACATACTGTAGAGGGGGATAAAGTCCCTGTAGTGCACATAAAAAAATATGCTGGGGAAGAGAGTCTGCGTTATTCCTGCCTCGGACGAAGGCAAACCCATTTGTGGTATTGCTTTTGCTCAAGGACCTGGGTGCACTGGGTGGGTGATGTGGGTGGACGTGGAAGTCTGATGTGTAGCTCAAGGGGATTTGATTTTGGGTGGGAATAGCCAATGAATTAAATGGTATGATGTTAATTGCTATATAATTACCACTTGTTAATTATATATTGTGCACTCTGCACTGGGTTAAAAACTGGCTGGATGGCTGAGCCCAGAGAGTGGAATGGAGTCAAATCCAGGTGGCGAGCGGTCACAAGTGGTGTTCCCCAGGGCTCAGTGTTGGGGCCAGTCCTGTTCAATATCTTCACTGATGATCTGCATGAGGGGATTGAGTGCACTCTCAGTAAGTTTGCAGATGACACCAAGTTGGGTGGAAGTGTTGATGTGCTGGAGGGTAGGAAGGCCCTACAGAGGGACCTGCACAGGTTGGATCGATGGGCCGGGGCCAACTGTATGAGATTCCAGAAGGTTAAGTGCCGGGTCCAGCAGTATGGGCTGTGTTCAGTTTTGGGCCCCTCACTCCAAGAAGGACATTGAGGTGCTGAAGTATTTCCAAAGAAGGGCAACGAAGCTGGTGAAGGGTCTAGAACACGTGTCTTACGAGGAGCAGCTGAGGGAGCTGGGGTTGTTTAGTTTGGAGAAGAGGAGGCTGAAGGAAGACCTTATTGCTCTCTACAGCTACCTGAAAGGAGGTTGTAGCAAGGTAGGGGTCGGTCTCTTCTCCCAAGTAACGAGGGATAGGACAAAAGGAAACAGCCTCAAGCTGTGGCAGGGGAAGTTTAGGTTGGATATTAGGAAAAACTTCATCACCAAAAGGGTGGTCAGGCATTGGAACAGGCTGCCCAGGGAAGTGGTTGAGTCTCCATCCCTGGAGGTATTTAAAAGATGGGCAGATGTGGTGCTTGAGGACATGGTATAGTGATGGACTTGGCAGTGCTGCATTAACGGTTGGACTCGATGATCTTAAGGGTCTTTTCCAACCTTGACGATTCTATGATTCTATGAGTCTATGAGGAAAGGCTGAGAGAGCTGGCACTGTTTACCCTGGAGAAGAGAAGGCTCAGGGGGATCTCATCAATATATGGAAATATATGAAGGCAGGGTGCAGAGAAGGCAAGGCCAAGCTCACTGCAGTCAGTCCTAGTCCCTCGTAGCCACTCCCCAGTCTATCACAACAGTGAAAGAGAGCAGAGGTGGCTGGAGGAGCAGTCCAAGTTGTTGAGGGGTTTCTGAGGGTCAAAGAACAACAGGCGCCAATCACTATGGCAATGCTGCACAGGTGGCAATATTGCACAGCCGAGACTTTCTGATTCCCATCCGTAAGCTCATTCATTGACTGGAGAGCCAAAGAATGATCAGCAAGACTCGCTCAGCCTTTAACAGTCCCGTATGTCTAGCGCGAACGTCTAATGGAGAGCGGAGACTAACAGGAGACTATCGTGGCCTGAACGAAGTCATGTCGCTGCTGAGTGCTGCCATGCCAGATGCGCTAGAACTTCAATACGAACTGGAGTCACAGGCAGCCAAGTGGTAAGCCACCATTGACATCGCTAATGCTTTTTTCTCAATCGCTTTGGCAGCAGAGTGGAGGCCACCGTTTGCTTTTCAGTTGGAGGGGCGTCCAGCACACCTGGAATCGACTGCCCCAGGGGTGGAGGCACAGCCCTACCATTTGCCATGGACTGATCCAGACTGCATTGGAACAGGGTGAGGCTCCAGAACACCTGCAAGACATTGATGACATCATTGTATGGGGCAACACAGCAGAAGAGGTTTCTGAGGAAGGGAGGAAAATAGTCCAAATCCTTCTGAAGGCCAGTAAAACAAAGGAAGGTCAAGGGACCTGCACAGGAGATCCAGATTTTAGGAATAAAATGGCAAGATGGAAATCATCAGATCCCAATGGCTGTGATCAACAAAATAACAGCCATGTCTCCAGCAACCAGCAAAAAGGAAACACAAGCTTTCTTGGGCATTGTGGGTTTTTGGAGAATGCATATTCCAAACTACAGTCTGATCCAAATAATTACAGCCCTCTCTATCAAGTTACCTGGAAGAAGAACGATTTCAAAGGGGGCCCTGAACAATGACAAGCCTTTGAACAAATTAAAGAGCAGGTAGTCCATGCAGAGGCCCTGGGGCCAGTCTGGGCAGGGCAAGACGTAAAAAATGTGCTCTACCCCACAGCCGGGGAGAATGGCCCTACCTGGAGCCTCTGGCAGAAAGCACCAGGGGAGACTCAAGGTCGACTCCTAGGGTTTTGGAGTCGGGGATGCAGAGGATCCAAGGTCCACTATTCTCCAACTGAGAAAGAGACATTGGCAGCATATGAAGATGTTTGAGCTGCTTTGGAAGTGGCTGGTAGTGAAGCACAGCTCCTCCTGGCACCTGGACTGCCAGTGCTGGGCTGGATGTTCAAAGGGAGGGTCCCCTCTACACATTGTGCAACTGATGCTACGTGGAGGAAGTGAGTCACACTGATCACACAACGGGCTCAAATAGGAAACCCCAGTTGCCCAGGAATCTTGGAAGTGATCATGGACTGGCCAGAAGGCAAAGATTTCAGAATATCACCAGAGGAGGAGGTGAGGTGTGCTGAAGAGGCCCCACTGCATTATAAACTACCAGAAAATGAGGGACAATATGCCGTGTTCACTGATGGGTCCTGCCGTCTTGTGGGAAAGCATCAGAGGTGGAAAGCTGCTGTATGGAGTCCTATACGACAAGTCGCAGAAACTGCTGAAGGAGAAGGTGAATTGAGTTGGTTGGCAGAGGTGAAAGCCATCCAGCTGGCTTTAGATATTGCTGAATGAGAAAAGTGGCCAGTGCTCTGTTTCTATACTGACTCACGGATGGTGGCAAATGCCCCGTGGGGGTGGCTGCAGCAATGGAAGCAGAGCAACTGGCAGCGCAGAGGTAAACCCATCTGGGCTGCCGCACTGTGGCAAGATATTGCTGCCCGGGTAGAGAGCCTGGTTGTAAAAGTACGTTACGTAGATGCTCGTGTACTCAAGAGCTGGGCCACTGAAGAACATCAGAACAACCAGCGGGTGGACCAGGTTGCTAAGACTGAAGTGGCTCAGGTGGATCTGGACTGGCAACAGAAGGGTGAATTATTTCTAGCTCAGTGGGCCCCTGACACCTCAGGCCATCAAGGAAGAGATGCAATATACAAATGGGCTCGTGATCGAGGGGTGGACTTGAGCATGGACACTATTGCACAGGTTAGCCATGAATGTGAAACATGCGCTGCAATCAAGCAAGCCAAGTGGTTAAAGCCCCTCTGGTATGGAGGACGATGGCTGAAATATAAATATGGGGAGGCCTGGCAGACTGATTATATGACAGTCCCACAAACCTGCCAAGGCAAGCGCCATGTGCTTACAGTGGTGGAAGCAGCTGCCGGATGGCTGGAAACATATCCCGTGCCCCATGCCACCGCCCAGAGCACTCCTGGGCCTTGAAAAGCAAGTCCTATGGCAACAGGGCACCCCAGAAAGAATTGAGTCAGACAATGGGACTCATCTCCAAAACAACCTCCTAGACACCAAAGAGCATGGCACTGAGTGGGTATATCACATCCCCTACCATGCAACAGCCTCCAGGAAAATGGAACGATAGAATGGGCTCTTAACAGACTACACTGAGAGCAGTGGGTGCTGGGACATTCAAACATTGGGATCCACACTTAGCAAAGGCCAACTGGTTAGTCAACACTAGGGGATCTGCCAATCGAGCTGGCCCCACCCAGCCAAAACTTTTACATACTGTAGAGGGGGATAAAGTCCCTGTAGTGCACATAAAAAAATATGCTGGGGAAGAGAGTCTGCGTTATTCCTGCCTCGGACGAAGGCAAACCCATTTGTGGTATTGCTTTTGCTCAAGGACCTGGGTGCACTGGGTGGGTGATGTGGGTGGACGTGGAAGTCTGATGTGTAGCTCAAGGGGATTTGATTTTGGGTGGGAATAGCCAATGAATTAAATGGTATGATGTTAATTGCTATATAATTACCACTTGTTAATTATATATTGTGCACTCTGCACTGGGTTAAAAACTGGCTGGATGGCTGAGCCCAGAGAGTGGAATGGAGTCAAATCCAGGTGGCGAGCGGTCACAAGTGGTGTTCCCCAGGGCTCAGTGTTGGGGCCAGTCCTGTTCAATATCTTCACTGATGATCTGCACGAGGGGATTGAGTGCACTCTCAGTAAGTTTGCAGATGACACCAAGTTGGGTGGAAGTGTTGATGTGCTGGAGGGTAGGAAGGCCCTACAGAGGGACCTGCACAGGTTGGATCGATGGGCCGGGGCCAACTGTATGAGATTCCAGAAGGTTAAGTGCCGGGTCCAGCAGTATGGGCTGTGTTCAGTTTTGGGCCCCTCACTCCAAGAAGGACATTGAGGTGCTGAAGTATTTCCAAAGAAGGGCAACGAAGCTGGTGAAGGGTCTAGAACACGTGTCTTACGAGGAGCAGCTGAGGGAGCTGGGGTTGTTTAGTTTGGAGAAGAGGAGGCTGAAGGAAGACCTTATTGCTCTCTACAGCTACCTGAAAGGAGGTTGTAGCAAGGTAGGGGTCGGTCTCTTCTCCCAAGTAACGAGGGATAGGACAAAAGGAAACAGCCTCAAGCTGTGGCAGGGGAAGTTTAGGTTGGATATTAGGAAAAACTTCATCACCAAAAGGGTGGTCAGGCATTGGAACAGGCTGCCCAGGGAAGTGGTTGAGTCTCCATCCCTGGAGGTATTTAAAAGATGGGCAGATGTGGTGCTTGAGGACATGGTATAGTGATGGACTTGGCAGTGCTGCATTAACGGTTGGACTCGATGATCTTAAGGGTCTTTTCCAACCTTGACGATTCTATGATTCTATGAGTCTATGAGGAAAGGCTGAGAGAGCTGGCACTGTTTACCCTGGAGAAGAGAAGGCTCAGGGGGGATCTCATCAATATATGGAAATATATGAAGGCAGGGTGCAGAGAAGGCAAGGCCAAGCTCACTGCAGTCAGTCCTAGTCCCTCGTAGCCACTCCCCAGTCTATCACAACAGTGAAAGAGAGCAGAGGTGGCTGGAGGAGCAGTCCAAGTTGTTGAGGGGTTTCTGAGGGTCAAAGAACAACAGGCGCCAATCACTATGGCAATGCTGCACAGGTGGCAATATTGCACAGCCGAGACTTTCTGATTCCCATCCGTAAGCTCATTCATTGACTGGAGAGCCAAAGAATGATCAGCAAGACTCGCTCAGCCTTTAACAGTCCCGTATGTCTAGCGCGAACGTCTAATGGAGAGCGGAGACTAACAGGAGACTATCGTGGCCTGAACGAAGTCATGTCGCTGCTGAGTGCTGCCATGCCAGATGCGCTAGAACTTCAATACGAACTGGAGTCACAGGCAGCCAAGTGGTAAGCCACCATTGACATCGCTAATGCTTTTTTCTCAATCGCTTTGGCAGCAGAGTGGAGGCCACCGTTTGCTTTTCAGTTGGAGGGGCGTCCAGCACACCTGGAATCGACTGCCCCAGGGGTGGAGGCACAGCCCTACCATTTGCCATGGACTGATCCAGACTGCATTGGAACAGGGTGAGGCTCCAGAACACCTGCAAGACATTGATGACATCATTGTATGGGGCAACACAGCAGAAGAGGTTTCTGAGGAAGGGAGGAAAATAGTCCAAATCCTTCTGAAGGCCAGTAAAACAAAGGAAGGTCAAGGGACCTGCACAGGAGATCCAGATTTTAGGAATAAAATGGCAAGATGGAAATCATCAGATCCCAATGGCTGTGATCAACAAAATAACAGCCATGTCTCCAGCAACCAGCAAAAAGGAAACACAAGCTTTCTTGGGCATTGTGGGTTTTTGGAGAATGCATATTCCAAACTACAGTCTGATCCAAATAATTACAGCCCTCTCTATCAAGTTACCTGGAAGAAGAACGATTTCAAAGGGGGCCCTGAACAATGACAAGCCTTTGAACAAATTAAAGAGCAGGTAGTCCATGCAGAGGCCCTGGGGCCAGTCTGGGCAGGGCAAGACGTAAAAAATGTGCTCTACCCCACAGCCGGGGAGAATGGCCCTACCTGGAGCCTCTGGCAGAAAGCACCAGGGGAGACTCAAGGTCGACTCCTAGGGTTTTGGAGTCGGGGATGCAGAGGATCCAAGGTCCACTATTCTCCAACTGAGAAAGAGACATTGGCAGCATATGAAGATGTTTGAGCTGCTTTGGAAGTGGCTGGTAGTGAAGCACAGCTCCTCCTGGCACCTGGACTGCCAGTGCTGGGCTGGATGTTCAAAGGGAGGGTCCCCTCTACACATTGTGCAACTGATGCTACGTGGAGGAAGTGAGTCACACTGATCACACAACGGGCTCAAATAGGAAACCCCAGTTGCCCAGGAATCTTGGAAGTGATCATGGACTGGCCAGAAGGCAAAGATTTCAGAATATCACCAGAGGAGGAGGTGAGGTGTGCTGAAGAGGCCCCACTGCATTATAAACTACCAGAAAATGAGGGACAATATGCCGTGTTCACTGATGGGTCCTGCCGTCTTGTGGCAAAGCATCAGAGGTGGAAAGCTGCTGTATGGAGTCCTATACGACAAGTCGCAGAAACTGCTGAAGGAGAAGGTGAATTGAGTTGGTTGGCAGAGGTGAAAGCCATCCAGCTGGCTTTAGATATTGCTGAATGAGAAAAGTGGCCAGTGCTCTGTTTCTATACTGACTCACGGATGGTGGCAAATGCCCCGTGGGGGTGGCTGCAGCAATGGAAGCAGAGCAACTGGCAGCGCAGAGGTAAACCCATCTGGGCTGCCGCACTGTGGCAAGATATTGCTGCCCGGGTAGAGAGCCTGGTTGTAAAAGTACGTTACGTAGATGCTCGTGTACTCAAGAGCTGGGCCACTGAAGAACATCAGAACAACCAGCGGGTGGACCAGGTTGCTAAGACTGAAGTGGCTCAGGTGGATCTGGACTGGCAACAGAAGGGTGAATTATTTCTAGCTCAGTGGGCCCCTGACACCTCAGGCCATCAAGGAAGAGATGCAATATACAAATGGGCTCGTGATCGAGGGGTGGACTTGAGCATGGACACTATTGCACAGGTTAGCCATGAATGTGAAACATGCGCTGCAATCAAGCAAGCCAAGTGGTTAAAGCCCCTCTGGTATGGAGGACGATGGCTGAAATATAAATATGGGGAGGCCTGGCAGACTGATTATATGACAGTCCCACAAACCTGCCAAGGCAAGCGCCATGTGCTTACAGTGGTGGAAGCAGCTGCCGGATGGCTGGAAACATATCCCGTGCCCCATGCCACCGCCCAGAGCACTCCTGGGCCTTGAAAAGCAAGTCCTATGGCAACAGGGCACCCCAGAAAGAATTGAGTCAGACAATGGGACTCATCTCCAAAACAACCTCCTAGACACCAAAGAGCATGGCACTGAGTGGGTATATCACATCCCCTACCATGCAACAGCCTCCAGGAAAATGGAACGATAGAATGGGCTCTTAACAGACTACACTGAGAGCAGTGGGTGCTGGGACATTCAAACATTGGGATCCACACTTAGCAAAGGCCAACTGGTTAGTCAACACTAGGGGATCTGCCAATCGAGCTGGCCCCACCCAGCCAAAACTTTTACATACTGTAGAGGGGGATAAAGTCCCTGTAGTGCACATAAAAAAATATGCTGGGGAAGAGAGTCTGCGTTATTCCTGCCTCGGACGAAGGCAAACCCATTTGTGGTATTGCTTTTGCTCAAGGACCTGGGTGCACTGGGTGGGTGATGTGGGTGGACGTGGAAGTCTGATGTGTAGCTCAAGGGGATTTGATTTTGGGTGGGAATAGCCAATGAATTAAATGGTATGATGTTAATTGCTATATAATTACCACTTGTTAATTATATATTGTGCACTCTGCACTGGGTTAAAAACTGGCTGGATGGCTGAGCCCAGAGAGTGGAATGGAGTCAAATCCAGGTGGCGAGCGGTCACAAGTGGTGTTCCCCAGGGCTCAGTGTTGGGGCCAGTCCTGTTCAATATCTTCACTGATGATCTGCACGAGGGGATTGAGTGCACTCTCAGTAAGTTTGCAGATGACACCAAGTTGGGTGGAAGTGTTGATGTGCTGGAGGATAGGAAGGCCCTACAGAGGGACCTGCACAGGTTGGATCGATGGGCCGGGGCCAACTGTATGAGATTCCAGAAGGTTAAGTGCCGGGTCCAGCAGTATGGGCTGTGTTCAGTTTTGGGCCCCTCACTCCAAGAAGGACATTGAGGTGCTGAAGTATTTCCAAAGAAGGGCAACGAAGCTGGTGAAGGGTCTAGAACACGTGTCTTACGAGGAGCAGCTGAGGGAGCTGGGGTTGTTTAGTTTGGAGAAGAGGAGGCTGAAGGAAGACCTTATTGCTCTCTACAGCTACCTGAAAGGAGGTTGTAGCAAGGTAGGGGTCGGTCTCTTCTCCCAAGTAACGAGGGATAGGACAAAAGGAAACAGCCTCAAGCTGTGGCAGGGGAAGTTTAGGTTGGATATTAGGAAAAACTTCATCACCAAAAGGGTGGTCAGGCATTGGAACAGGCTGCCCAGGGAAGTGGTTGAGTCTCCATCCCTGGAGGTATTTAAAAGATGGGCAGATGTGGTGCTTGAGGACATGGTATAGTGATGGACTTGGCAGTGCTGCATTAACGGTTGGACTCGATGATCTTAAGGGTCTTTTCCAACCTTGACGATTCTATGATTCTATGAGTCTATGAGGAAAGGCTGAGAGAGCTGGCACTGTTTACCCTGGAGAAGAGAAGGCTCAGGGGGGATCTCATCAATATATAGAAATATATGAAGGCAGGGTGCAGAGAAGGCAAGGCCAAGCTCACTGCAGTCAGTCCTAGTCCCTCGTAGCCACTCCCCAGTCTATCACAACAGTGAAAGAGAGCAGAGGTGGCTGGAGGAGCAGTCCAAGTTGTTGAGGGGTTTCTGAGGGTCAAAGAACAACAGGCGCCAATCACTATGGCAATGCTGCACAGGTGGCAATATTGCACAGCCGAGACTTTCTGATTCCCATCCGTAAGCTCATTCATTGACTGGAGAGCCAAAGAATGATCAGCAAGACTCGCTCAGCCTTTAACAGTCCCGTATGTCTAGCGCGAACGTCTAATGGAGAGCGGAGACTAACAGGAGACTATCGTGGCCTGAACGAAGTCATGTCGCTGCTGAGTGCTGCCATGCCAGATGCGCTAGAACTTCAATACGAACTGGAGTCACAGGCAGCCAAGTGGTAAGCCACCATTGACTTCGCTAATGCTTTTTTCTCAATCGCTTTGGCAGCAGAGTGGAGGCCACCGTTTGCTTTTCAGTTGGAGGGGTGTCCAGCACACCTGGAATCGACTGCCCCAGGGGTGGAGGCACAGCCCCTACCATTTGCCATGGACTGATCCAGACTGCATTGGAACAGGGTGAGGCTCCAGAACACCTGCAAGACATTGATGACATCATTGTATGGGGCAACACAGCAGAAGAGGTTTCTGAGGAAGGGAGGAAAATAGTCCAAATCCTTCTGAAGGCCAGTAAAACAAAGGAAGGTCAAGGGACCTGCACAGGAGATCCAGATTTTAGGAATAAAATGGCAAGATGGAAATCATCAGATCCCAATGGCTGTGATCAACAAAATAACAGCCATGTCTCCAGCAACCAGCAAAAAGGAAACACAAGCTTTCTTGGGCATTGTGGGTTTTTGGAGAATGCATATTCCAAACTACAGTCTGATCCAAATAATTACAGCCCTCTCTATCAAGTTACCTGGAAGAAGAACGATTTCAAAGGGGGCCCTGAACAATGACAAGCCTTTGAACAAATTAAAGAGCAGGTAGTCCATGCAGAGGCCCTGGGGCCAGTCTGGGCAGGGCAAGACGTAAAAAATGTGCTCTACCCCACAGCCGGGGAGAATGGCCCTACCTGGAGCCTCTGGCAGAAAGCACCAGGGGAGACTCAAGGTCGACTCCTAGGGTTTTGGAGTCGGGGATGCAGAGGATCCAAGGTCCACTATTCTCCAACTGAGAAAGAGACATTGGCAGCATATGAAGATGTTTGAGCTGCTTTGGAAGTGGCTGGTAGTGAAGCACAGCTCCTCCTGGCACCTGGACTGCCAGTGCTGGGCTGGATGTTCAAAGGGAGGGTCCCCTCTACACATTGTGCAACTGATGCTACGTGGAGGAAGTGAGTCACACTGATCACACAACGGGCTCAAATAGGAAACCCCAGTTGCCCAGGAATCTTGGAAGTGATCATGGACTGGCCAGAAGGCAAAGATTTCAGAATATCACCAGAGGAGGAGGTGAGGTGTGCTGAAGAGGCCCCACTGCATTATAAACTACCAGAAAATGAGGGACAATATGCCGTGTTCACTGATGGGTCCTGCCGTCTTGTGGCAAAGCATCAGAGGTGGAAAGCTGCTGTATGGAGTCCTATACGACAAGTCGCAGAAACTGCTGAAGGAGAAGGTGAATTGAGTTGGTTGGCAGAGGTGAAAGCCATCCAGCTGGCTTTAGATATTGCTGAATGAGAAAAGTGGCCAGTGCTCTGTTTCTATACTGACTCACGGATGGTGGCAAATGCCCCGTGGGGGTGGCTGCAGCAATGGAAGCAGAGCAACTGGCAGCGCAGAGGTAAACCCATCTGGGCTGCCGCACTGTGGCAAGATATTGCTGCCCGGGTAGAGAGCCTGGTTGTAAAAGTACGTTACGTAGATGCTCGTGTACTCAAGAGCTGGGCCACTGAAGAACATCAGAACAACCAGCGGGTGGACCAGGTTGCTAAGACTGAAGTGGCTCAGGTGGATCTGGACTGGCAACAGAAGGGTGAATTATTTCTAGCTCAGTGGGCCCCTGACACCTCAGGCCATCAAGGAAGAGATGCAATATACAAATGGGCTCGTGATCGAGGGGTGGACTTGAGCATGGACACTATTGCACAGGTTAGCCATGAATGTGAAACATGCGCTGCAATCAAGCAAGCCAAGTGGTTAAAGCCCCTCTGGTATGGAGGACGATGGCTGAAATATAAATATGGGGAGGCCTGGCAGACTGATTATATGACAGTCCCACAAACCTGCCAAGGCAAGCGCCATGTGCTTACAGTGGTGGAAGCAGCTGCCGGATGGCTGGAAACATATCCCGTGCCCCATGCCACCGCCCAGAGCACTCCTGGGCCTTGAAAAGCAAGTCCTATGGCAACAGGGCACCCCAGAAAGAATTGAGTCAGACAATGGGACTCATCTCCAAAACAACCTCCTAGACACCAAAGAGCATGGCACTGAGTGGGTATATCACATCCCCTACCATGCAACAGCCTCCAGGAAAATGGAACGATAGAATGGGCTCTTAACAGACTACACTGAGAGCAGTGGGTGCTGGGACATTCAAACATTGGGATCCACACTTAGCAAAGGCCAACTGGTTAGTCAACACTAGGGGATCTGCCAATCGAGCTGGCCCCACCCAGCCAAAACTTTTACATACTGTAGAGGGGGATAAAGTCCCTGTAGTGCACATAAAAAAATATGCTGGGGAAGAGAGTCTGCGTTATTCCTGCCTCGGACGAAGGCAAACCCATTTGTGGTATTGCTTTTGCTCAAGGACCTGGGTGCACTGGGTGGGTGATGTGGGTGGACGTGGAAGTCTGATGTGTAGCTCAAGGGGATTTGATTTTGGGTGGGAATAGCCAATGAATTAAATGGTATGATGTTAATTGCTATATAATTACCACTTGTTAATTATATATTGTGCACTCTGCACTGGGTTAAAAACTGGCTGGATGGCTGAGCCCAGAGAGTGGAATGGAGTCAAATCCAGGTGGCGAGCGGTCACAAGTGGTGTTCCCCAGGGCTCAGTGTTGGGGCCAGTCCTGTTCAATATCTTCACTGATGATCTGCATGAGGGGATTGAGTGCACTCTCAGTAAGTTTGCAGATGACACCAAGTTGGGTGGAAGTGTTGATGTGCTGGAGGGTAGGAAGGCCCTACAGAGGGACCTGCACAGGTTGGATCGATGGGCCGGGGCCAACTGTATGAGATTCCAGAAGGTTAAGTGCCGGGTCCAGCAGTATGGGCTGTGTTCAGTTTTGGGCCCCTCACTCCAAGAAGGACATTGAGGTGCTGAAGTATTTCCAAAGAAGGGCAACGAAGCTGGTGAAGGGTCTAGAACACGTGTCTTACGAGGAGCAGCTGAGGGAGCTGGGGTTGTTTAGTTTGGAGAAGAGGAGGCTGAAGGAAGACCTTATTGCTCTCTACAGCTACCTGAAAGGAGGTTGTAGCAAGGTAGGGGTCGGTCTCTTCTCCCAAGTAACGAGGGATAGGACAAAAGGAAACAGCCTCAAGCTGTGGCAGGGGAAGTTTAGGTTGGATATTAGGAAAAACTTCATCACCAAAAGGGTGGTCAGGCATTGGAACAGGCTGCCCAGGGAAGTGGTTGAGTCTCCATCCCTGGAGGTATTTAAAAGATGGGCAGATGTGGTGCTTGAGGACATGGTATAGTGATGGACTTGGCAGTGCTGCATTAACGGTTGGACTCGATGATCTTAAGGGTCTTTTCCAACCTTGACGATTCTATGATTCTATGAGTCTATGAGGAAAGGCTGAGAGAGCTGGCACTGTTTACCCTGGAGAAGAGAAGGCTCAGGGGGATCTCATCAATATATGGAAATATATGAAGGCAGGGTGCAGAGAAGGCAAGGCCAAGCTCACTGCAGTCAGTCCTAGTCCCTCGTAGCCACTCCCCAGTCTATCACAACAGTGAAAGAGAGCAGAGGTGGCTGGAGGAGCAGTCCAAGTTGTTGAGGGGTTTCTGAGGGTCAAAGAACAACAGGCGCCAATCACTATGGCAATGCTGCACAGGTGGCAATATTGCACAGCCGAGACTTTCTGATTCCCATCCGTAAGCTCATTCATTGACTGGAGAGCCAAAGAATGATCAGCAAGACTCGCTCAGCCTTTAACAGTCCCGTATGTCTAGCGCGAACGTCTAATGGAGAGCGGAGACTAACAGGAGACTATCGTGGCCTGAACGAAGTCATGTCGCTGCTGAGTGCTGCCATGCCAGATGCGCTAGAACTTCAATACGAACTGGAGTCACAGGCAGCCAAGTGGTAAGCCACCATTGACATCGCTAATGCTTTTTTCTCAATCGCTTTGGCAGCAGAGTGGAGGCCACCGTTTGCTTTTCAGTTGGAGGGGCGTCCAGCACACCTGGAATCGACTGCCCCAGGGGTGGAGGCACAGCCCTACCATTTGCCATGGACTGATCCAGACTGCATTGGAACAGGGTGAGGCTCCAGAACACCTGCAAGACATTGATGACATCATTGTATGGGGCAACACAGCAGAAGAGGTTTCTGAGGAAGGGAGGAAAATAGTCCAAATCCTTCTGAAGGCCAGTAAAACAAAGGAAGGTCAAGGGACCTGCACAGGAGATCCAGATTTTAGGAATAAAATGGCAAGATGGAAATCATCAGATCCCAATGGCTGTGATCAACAAAATAACAGCCATGTCTCCAGCAACCAGCAAAAAGGAAACACAAGCTTTCTTGGGCATTGTGGGTTTTTGGAGAATGCATATTCCAAACTACAGTCTGATCCAAATAATTACAGCCCTCTCTATCAAGTTACCTGGAAGAAGAACGATTTCAAAGGGGGCCCTGAACAATGACAAGCCTTTGAACAAATTAAAGAGCAGGTAGTCCATGCAGAGGCCCTGGGGCCAGTCTGGGCAGGGCAAGACGTAAAAAATGTGCTCTACCCCACAGCCGGGGAGAATGGCCCTACCTGGAGCCTCTGGCAGAAAGCACCAGGGGAGACTCAAGGTCGACTCCTAGGGTTTTGGAGTCGGGGATGCAGAGGATCCAAGGTCCACTATTCTCCAACTGAGAAAGAGACATTGGCAGCATATGAAGATGTTTGAGCTGCTTTGGAAGTGGCTGGTAGTGAAGCACAGCTCCTCCTGGCACCTGGACTGCCAGTGCTGGGCTGGATGTTCAAAGGGAGGGTCCCCTCTACACATTGTGCAACTGATGCTACGTGGAGGAAGTGAGTCACACTGATCACACAACGGGCTCAAATAGGAAACCCCAGTTGCCCAGGAATCTTGGAAGTGATCATGGACTGGCCAGAAGGCAAAGATTTCAGAATATCACCAGAGGAGGAGGTGAGGTGTGCTGAAGAGGCCCCACTGCATTATAAACTACCAGAAAATGAGGGACAATATGCCGTGTTCACTGATGGGTCCTGCCGTCTTGTGGGAAAGCATCAGAGGTGGAAAGCTGCTGTATGGAGTCCTATACGACAAGTCGCAGAAACTGCTGAAGGAGAAGGTGAATTGAGTTGGTTGGCAGAGGTGAAAGCCATCCAGCTGGCTTTAGATATTGCTGAATGAGAAAAGTGGCCAGTGCTCTGTTTCTATACTGACTCACGGATGGTGGCAAATGCCCCGTGGGGGTGGCTGCAGCAATGGAAGCAGAGCAACTGGCAGCGCAGAGGTAAACCCATCTGGGCTGCCGCACTGTGGCAAGATATTGCTGCCCGGGTAGAGAGCCTGGTTGTAAAAGTACGTTACGTAGATGCTCGTGTACTCAAGAGCTGGGCCACTGAAGAACATCAGAACAACCAGCGGGTGGACCAGGTTGCTAAGACTGAAGTGGCTCAGGTGGATCTGGACTGGCAACAGAAGGGTGAATTATTTCTAGCTCAGTGGGCCCCTGACACCTCAGGCCATCAAGGAAGAGATGCAATATACAAATGGGCTCGTGATCGAGGGGTGGACTTGAGCATGGACACTATTGCACAGGTTAGCCATGAATGTGAAACATGCGCTGCAATCAAGCAAGCCAAGTGGTTAAAGCCCCTCTGGTATGGAGGACGATGGCTGAAATATAAATATGGGGAGGCCTGGCAGACTGATTATATGACAGTCCCACAAACCTGCCAAGGCAAGCGCCATGTGCTTACAGTGGTGGAAGCAGCTGCCGGATGGCTGGAAACATATCCCGTGCCCCATGCCACCGCCCAGAGCACTCCTGGGCCTTGAAAAGCAAGTCCTATGGCAACAGGGCACCCCAGAAAGAATTGAGTCAGACAATGGGACTCATCTCCAAAACAACCTCCTAGACACCAAAGAGCATGGCACTGAGTGGGTATATCACATCCCCTACCATGCAACAGCCTCCAGGAAAATGGAACGATAGAATGGGCTCTTAACAGACTACACTGAGAGCAGTGGGTGCTGGGACATTCAAACATTGGGATCCACACTTAGCAAAGGCCAACTGGTTAGTCAACACTAGGGGATCTGCCAATCGAGCTGGCCCCACCCAGCCAAAACTTTTACATACTGTAGAGGGGGATAAAGTCCCTGTAGTGCACATAAAAAAATATGCTGGGGAAGAGAGTCTGCGTTATTCCTGCCTCGGACGAAGGCAAACCCATTTGTGGTATTGCTTTTGCTCAAGGACCTGGGTGCACTGGGTGGGTGATGTGGGTGGACGTGGAAGTCTGATGTGTAGCTCAAGGGGATTTGATTTTGGGTGGGAATAGCCAATGAATTAAATGGTATGATGTTAATTGCTATATAATTACCACTTGTTAATTATATATTGTGCACTCTGCACTGGGTTAAAAACTGGCTGGATGGCTGAGCCCAGAGAGTGGAATGGAGTCAAATCCAGGTGGCGAGCGGTCACAAGTGGTGTTCCCCAGGGCTCAGTGTTGGGGCCAGTCCTGTTCAATATCTTCACTGATGATCTGCACGAGGGGATTGAGTGCACTCTCAGTAAGTTTGCAGATGACACCAAGTTGGGTGGAAGTGTTGATGTGCTGGAGGATAGGAAGGCCCTACAGAGGGACCTGCACAGGTTGGATCGATGGGCCGGGGCCAACTGTATGAGATTCCAGAAGGTTAAGTGCCGGGTCCAGCAGTATGGGCTGTGTTCAGTTTTGGGCCCCTCACTCCAAGAAGGACATTGAGGTGCTGAAGTATTTCCAAAGAAGGGCAACGAAGCTGGTGAAGGGTCTAGAACACGTGTCTTACGAGGAGCAGCTGAGGGAGCTGGGGTTGTTTAGTTTGGAGAAGAGGAGGCTGAAGGAAGACCTTATTGCTCTCTACAGCTACCTGAAAGGAGGTTGTAGCAAGGTAGGGGTCGGTCTCTTCTCCCAAGTAACGAGGGATAGGACAAAAGGAAACAGCCTCAAGCTGTGGCAGGGGAAGTTTAGGTTGGATATTAGGAAAAACTTCATCACCAAAAGGGTGGTCAGGCATTGGAACAGGCTGCCCAGGGAAGTGGTTGAGTCTCCATCCCTGGAGGTATTTAAAAGATGGGCAGATGTGGTGCTTGAGGACATGGTATAGTGATGGACTTGGCAGTGCTGCATTAACGGTTGGACTCGATGATCTTAAGGGTCTTTTCCAACCTTGACGATTCTATGATTCTATGAGTCTATGAGGAAAGGCTGAGAGAGCTGGCACTGTTTACCCTGGAGAAGAGAAGGCTCAGGGGGGATCTCATCAATATATAGAAATATATGAAGGCAGGGTGCAGAGAAGGCAAGGCCAAGCTCACTGCAGTCAGTCCTAGTCCCTCGTAGCCACTCCCCAGTCTATCACAACAGTGAAAGAGAGCAGAGGTGGCTGGAGGAGCAGTCCAAGTTGTTGAGGGGTTTCTGAGGGTCAAAGAACAACAGGCGCCAATCACTATGGCAATGCTGCACAGGTGGCAATATTGCACAGCCGAGACTTTCTGATTCCCATCCGTAAGCTCATTCATTGACTGGAGAGCCAAAGAATGATCAGCAAGACTCGCTCAGCCTTTAACAGTCCCGTATGTCTAGCGCGAACGTCTAATGGAGAGCGGAGACTAACAGGAGACTATCGTGGCCTGAACGAAGTCATGTCGCTGCTGAGTGCTGCCATGCCAGATGCGCTAGAACTTCAATACGAACTGGAGTCACAGGCAGCCAAGTGGTAAGCCACCATTGACTTCGCTAATGCTTTTTTCTCAATCGCTTTGGCAGCAGAGTGGAGGCCACCGTTTGCTTTTCAGTTGGAGGGGTGTCCAGCACACCTGGAATCGACTGCCCCAGGGGTGGAGGCACAGCCCCTACCATTTGCCATGGACTGATCCAGACTGCATTGGAACAGGGTGAGGCTCCAGAACACCTGCAAGACATTGATGACATCATTGTATGGGGCAACACAGCAGAAGAGGTTTCTGAGGAAGGGAGGAAAATAGTCCAAATCCTTCTGAAGGCCAGTAAAACAAAGGAAGGTCAAGGGACCTGCACAGGAGATCCAGATTTTAGGAATAAAATGGCAAGATGGAAATCATCAGATCCCAATGGCTGTGATCAACAAAATAACAGCCATGTCTCCAGCAACCAGCAAAAAGGAAACACAAGCTTTCTTGGGCATTGTGGGTTTTTGGAGAATGCATATTCCAAACTACAGTCTGATCCAAATAATTACAGCCCTCTCTATCAAGTTACCTGGAAGAAGAACGATTTCAAAGGGGGCCCTGAACAATGACAAGCCTTTGAACAAATTAAAGAGCAGGTAGTCCATGCAGAGGCCCTGGGGCCAGTCTGGGCAGGGCAAGACGTAAAAAATGTGCTCTACCCCACAGCCGGGGAGAATGGCCCTACCTGGAGCCTCTGGCAGAAAGCACCAGGGGAGACTCAAGGTCGACTCCTAGGGTTTTGGAGTCGGGGATGCAGAGGATCCAAGGTCCACTATTCTCCAACTGAGAAAGAGACATTGGCAGCATATGAAGATGTTTGAGCTGCTTTGGAAGTGGCTGGTAGTGAAGCACAGCTCCTCCTGGCACCTGGACTGCCAGTGCTGGGCTGGATGTTCAAAGGGAGGGTCCCCTCTACACATTGTGCAACTGATGCTACGTGGAGGAAGTGAGTCACACTGATCACACAACGGGCTCAAATAGGAAACCCCAGTTGCCCAGGAATCTTGGAAGTGATCATGGACTGGCCAGAAGGCAAAGATTTCAGAATATCACCAGAGGAGGAGGTGAGGTGTGCTGAAGAGGCCCCACTGCATTATAAACTACCAGAAAATGAGGGACAATATGCCGTGTTCACTGATGGGTCCTGCCGTCTTGTGGCAAAGCATCAGAGGTGGAAAGCTGCTGTATGGAGTCCTATACGACAAGTCGCAGAAACTGCTGAAGGAGAAGGTGAATTGAGTTGGTTGGCAGAGGTGAAAGCCATCCAGCTGGCTTTAGATATTGCTGAATGAGAAAAGTGGCCAGTGCTCTGTTTCTATACTGACTCACGGATGGTGGCAAATGCCCCGTGGGGGTGGCTGCAGCAATGGAAGCAGAGCAACTGGCAGCGCAGAGGTAAACCCATCTGGGCTGCCGCACTGTGGCAAGATATTGCTGCCCGGGTAGAGAGCCTGGTTGTAAAAGTACGTTACGTAGATGCTCGTGTACTCAAGAGCTGGGCCACTGAAGAACATCAGAACAACCAGCGGGTGGACCAGGTTGCTAAGACTGAAGTGGCTCAGGTGGATCTGGACTGGCAACAGAAGGGTGAATTATTTCTAGCTCAGTGGGCCCCTGACACCTCAGGCCATCAAGGAAGAGATGCAATATACAAATGGGCTCGTGATCGAGGGGTGGACTTGAGCATGGACACTATTGCACAGGTTAGCCATGAATGTGAAACATGCGCTGCAATCAAGCAAGCCAAGTGGTTAAAGCCCCTCTGGTATGGAGGACGATGGCTGAAATATAAATATGGGGAGGCCTGGCAGACTGATTATATGACAGTCCCACAAACCTGCCAAGGCAAGCGCCATGTGCTTACAGTGGTGGAAGCAGCTGCCGGATGGCTGGAAACATATCCCGTGCCCCATGCCACCGCCCAGAGCACTCCTGGGCCTTGAAAAGCAAGTCCTATGGCAACAGGGCACCCCAGAAAGAATTGAGTCAGACAATGGGACTCATCTCCAAAACAACCTCCTAGACACCAAAGAGCATGGCACTGAGTGGGTATATCACATCCCCTACCATGCAACAGCCTCCAGGAAAATGGAACGATAGAATGGGCTCTTAACAGACTACACTGAGAGCAGTGGGTGCTGGGACATTCAAACATTGGGATCCACACTTAGCAAAGGCCAACTGGTTAGTCAACACTAGGGGATCTGCCAATCGAGCTGGCCCCACCCAGCCAAAACTTTTACATACTGTAGAGGGGGATAAAGTCCCTGTAGTGCACATAAAAAAATATGCTGGGGAAGAGAGTCTGCGTTATTCCTGCCTCGGACGAAGGCAAACCCATTTGTGGTATTGCTTTTGCTCAAGGACCTGGGTGCACTGGGTGGGTGATGTGGGTGGACGTGGAAGTCTGATGTGTAGCTCAAGGGGATTTGATTTTGGGTGGGAATAGCCAATGAATTAAATGGTATGATGTTAATTGCTATATAATTACCACTTGTTAATTATATATTGTGCACTCTGCACTGGGTTAAAAACTGGCTGGATGGCTGAGCCCAGAGAGTGGAATGGAGTCAAATCCAGGTGGCGAGCGGTCACAAGTGGTGTTCCCCAGGGCTCAGTGTTGGGGCCAGTCCTGTTCAATATCTTCACTGATGATCTGCATGAGGGGATTGAGTGCACTCTCAGTAAGTTTGCAGATGACACCAAGTTGGGTGGAAGTGTTGATGTGCTGGAGGATAGGGAGGCCCTACAGAGGGACCTGCACAGGTTGGATCGATGGGCCGGGGCCAACTGTATGAGATTCCAGAAGGTTAAGTGCCGGGTCCAGCAGTATGGGCTGTGTTCAGTTTTGGGCCCCTCACTCCAAGAAGGACATTGAGGTGCTGAAGTATTTCCAAAGAAGGGCAACGAAGCTGGTGAAGGGTCTAGAACACGTGTCTTACGAGGAGCAGCTGAGGGAGCTGGGGTTGTTTAGTTTGGAGAAGAGGAGGCTGAAGGAAGACCTTATTGCTCTCTACAGCTACCTGAAAGGAGGTTGTAGCAAGGTAGGGGTCGGTCTCTTCTCCCAAGTAACGAGGGATAGGACAAAAGGAAACAGCCTCAAGCTGTGGCAGGGGAAGTTTAGGTTGGATATTAGGAAAAACTTCATCACCAAAAGGGTGGTCAGGCATTGGAACAGGCTGCCCAGGGAAGTGGTTGAGTCTCCATCCCTGGAGGTATTTAAAAGATGGGCAGATGTGGTGCTTGAGGACATGGTATAGTGATGGACTTGGCAGTGCTGCATTAACGGTTGGACTCGATGATCTTAAGGGTCTTTTCCAACCTTGACGATTCTATGATTCTATGAGTCTATGAGGAAAGGCTGAGAGAGCTGGCACTGTTTACCCTGGAGAAGAGAAGGCTCAGGGGGGATCTCATCAATATATAGAAATATATGAAGGCAGGGTGCAGAGAAGGCAAGGCCAAGCTCACTGCAGTCAGTCCTAGTCCCTCGTAGCCACTCCCCAGTCTATCACAACAGTGAAAGAGAGCAGAGGTGGCTGGAGGAGCAGTCCAAGTTGTTGAGGGGTTTCTGAGGGTCAAAGAACAACAGGCGCCAATCACTATGGCAATGCTGCACAGGTGGCAATATTGCACAGCCGAGACTTTCTGATTCCCATCCGTAAGCTCATTCATTGACTGGAGAGCCAAAGAATGATCAGCAAGACTCGCTCAGCCTTTAACAGTCCCGTATGTCTAGCGCGAACGTCTAATGGAGAGCGGAGACTAACAGGAGACTATCGTGGCCTGAACGAAGTCATGTCGCTGCTGAGTGCTGCCATGCCAGATGCGCTAGAACTTCAATACGAACTGGAGTCACAGGCAGCCAAGTGGTAAGCCACCATTGACTTCGCTAATGCTTTTTTCTCAATCGCTTTGGCAGCAGAGTGGAGGCCACCGTTTGCTTTTCAGTTGGAGGGGTGTCCAGCACACCTGGAATCGACTGCCCCAGGGGTGGAGGCACAGCCCCTACCATTTGCCATGGACTGATCCAGACTGCATTGGAACAGGGTGAGGCTCCAGAACACCTGCAAGACATTGATGACATCATTGTATGGGGCAACACAGCAGAAGAGGTTTCTGAGGAAGGGAGGAAAATAGTCCAAATCCTTCTGAAGGCCAGTAAAACAAAGGAAGGTCAAGGGACCTGCACAGGAGATCCAGATTTTAGGAATAAAATGGCAAGATGGAAATCATCAGATCCCAATGGCTGTGATCAACAAAATAACAGCCATGTCTCCAGCAACCAGCAAAAAGGAAACACAAGCTTTCTTGGGCATTGTGGGTTTTTGGAGAATGCATATTCCAAACTACAGTCTGATCCAAATAATTACAGCCCTCTCTATCAAGTTACCTGGAAGAAGAACGATTTCAAAGGGGGCCCTGAACAATGACAAGCCTTTGAACAAATTAAAGAGCAGGTAGTCCATGCAGAGGCCCTGGGGCCAGTCTGGGCAGGGCAAGACGTAAAAAATGTGCTCTACCCCACAGCCGGGGAGAATGGCCCTACCTGGAGCCTCTGGCAGAAAGCACCAGGGGAGACTCAAGGTCGACTCCTAGGGTTTTGGAGTCGGGGATGCAGAGGATCCAAGGTCCACTATTCTCCAACTGAGAAAGAGACATTGGCAGCATATGAAGATGTTTGAGCTGCTTTGGAAGTGGCTGGTAGTGAAGCACAGCTCCTCCTGGCACCTGGACTGCCAGTGCTGGGCTGGATGTTCAAAGGGAGGGTCCCCTCTACACATTGTGCAACTGATGCTACGTGGAGGAAGTGAGTCACACTGATCACACAACGGGCTCAAATAGGAAACCCCAGTTGCCCAGGAATCTTGGAAGTGATCATGGACTGGCCAGAAGGCAAAGATTTCAGAATATCACCAGAGGAGGAGGTGAGGTGTGCTGAAGAGGCCCCACTGCATTATAAACTACCAGAAAATGAGGGACAATATGCCGTGTTCACTGATGGGTCCTGCCGTCTTGTGGGAAAGCATCAGAGGTGGAAAGCTGCTGTATGGAGTCCTATACGACAAGTCGCAGAAACTGCTGAAGGAGAAGGTGAATTGAGTTGGTTGGCAGAGGTGAAAGCCATCCAGCTGGCTTTAGATATTGCTGAATGAGAAAAGTGGCCAGTGCTCTGTTTCTATACTGACTCACGGATGGTGGCAAATGCCCCGTGGGGGTGGCTGCAGCAATGGAAGCAGAGCAACTGGCAGCGCAGAGGTAAACCCATCTGGGCTGCCGCACTGTGGCAAGATATTGCTGCCCGGGTAGAGAGCCTGGTTGTAAAAGTACGTTACGTAGATGCTCGTGTACTCAAGAGCTGGGCCACTGAAGAACATCAGAACAACCAGCGGGTGGACCAGGTTGCTAAGACTGAAGTGGCTCAGGTGGATCTGGACTGGCAACAGAAGGGTGAATTATTTCTAGCTCAGTGGGCCCCTGACACCTCAGGCCATCAAGGAAGAGATGCAATATACAAATGGGCTCGTGATCGAGGGGTGGACTTGAGCATGGACACTATTGCACAGGTTAGCCATGAATGTGAAACATGCGCTGCAATCAAGCAAGCCAAGTGGTTAAAGCCCCTCTGGTATGGAGGACGATGGCTGAAATATAAATATGGGGAGGCCTGGCAGACTGATTATATGACAGTCCCACAAACCTGCCAAGGCAAGCGCCATGTGCTTACAGTGGTGGAAGCAGCTGCCGGATGGCTGGAAACATATCCCGTGCCCCATGCCACCGCCCAGAGCACTCCTGGGCCTTGAAAAGCAAGTCCTATGGCAACAGGGCACCCCAGAAAGAATTGAGTCAGACAATGGGACTCATCTCCAAAACAACCTCCTAGACACCAAAGAGCATGGCACTGAGTGGGTATATCACATCCCCTACCATGCAACAGCCTCCAGGAAAATGGAACGATAGAATGGGCTCTTAACAGACTACACTGAGAGCAGTGGGTGCTGGGACATTCAAACATTGGGATCCACACTTAGCAAAGGCCAACTGGTTAGTCAACACTAGGGGATCTGCCAATCGAGCTGGCCCCACCCAGCCAAAACTTTTACATACTGTAGAGGGGGATAAAGTCCCTGTAGTGCACATAAAAAAATATGCTGGGGAAGAGAGTCTGCGTTATTCCTGCCTCGGACGAAGGCAAACCCATTTGTGGTATTGCTTTTGCTCAAGGACCTGGGTGCACTGGGTGGGTGATGTGGGTGGACGTGGAAGTCTGATGTGTAGCTCAAGGGGATTTGATTTTGGGTGGGAATAGCCAATGAATTAAATGGTATGATGTTAATTGCTATATAATTACCACTTGTTAATTATATATTGTGCACTCTGCACTGGGTTAAAAACTGGCTGGATGGCTGAGCCCAGAGAGTGGAATGGAGTCAAATCCAGGTGGCGAGCGGTCACAAGTGGTGTTCCCCAGGGCTCAGTGTTGGGGCCAGTCCTGTTCAATATCTTCACTGATGATCTGCACGAGGGGATTGAGTGCACTCTCAGTAAGTTTGCAGATGACACCAAGTTGGGTGGAAGTGTTGATGTGCTGGAGGATAGGAAGGCCCTACAGAGGGACCTGCACAGGTTGGATCGATGGGCCGGGGCCAACTGTATGAGATTCCAGAAGGTTAAGTGCCGGGTCCAGCAGTATGGGCTGTGTTCAGTTTTGGGCCCCTCACTCCAAGAAGGACATTGAGGTGCTGAAGTATTTCCAAAGAAGGGCAACGAAGCTGGTGAAGGGTCTAGAACACGTGTCTTACGAGGAGCAGCTGAGGGAGCTGGGGTTGTTTAGTTTGGAGAAGAGGAGGCTGAAGGAAGACCTTATTGCTCTCTACAGCTACCTGAAAGGAGGTTGTAGCAAGGTAGGGGTCGGTCTCTTCTCCCAAGTAACGAGGGATAGGACAAAAGGAAACAGCCTCAAGCTGTGGCAGGGGAAGTTTAGGTTGGATATTAGGAAAAACTTCATCACCAAAAGGGTGGTCAGGCATTGGAACAGGCTGCCCAGGGAAGTGGTTGAGTCTCCATCCCTGGAGGTATTTAAAAGATGGGCAGATGTGGTGCTTGAGGACATGGTATAGTGATGGACTTGGCAGTGCTGCATTAACGGTTGGACTCGATGATCTTAAGGGTCTTTTCCAACCTTGACGATTCTATGATTCTATGAGTCTATGAGGAAAGGCTGAGAGAGCTGGCACTGTTTACCCTGGAGAAGAGAAGGCTCAGGGGGGATCTCATCAATATATAGAAATATATGAAGGCAGGGTGCAGAGAAGGCAAGGCCAAGCTCACTGCAGTCAGTCCTAGTCCCTCGTAGCCACTCCCCAGTCTATCACAACAGTGAAAGAGAGCAGAGGTGGCTGGAGGAGCAGTCCAAGTTGTTGAGGGGTTTCTGAGGGTCAAAGAACAACAGGCGCCAATCACTATGGCAATGCTGCACAGGTGGCAATATTGCACAGCCGAGACTTTCTGATTCCCATCCGTAAGCTCATTCATTGACTGGAGAGCCAAAGAATGATCAGCAAGACTCGCTCAGCCTTTAACAGTCCCGTATGTCTAGCGCGAACGTCTAATGGAGAGCGGAGACTAACAGGAGACTATCGTGGCCTGAACGAAGTCATGTCGCTGCTGAGTGCTGCCATGCCAGATGCGCTAGAACTTCAATACGAACTGGAGTCACAGGCAGCCAAGTGGTAAGCCACCATTGACTTCGCTAATGCTTTTTTCTCAATCGCTTTGGCAGCAGAGTGGAGGCCACCGTTTGCTTTTCAGTTGGAGGGGTGTCCAGCACACCTGGAATCGACTGCCCCAGGGGTGGAGGCACAGCCCCTACCATTTGCCATGGACTGATCCAGACTGCATTGGAACAGGGTGAGGCTCCAGAACACCTGCAAGACATTGATGACATCATTGTATGGGGCAACACAGCAGAAGAGGTTTCTGAGGAAGGGAGGAAAATAGTCCAAATCCTTCTGAAGGCCAGTAAAACAAAGGAAGGTCAAGGGACCTGCACAGGAGATCCAGATTTTAGGAATAAAATGGCAAGATGGAAATCATCAGATCCCAATGGCTGTGATCAACAAAATAACAGCCATGTCTCCAGCAACCAGCAAAAAGGAAACACAAGCTTTCTTGGGCATTGTGGGTTTTTGGAGAATGCATATTCCAAACTACAGTCTGATCCAAATAATTACAGCCCTCTCTATCAAGTTACCTGGAAGAAGAACGATTTCAAAGGGGGCCCTGAACAATGACAAGCCTTTGAACAAATTAAAGAGCAGGTAGTCCATGCAGAGGCCCTGGGGCCAGTCTGGGCAGGGCAAGACGTAAAAAATGTGCTCTACCCCACAGCCGGGGAGAATGGCCCTACCTGGAGCCTCTGGCAGAAAGCACCAGGGGAGACTCAAGGTCGACTCCTAGGGTTTTGGAGTCGGGGATGCAGAGGATCCAAGGTCCACTATTCTCCAACTGAGAAAGAGACATTGGCAGCATATGAAGATGTTTGAGCTGCTTTGGAAGTGGCTGGTAGTGAAGCACAGCTCCTCCTGGCACCTGGACTGCCAGTGCTGGGCTGGATGTTCAAAGGGAGGGTCCCCTCTACACATTGTGCAACTGATGCTACGTGGAGGAAGTGAGTCACACTGATCACACAACGGGCTCAAATAGGAAACCCCAGTTGCCCAGGAATCTTGGAAGTGATCATGGACTGGCCAGAAGGCAAAGATTTCAGAATATCACCAGAGGAGGAGGTGAGGTGTGCTGAAGAGGCCCCACTGCATTATAAACTACCAGAAAATGAGGGACAATATGCCGTGTTCACTGATGGGTCCTGCCGTCTTGTGGGAAAGCATCAGAGGTGGAAAGCTGCTGTATGGAGTCCTATACGACAAGTCGCAGAAACTGCTGAAGGAGAAGGTGAATTGAGTTGGTTGGCAGAGGTGAAAGCCATCCAGCTGGCTTTAGATATTGCTGAATGAGAAAAGTGGCCAGTGCTCTGTTTCTATACTGACTCACGGATGGTGGCAAATGCCCCGTGGGGGTGGCTGCAGCAATGGAAGCAGAGCAACTGGCAGCGCAGAGGTAAACCCATCTGGGCTGCCGCACTGTGGCAAGATATTGCTGCCCGGGTAGAGAGCCTGGTTGTAAAAGTACGTTACGTAGATGCTCGTGTACTCAAGAGCTGGGCCACTGAAGAACATCAGAACAACCAGCGGGTGGACCAGGTTGCTAAGACTGAAGTGGCTCAGGTGGATCTGGACTGGCAACAGAAGGGTGAATTATTTCTAGCTCAGTGGGCCCCTGACACCTCAGGCCATCAAGGAAGAGATGCAATATACAAATGGGCTCGTGATCGAGGGGTGGACTTGAGCATGGACACTATTGCACAGGTTAGCCATGAATGTGAAACATGCGCTGCAATCAAGCAAGCCAAGTGGTTAAAGCCCCTCTGGTATGGAGGACGATGGCTGAAATATAAATATGGGGAGGCCTGGCAGACTGATTATATGACAGTCCCACAAACCTGCCAAGGCAAGCGCCATGTGCTTACAGTGGTGGAAGCAGCTGCCGGATGGCTGGAAACATATCCCGTGCCCCATGCCACCGCCCAGAGCACTCCTGGGCCTTGAAAAGCAAGTCCTATGGCAACAGGGCACCCCAGAAAGAATTGAGTCAGACAATGGGACTCATCTCCAAAACAACCTCCTAGACACCAAAGAGCATGGCACTGAGTGGGTATATCACATCCCCTACCATGCAACAGCCTCCAGGAAAATGGAACGATAGAATGGGCTCTTAACAGACTACACTGAGAGCAGTGGGTGCTGGGACATTCAAACATTGGGATCCACACTTAGCAAAGGCCAACTGGTTAGTCAACACTAGGGGATCTGCCAATCGAGCTGGCCCCACCCAGCCAAAACTTTTACATACTGTAGAGGGGGATAAAGTCCCTGTAGTGCACATAAAAAAATATGCTGGGGAAGAGAGTCTGCGTTATTCCTGCCTCGGACGAAGGCAAACCCATTTGTGGTATTGCTTTTGCTCAAGGACCTGGGTGCACTGGGTGGGTGATGTGGGTGGACGTGGAAGTCTGATGTGTAGCTCAAGGGGATTTGATTTTGGGTGGGAATAGCCAATGAATTAAATGGTATGATGTTAATTGCTATATAATTACCACTTGTTAATTATATATTGTGCACTCTGCACTGGGTTAAAAACTGGCTGGATGGCTGAGCCCAGAGAGTGGAATGGAGTCAAATCCAGGTGGCGAGCGGTCACAAGTGGTGTTCCCCAGGGCTCAGTGTTGGGGCCAGTCCTGTTCAATATCTTCACTGATGATCTGCATGAGGGGATTGAGTGCACTCTCAGTAAGTTTGCAGATGACACCAAGTTGGGTGGAAGTGTTGATGTGCTGGAGGATAGGAAGGCCCTACAGAGGGACCTGCACAGGTTGGATCGATGGGCCGGGGCCAACTGTATGAGATTCCAGAAGGTTAAGTGCCGGGTCCAGCAGTATGGGCTGTGTTCAGTTTTGGGCCCCTCACTCCAAGAAGGACATTGAGGTGCTGAAGTATTTCCAAAGAAGGGCAACGAAGCTGGTGAAGGGTCTAGAACACGTGTCTTACGAGGAGCAGCTGAGGGAGCTGGGGTTGTTTAGTTTGGAGAAGAGGAGGCTGAAGGAAGACCTTATTGCTCTCTACAGCTACCTGAAAGGAGGTTGTAGCAAGGTAGGGGTCGGTCTCTTCTCCCAAGTAACGAGGGATAGGACAAAAGGAAACAGCCTCAAGCTGTGGCAGGGGAAGTTTAGGTTGGATATTAGGAAAAACTTCATCACCAAAAGGGTGGTCAGGCATTGGAACAGGCTGCCCAGGGAAGTGGTTGAGTCTCCATCCCTGGAGGTATTTAAAAGATGGGCAGATGTGGTGCTTGAGGACATGGTATAGTGATGGACTTGGCAGTGCTGCATTAACGGTTGGACTCGATGATCTTAAGGGTCTTTTCCAACCTTGACGATTCTATGATTCTATGAGTCTATGAGGAAAGGCTGAGAGAGCTGGCACTGTTTACCCTGGAGAAGAGAAGGCTCAGGGGGGATCTCATCAATATATAGAAATATATGAAGGCAGGGTGCAGAGAAGGCAAGGCCAAGCTCACTGCAGTCAGTCCTAGTCCCTCGTAGCCACTCCCCAGTCTATCACAACAGTGAAAGAGAGCAGAGGTGGCTGGAGGAGCAGTCCAAGTTGTTGAGGGGTTTCTGAGGGTCAAAGAACAACAGGCACCAATCACTATGGCAATGCTGCACAGGTGGCAATATTGCACAGCCGAGACTTTCTGATTCCCATCCGTAAGCTCATTCATTGACTGGAGAGCCAAAGAATGATCAGCAAGACTCGCTCAGCCTTTAACAGTCCCGTATGTCTAGCGCGAACGTCTAATGGAGAGCGGAGACTAACAGGAGACTATCGTGGCCTGAACGAAGTCATGTCGCTGCTGAGTGCTGCCATGCCAGATGCGCTAGAACTTCAATACGAACTGGAGTCACAGGCAGCCAAGTGGTAAGCCACCATTGACATCGCTAATGCTTTTTTCTCAATCGCTTTGGCAGCAGAGTGGAGGCCACCGTTTGCTTTTCAGTTGGAGGGGCGTCCAGCACACCTGGAATCGACTGCCCCAGGGGTGGAGGCACAGCCCTACCATTTGCCATGGACTGATCCAGACTGCATTGGAACAGGGTGAGGCTCCAGAACACCTGCAAGACATTGATGACATCATTGTATGGGGCAACACAGCAGAAGAGGTTTCTGAGGAAGGGAGGAAAATAGTCCAAATCCTTCTGAAGGCCAGTAAAACAAAGGAAGGTCAAGGGACCTGCACAGGAGATCCAGATTTTAGGAATAAAATGGCAAGATGGAAATCATCAGATCCCAATGGCTGTGATCAACAAAATAACAGCCATGTCTCCAGCAACCAGCAAAAAGGAAACACAAGCTTTCTTGGGCATTGTGGGTTTTTGGAGAATGCATATTCCAAACTACAGTCTGATCCAAATAATTACAGCCCTCTCTATCAAGTTACCTGGAAGAAGAACGATTTCAAAGGGGGCCCTGAACAATGACAAGCCTTTGAACAAATTAAAGAGCAGGTAGTCCATGCAGAGGCCCTGGGGCCAGTCTGGGCAGGGCAAGACGTAAAAAATGTGCTCTACCCCACAGCCGGGGAGAATGGCCCTACCTGGAGCCTCTGGCAGAAAGCACCAGGGGAGACTCAAGGTCGACTCCTAGGGTTTTGGAGTCGGGGATGCAGAGGATCCAAGGTCCACTATTCTCCAACTGAGAAAGAGACATTGGCAGCATATGAAGATGTTTGAGCTGCTTTGGAAGTGGCTGGTAGTGAAGCACAGCTCCTCCTGGCACCTGGACTGCCAGTGCTGGGCTGGATGTTCAAAGGGAGGGTCCCCTCTACACATTGTGCAACTGATGCTACGTGGAGGAAGTGAGTCACACTGATCACACAACGGGCTCAAATAGGAAACCCCAGTTGCCCAGGAATCTTGGAAGTGATCATGGACTGGCCAGAAGGCAAAGATTTCAGAATATCACCAGAGGAGGAGGTGAGGTGTGCTGAAGAGGCCCCACTGCATTATAAACTACCAGAAAATGAGGGACAATATGCCGTGTTCACTGATGGGTCCTGCCGTCTTGTGGGAAAGCATCAGAGGTGGAAAGCTGCTGTATGGAGTCCTATACGACAAGTCGCAGAAACTGCTGAAGGAGAAGGTGAATTGAGTTGGTTGGCAGAGGTGAAAGCCATCCAGCTGGCTTTAGATATTGCTGAATGAGAAAAGTGGCCAGTGCTCTGTTTCTATACTGACTCACGGATGGTGGCAAATGCCCCGTGGGGGTGGCTGCAGCAATGGAAGCAGAGCAACTGGCAGCGCAGAGGTAAACCCATCTGGGCTGCCGCACTGTGGCAAGATATTGCTGCCCGGGTAGAGAGCCTGGTTGTAAAAGTACGTTACGTAGATGCTCGTGTACTCAAGAGCTGGGCCACTGAAGAACATCAGAACAACCAGCGGGTGGACCAGGTTGCTAAGACTGAAGTGGCTCAGGTGGATCTGGACTGGCAACAGAAGGGTGAATTATTTCTAGCTCAGTGGGCCCCTGACACCTCAGGCCATCAAGGAAGAGATGCAATATACAAATGGGCTCGTGATCGAGGGGTGGACTTGAGCATGGACACTATTGCACAGGTTAGCCATGAATGTGAAACATGCGCTGCAATCAAGCAAGCCAAGTGGTTAAAGCCCCTCTGGTATGGAGGACGATGGCTGAAATATAAATATGGGGAGGCCTGGCAGACTGATTATATGACAGTCCCACAAACCTGCCAAGGCAAGCGCCATGTGCTTACAGTGGTGGAAGCAGCTGCCGGATGGCTGGAAACATATCCCGTGCCCCATGCCACCGCCCAGAGCACTCCTGGGCCTTGAAAAGCAAGTCCTATGGCAACAGGGCACCCCAGAAAGAATTGAATCAGACAATGGGACTCATCTCCAAAACAACCTCCTAGACACCAAAGAGCATGGCACTGAGTGGGTATATCACATCCCCTACCATGCAACAGCCTCCAGGAAAATGGAACGATAGAATGGGCTCTTAACAGACTACACTGAGAGCAGTGGGTGCTGGGACATTCAAACATTGGGATCCACACTTAGCAAAGGCCAACTGGTTAGTCAACACTAGGGGATCTGCCAATCGAGCTGGCCCCACCCAGCCAAAACTTTTACATACTGTAGAGGGGGATAAAGTCCCTGTAGTGCACATAAAAAAATATGCTGGGGAAGAGAGTCTGCGTTATTCCTGCCTCGGACGAAGGCAAACCCATTTGTGGTATTGCTTTTGCTCAAGGACCTGGGTGCACTGGGTGGGTGATGTGGGTGGATGTGGAAGTCTGATGTGTAGCTCAAGGGGATTTGATTTTGGGTGGGAATAGCCAATGAATTAAATGGTATGATGTTAATTGCTATATAATTACCACTTGTTAATTATATATTGTGCACTCTGCACTGGGTTAAAAACTGGCTGGATGGCTGAGCCCAGAGAGTGGAATGGAGTCAAATCCAGGTGGCGAGCGGTCACAAGTGGTGTTCCCCAGGGCTCAGTGTTGGGGCCAGTCCTGTTCAATATCTTCACTGATGATCTGCATGAGGGGATTGAGTGCACTCTCAGTAAGTTTGCAGATGACACCAAGTTGGGTGGAAGTGTTGATGTGCTGGAGGATAGGAAGGCCCTACAGAGGGACCTGCACAGGTTGGATCGATGGGCCGGGGCCAACTGTATGAGATTCCAGAAGGTTAAGTGCCGGGTCCAGCAGTATGGGCTGTGTTCAGTTTTGGGCCCCTCACTCCAAGAAGGACATTGAGGTGCTGAAGTATTTCCAAAGAAGGGCAACGAAGCTGGTGAAGGGTCTAGAACACGTGTCTTACGAGGAGCAGCTGAGGGAGCTGGGGTTGTTTAGTTTGGAGAAGAGGAGGCTGAAGGAAGACCTTATTGCTCTCTACAGCTACCTGAAAGGAGGTTGTAGCAAGGTAGGGGTCGGTCTCTTCTCCCAAGTAACGAGGGATAGGACAAAAGGAAACAGCCTCAAGCTGTGGCAGGGGAAGTTTAGGTTGGATATTAGGAAAAACTTCATCACCAAAAGGGTGGTCAGGCATTGGAACAGGCTGCCCAGGGAAGTGGTTGAGTCTCCATCCCTGGAGGTATTTAAAAGATGGGCAGATGTGGTGCTTGAGGACATGGTATAGTGATGGACTTGGCAGTGCTGCATTAACGGTTGGACTCGATGATCTTAAGGGTCTTTTCCAACCTTGACGATTCTATGATTCTATGAGTCTATGAGGAAAGGCTGAGAGAGCTGGCACTGTTTACCCTGGAGAAGAGAAGGCTCAGGGGGGATCTCATCAATATATGGAAATATATGAAGGCAGGGTGCAGAGAAGGCAAGGCCAAGCTCACTGCAGTCAGTCCTAGTCCCTCGTAGCCACTCCCCAGTCTATCACAACAGTGAAAGAGAGCAGAGGTGGCTGGAGGAGCAGTCCAAGTTGTTGAGGGGTTTCTGAGGGTCAAAGAACAACAGGCGCCAATCACTATGGCAATGCTGCACAGGTGGCAATATTGCACAGCCGAGACTTTCTGATTCCCATCCGTAAGCTCATTCATTGACTGGAGAGCCAAAGAATGATCAGCAAGACTCGCTCAGCCTTTAACAGTCCCGTATGTCTAGCGCGAACGTCTAATGGAGAGCGGAGACTAACAGGAGACTATCGTGGCCTGAACGAAGTCATGTCGCTGCTGAGTGCTGCCATGCCAGATGCGCTAGAACTTCAATACGAACTGGAGTCACAGGCAGCCAAGTGGTAAGCCACCATTGACATCGCTAATGCTTTTTTCTCAATCGCTTTGGCAGCAGAGTGGAGGCCACCGTTTGCTTTTCAGTTGGAGGGGTGTCCAGCACACCTGGAATCGACTGCCCCAGGGGTGGAGGCACAGCCCCTACCATTTGCCATGGACTGATCCAGACTGCATTGGAACAGGGTGAGGCTCCAGAACACCTGCAAGACATTGATGACATCATTGTATGGGGCAACACAGCAGAAGAGGTTTCTGAGGAAGGGAGGAAAATAGTCCAAATCCTTCTGAAGGCCAGTAAAACAAAGGAAGGTCAAGGGACCTGCACAGGAGATCCAGATTTTAGGAATAAAATGGCAAGATGGAAATCATCAGATCCCAATGGCTGTGATCAACAAAATAACAGCCATGTCTCCAGCAACCAGCAAAAAGGAAACACAAGCTTTCTTGGGCATTGTGGGTTTTTGGAGAATGCATATTCCAAACTACAGTCTGATCCAAATAATTACAGCCCTCTCTATCAAGTTACCTGGAAGAAGAACGATTTCAAAGGGGGCCCTGAACAATGACAAGCCTTTGAACAAATTAAAGAGCAGGTAGTCCATGCAGAGGCCCTGGGGCCAGTCTGGGCAGGGCAAGACGTAAAAAATGTGCTCTACCCCACAGCCGGGGAGAATGGCCCTACCTGGAGCCTCTGGCAGAAAGCACCAGGGGAGACTCAAGGTCGACTCCTAGGGTTTTGGAGTCGGGGATGCAGAGGATCCAAGGTCCACTATTCTCCAACTGAGAAAGAGACATTGGCAGCATATGAAGATGTTTGAGCTGCTTTGGAAGTGGCTGGTAGTGAAGCACAGCTCCTCCTGGCACCTGGACTGCCAGTGCTGGGCTGGATGTTCAAAGGGAGGGTCCCCTCTACACATTGTGCAACTGATGCTACGTGGAGGAAGTGAGTCACACTGATCACACAACGGGCTCAAATAGGAAACCCCAGTTGCCCAGGAATCTTGGAAGTGATCATGGACTGGCCAGAAGGCAAAGATTTCAGAATATCACCAGAGGAGGAGGTGAGGTGTGCTGAAGAGGCCCCACTGCATTATAAACTACCAGAAAATGAGGGACAATATGCCGTGTTCACTGATGGGTCCTGCCGTCTTGTGGGAAAGCATCAGAGGTGGAAAGCTGCTGTATGGAGTCCTATACGACAAGTCGCAGAAACTGCTGAAGGAGAAGGTGAATTGAGTTGGTTGGCAGAGGTGAAAGCCATCCAGCTGGCTTTAGATATTGCTGAATGAGAAAAGTGGCCAGTGCTCTGTTTCTATACTGACTCACGGATGGTGGCAAATGCCCCGTGGGGGTGGCTGCAGCAATGGAAGCAGAGCAACTGGCAGCGCAGAGGTAAACCCATCTGGGCTGCCGCACTGTGGCAAGATATTGCTGCCCGGGTAGAGAGCCTGGTTGTAAAAGTACGTTACGTAGATGCTCGTGTACTCAAGAGCTGGGCCACTGAAGAACATCAGAACAACCAGCGGGTGGACCAGGTTGCTAAGACTGAAGTGGCTCAGGTGGATCTGGACTGGCAACAGAAGGGTGAATTATTTCTAGCTCAGTGGGCCCCTGACACCTCAGGCCATCAAGGAAGAGATGCAATATACAAATGGGCTCGTGATCGAGGGGTGGACTTGAGCATGGACACTATTGCACAGGTTAGCCATGAATGTGAAACATGCGCTGCAATCAAGCAAGCCAAGTGGTTAAAGCCCCTCTGGTATGGAGGACGATGGCTGAAATATAAATATGGGGAGGCCTGGCAGACTGATTATATGACAGTCCCACAAACCTGCCAAGGCAAGCGCCATGTGCTTACAGTGGTGGAAGCAGCTGCCGGATGGCTGGAAACATATCCCGTGCCCCATGCCACCGCCCAGAGCACTCCTGGGCCTTGAAAAGCAAGTCCTATGGCAACAGGGCACCCCAGAAAGAATTGAGTCAGACAATGGGACTCATCTCCAAAACAACCTCCTAGACACCAAAGAGCATGGCACTGAGTGGGTATATCACATCCCCTACCATGCAACAGCCTCTGGGAAAATGGAACGATAGAATGGGCTCTTAAAAGACTACACTGAGAGCAGTGGGTGCTGGGACATTCAAACATTGGGATCCACACTTAGCAAAGGCCAACTGGTTAGTCAACACTAGGGGATCTGCCAATCGAGCTGGCCCCACCCAGCCAAAACTTTTACATACTGTAGAGGGGGATAAAGTCCCTGTAGTGCACATAAAAAAATATGCTGGGGAAGAGAGTCTGCGTTATTCCTGCCTCGGACGAAGGCAAAACCATTTGTGGTATTGCTTTTGCTCAAGGACCTGGGTGCACTGGGTGGGTGATGTGGGTGGACGTGGAAGTCTGATGTGTAGCTCAAGGGGATTTGATTTTGGGTGGGAATAGCCAATGAATTAAATGGTATGATGTTAATTGCTATATAATTACCACTTGTTAATTATATATTGTGCACTCTGCACTGGGTTAAAAACTGGCTGGATGGCTGAGCCCAGAGAGTGGAATGGAGTCAAATCCAGGTGGCGAGCGGTCACAAGTGGTGTTCCCCAGGGCTCAGTGTTGGGGCCAGTCCTGTTCAATATCTTCACTGATGATCTGCATGAGGGGATTGAGTGCACTCTCAGTAAGTTTGCAGATGACACCAAGTTGGGTGGAAGTGTCGATCTGCTGGAGGGTAGGAAGGGCCTGCAGAGGGACCTGCACAGGCTGGATCAATGGGCCGGGGCCACCTGTATGAGATTCAACAAGGCCCAGTGCCGGGTCCTGCACTTTGGTCTGTGTGCAGTTTTGGGCCCCTCACTACAAGAAGGACATTGAGGTGCTGGAGCGTGTCCAGAGACGGGCAACAAAGCTGGTGAAGGGTCTAGAGCACAAGTCTTATGAGGAGAGGCTGAGGGAGCTGGGGTTGTTTAGTCTGGAGAAGAGGAGGCTGAGAAGAGACCTTATTGCTCTCTACAACTACCTGAAAGGAGGCTGTAGCGAGGTGGGGGTTGGTCCCTTCTCCCTAGTAACGAGTGATAGGACGAGAGGAAACGGCCTCAAGCTGCGCCAGGGGAAGTTTAGGTTAGATACTAGGAAAAACTTCTTCACGAAAAGGGTGGTCAGGCATTGGAACAGGCTGCCCAGGGAAGTGGTTGAGTCCCCATCCCTGGAGGTATTTAAAGGACGGATAGACGTGGTGCTTGAGGACATGGTATAGTGATGGACTTGGCAGTGATGGGTTAACGGTTGGACTCGATGATCTTAAGGGTCTTTTCCAACCTTGACGATTCTATGATTCTATGAGTCTATGAGGAAAGGCTGAGAGAGCTGGCACTGTTTACCCTGGAGAAGAGAAGGCTCAGGGGGGATCTCATCAATATATAGAAATATATGAAGGCAGGGTGCAGAGAAGGCAAGGCCAAGCTCACTGCAGTCAGTCCTAGTCCCTCGTAGCCACTCCCCAGTCTATCACAACAGTGAAAGAGAGCAGAGGTGGCTGGAGGAGCAGTCCAAGTTGTTGAGGGGTTTCTGAGGGTCAAAGAACAACAGGCGCCAATCACTATGGCAATGCTGCACAGGTGGCAATATCGCACAGCCGAGACTTTCTGATTCCCATCCGTAAGCTCATTCATTGACTGGAGAGCCAAAGAATGATCAGCAAGACTCGCTCAGCCTTTAACAGTCCCGTATGTCCAGTGTGAACGTCTAATGGAGAGTGGAGACTAACAGGAGACTATCGTGGCCTGAACGAAGTCATGTCGCTGCTGAGTGCTGCCATGCCAGATGCGCTAGAACTTCAATACGAACTGGAGTCACAGGCAGCCAAGTGGTAAGCCACCATTGACATCGCTAATGGTTTTTTCTCAGTCGCTTTGGCAGCGGAGTGGAGGCCACCGTTTGCTTTTCAGTTGGAGGGGCGTCCAGCACACCTGGAATCGACTGCCCCAGGGGTGGAGGCACAGCCCTACCATTTGCCATGGACTGATCCAGACTGCATTGGAACAGGGTGAGGCTCCAGAACACCTGCAAGACATTGATGACATCATTGTATGGGGCAACATAGCAGAAGAGGTTTCTGAGGAAGGGAGGAAAATAGTCCAAATCCTTCTGAAGGCCAGTAAAACAAAGGAAGGTCAAGGGACCTGCACAGGAGATCCAGATTTTAGGAATAAAATGGCAAGATGGAAATCATCAGATCCCAATGGCTGTGATCAACAAAATAACAGCCATGTCTCCACCAACCAGCAAAAAGGAAACACAAGCTTTCTTGGGCGTTGTGAGTTTTTGGAGAATGCATATTCCAAACTACAGTCTGATCCAAATAATTACAGCCCTCTCTATCAAGTGACCGGGAAGAAGAACGATTTCAAAGGGGGCCCTGAGCAACGATAAGCCTTTGAACAAATTAAACAGCAGATAGTTCATGCAGAGGCCCTGGGGCCAGTCTGGGCAGGGCAAGATGTAAAAAATGCGCTGTACACCACAGCCGGGGAGAATGGCCCTACCTGGAGCCTCTGGCAGAAAGTACCAGGGGAGACTCGAGGTCGACTCCTAGGGTTTTGGAGTTGGGGATGCAGAGGATCCAAGGCCCGCTATTCTCCAACAGAGAAAGAGACATTGACAGCATATGAAGATGTTTGAGCTGCTTTGGAAGTGGCTGGTAGTGAAGCACAGCTCCTCCTGGCACCTGGACTGCCAGTGCTGGGCTGGATGTTCAAAGGGAGGGTCCCCTGTACACATTGTGCAACCGATGCTACGTGGAGGAAGTGAGTCACACTGATCACACAACGGGCTCAAATAGGAAACCCCAGTTGCCCAGGAATCTTGGAAGTGATCATGGACTGGCCAGAAGGCAAAGATTTCAGAATATCGCCAGAGGATGAGGTGACGCATGCTGAGGAGGCCCCACCGCATAATAAACTACCAGAAAAGGAGAAGCAATATGCCGTGTTCACTGATGGGTCCTGCCGTCTTGTGGGGAAGCATCGGAGGTGGAAAGCTGCTGTATGGAGTCCTATATGACAAGTCGCAGAAACTGCTGAAGGAGAAGGTGAATTGAGTCTGTTTGCAGAGGTGAAAGCCATCCAGCTGGCTTTAGATATTGCTGAATGAGAAAAGCAGCCAGTGCTCTGTTTCTTTACTGATTCATGGATGGTGGCAAATGCCCCATGGGGGCGGTTGCAGCAATGGAAGCAGAGCAACTGGCAGCGCAGAGGTAAACCCATCTGGGCTGCTGCACTGTGGCAAGATATTGCTGCCTGGGTAGAGAGCCTGGTTGTAAAAGTACGTCACATAGATGCTCATGTACCCAAGAGCTGGGACACTGAAGCACATCAGAACAACCAGCGGGTGGACCAGGTTGCTAAGACCGAAGTGGCTCAGGTGGATCTGGACTGGCAACAGAAGGGTGAATTATTTCTAGCTCAGTGGGCCCCTGACACCTCAGGCCATCAAGGAAGAGATGCAATATACAGATGGGCTTGTGATCGAGAGGTGGACTTGAGCATGGACACTATTGCACAGGTTAGCCATGAATGTGAAACATGCGCTGCAATCAAGCAAGCCAAGTGGTTAAAGCCCCTCTGGTATGGAGGACGATGGCTGAAATATAAATATGGGGAGGCCTGGCAGACTGATTATATGACAGTCCCACAAACCTGCCAAGGCAAGTGCCATGTGCTTACAATGCTGGAAGCAGCCGCCGGATGGCTGGAAACATATCCCGTGCCCCATGCCACCGCCCAGAGCACTCCTGGGCCTTGAAAAGCAAGTCCTATGGCAACAGGGCACCCCAGAAAGAATTGAGTCAGACAATGGGACTCATCTCCAAAACAACCTCCTAGACACCAAAGAGCATGGCACTGAGTGGGTATATCACATCCCCTACCATGCAACAGCCTCCAGGAAAATGGAACGATAGAATGGGCTCTTAACAGACTACACTGAGAGCAGTGGGTGCTGGGACATTCAAACATTGGGATCCACACTTAGCAAAGGCCAACTGGTTAGTCAACACTAGGGGATCTGCCAATCGAGCTGGCCCCACCCAGCCAAAACTTTTACATACTGTAGAGGGGGATAAAGTCCCTGTAGTGCACATAAAAAAATATGCTGGGGAAGAGAGTCTGCATTATTCCTGCCTCGGACAAAGGCAAAACCATTTGTGGTATTGCTTTTGCTCAAGGACCTGGGTGCACTGGGTGGGTGATGTGGGTGGACGTGGAAGTCTGATGTGTAGCTCAAGGGGATTTGATTTTGGGTGGGAATAGCCAATGAATTAAATGGTATGATGTTAATTGCTATATAATTACCACTTGTTAATTACATATTGTGCACTCTGCACTGGGTTAAAAACTGGCTGGATGGCTGAGCCCAGAGCGTGGAATGGAGTCACATCCAGTTGGCGAGCGGTCACAAGTGGTGTTCCCCAGGGGCTCAGTGTTGGGGCTGGTCCTGTTCAATATCTTCACTGATGATCTGCATGAGGGGATTGAGTGCACTCTCAGTAAGTTTGCAGACGACACCAAGTTGGGTGGAAGTGTCAATCTGTCTGAAGGTAGGAAGGCCCTGCAGAGGGACCTGGCCAGGCTGGATCAATGGGCCGGGGCCAATTGTATGAGATTCAACAAGGCTCAGTGCCAGGTCCTGCACTTGGGTCACAGCAACCCCAGGCAACGCTACAGGCTTGGGGAGGAGTGGCTGGAGAACTCCCTGGCAGAAAAGGACCTGGGGGTGTTGGTTGACAGCCGCCTGAACATGAGCCAGCAGTGTGCCCAGGTGGCCAAGAGGGCCAATGGCATCCTGGCTTGTATCAGGAATAGTGTGGCCAGCAGGACCAGGGAGGTGATAGTGTCCCTGTACTCGGCACTGGTGAGGCAGCACCTCAAGTACTGTGTTCAGTTTTGTGCCCCTCACTGCAAGAAGGACATTGAGGTGCTGAAGTATTTCCAAAGAAGGGCAACGAAGCTGGTGAAGGGTCTAGAACACGTCTTACGAGGAGCAGCTGAGGGAGCTGGGGTTGTTTAGTTTGGAGAAGAGGAGGCTGAGGGACATTATCGCTCTCTACAACTAGCTGAACGGAGGTTGTAGCAAGGTAGGGGTCGGTCTCCTCTCCCAAGTAACGAGGGACAGGACAAAAGGAAACGGCCTCAAGCTGTGCCAGGGTAAGTTTAGATTGGATATCAGGAAAAACTTCTTCACTGAAAGGGTAGTCAGGCATTGGAACAGGCTGCCCAGGGAAGTGGTTGAGTCTCCATCCCTGGAGGTATTTAAAAGATGGGTAGATGTGGTGCTTGAGGACATGGTTTAGTGGTGGACTTGGCAGTGCTGGATTAACGGTTGGACTCAATGATCTCAGAGGTTGTTTCCAACTCGTTTTCCAACTTTCCAATGACTCTATGATTCTATGATCTTACGATTCTATAATGACTTTACGGTGCCGATATGCCACATCAATGGTATTACAGTAAGAATCACCCAGATTAATGAAGAAGGAGGTTTGATGAAACTGAGCAAAGTGCAGCAATGGTAGAACTGGACAAGTGCAGCGATAATGGAATCAGAACTGGCTTCAGCATGCGACAGCCCAACACCACACATCATCTCTCCTGCCCTGAAGGACTGTTATGACGGGTGGAGCCCAAAGTCATGGACTGAATGAACTCAAATGGATGTTTTAGAGGGATGGCCCATACACTAAGGGAATGCTATCTGTGTGTATATATGAAAAGACAGGAAAAGTGGTGGTGATTAATTGGAATATATTGGAAAGTGTTGGACCTGGGCATGACGCAGATGGTATAGAACAAGGGCTGGATACTGTCCTGGTTTCAGCTGGGATACAGTTAGTTTTCTTCCTAGTCGCTGGTATAGTGCTGTGTTTTGGATTTAGTATGAGAATAACGTTGATAACACTCTGACGATTTAGTTGTTGCTAAGCTCATCACCATGTACCAGTACTTAAAGGGTAGTGACGGAGAAGATGGAGACTCCCTTTTTCCAAGGAGTCACATGATGAGGACAAGGGGTAATGGGTACAAGTTAACTCCCAGGGAGATTCTGACTGGACATGAGGGGAAAATTTTTCACAATGAGAACAGTCAGCCATTGGAATAATCTCCCCAGGGGAGTGGTTGACTCCACTACACTGAACACGTTTAAGACTCAGCTGGACAGGGTGCTGGGCCATCTCGTCTAGACTGGGCTCTTGCCTAGAAAGGTTGGACCACCTGATCGTTGAGGTCCCTTCCAACCTGGGATTCTATGATTCTATGATTCTAGTGCTTACACTAAGTCAAGGCCTTTTCAGCTAGTAATAACAATAGAAAACTAGAACCTCTACTAGGTATAAAAATAGAATAACAGCCATTAAATACAAATCAAACCATAAAAAATACGATAGTGCAACCATTTAATTAAGCAGTTATGGACCTTCCTCCCAATATTGGGAACTGGAGGCTTCCTAAACACCCTTCTTCAGTTTACTGCAGATTTGGGCCATGAAATACTGTCCTTGCTGGACTCTGATGAACAATGCAATCAAGTAGAGGTAGTCAGCCTACTGACTGAGCAGCTAGCACTGCTGTTGCCAGATGGTGGGACATCTCTGGTGGTTTTACCTCCAACACCACTGCTGTTCAAGGCCTGTTCTCATGCCCATTATTCGTTTCCCTTGCCACGATACTAATATTAATTGCTCTGTACAGAAAAGACCTTCTGACTGCCAGGCTGCCCTGCAAAGGTGATGGAGCAACTAATCCTCAGAACCATTTCCAGGCAGGTGAAGGACAAGAACGTCATCAGGATTCACCTAGGGGAATTCACACATGACCAACAGGATAACCAACTTCCGCGATGGAATGTCTGGCTTTGGAGATGGCAATATTGGCTACTGTGACTTCAGGAACCCTTTCAAGACTGTCTTCTGTAAGATCCTCCTAGAGAAGCTAACCAAGTCTGGCCTGGATGAGCAGACAGCGAGGTGGATCAAAAACTGTCCCAATGCCTGGGACCAGATGGTGGTGATCAGTGGCACACAGTCTAGTTGGAGGCCGGCAACTAGCGGTGTACCCCAGGGGTCAATACTGGCTCCAGTCCTGTTCGACATCTTCCTTAATGATCTGGACGATGGGACAGAGTGCACTCTCACCAAATGTGCAGATGACACCTACCTGGGTGGAGTGGCTGATAGACCAGAAGGTTGTGCTGCCATCCAGAGGGACCTCGACAGGCTGGAGAAATGGCCTGACAGGAACTTCATGCAGTCCAACAAGAGGAAGGACAAAGTCCTTTGCCTGAGAAGGAACAGGAGGTGTGTTGCCAGCAGGCTGAGGCAGGTCATCCTTCCCTCCCTCTTCAACAGTGGAGAGCTGTAGTATGGGCTCCACGTCCTGGCTCTCCAGTACAAGGGAGACATGAACATACTGGAGAGAGTCGAGTGAGGGGCCACAAAGCTGATTATGGGACTGGAGAGAGAGAGCTGGTACGGTTGACCACGGAAAAAGGAAGGGCTCAGGGGGGATCTCATCAATGCTTAGAAATACCTGAAGAGAGGGTACGAAGAAGGCAGGGCCAGGCTCTTTTTAGTTGTGGCCAATGACGGGTCAAGAGGCAGTGCACTCAACTTGAAACACAGCAGGCTGCTTCTGAAAAAATCAGGAAACATTTTTTCATGCTGAGGGTGACTGATCATTGGCACAGGTTTCCCAGACAGGTTATGAAGTCTCCCTGCTTTGGACTATTCAAAAGCTATTTGGCCATGGTCCTGGGCAACCGGCTCTAGGTGGCCCTGCTGAAGCCGGTGGGATGGACCAGATGACCTCCTGAGGTGCCTTCCAACATCAACCACCTTGTGATTTGGCGAAAGACTCACAGGCACATTTCCGACTTTGTAGATGATATGTGGCAGGGCAAAGGGGAAAACTGAAACTTGGACTTTGCTCCTCCCCTTCCAGGGAGGATGACTTCCAGAAACAGCTTTTTACAGGAGCATTGAGGAAAATACACACTTTCCTCTTTCAGCTACAAGTTTCCAAGCTGGAACTCAAGAGAGAAATATGCAAGTGATACACAAGTAATATGGGCAGGTAAAACAGAAGCACACAGAGGACTGGGGGGAGCTATGCAGCATGGTTATGTTAGCTGTAGTTCTGGCATCTGCTGTATTGATGGTGTTTGATCTTCTGTTAGATCTTATGGTTCTTCTTCACAAGTGCTCTGGAGTCAGTGTAGCCATGTTTTGTGCCCTGCTGCACTGCCCCTATCACCTGACCTTCATGCCTGTGCTAGGCCACACACATCCCTTGTGGCAGGATGAACTCAGCCAGCTAATCATAACAACAGAGCCTGGAGGAAGCAACCAGTTGTCAGTAGCGCATGGAGAAGACTGTGGTGAAGCAGGCTGTGTCCGTGCAGCTCACAGACAACCATGCTGTAGGAGATATCCACACTGCAGCCCATGGAGGACCCAGTGTTGCAGCAAATGGAGATGACCTGAAGGAACCTGCAGCCCATGAAGATCCCACACTGGAGCAGGCTCCTGGCAGGAGCTGCAGCCCATGGAGAGAAGCCAGCAAGTTTTCTGGCAGGAACCGTTGCACCCACAGTGTAGCAGTCTTTTCCAGAAGGACCATACTCCAAGGAGACAACCCACACTGAAGCAGGGGAAAAGTGTGAGGAGGAAGGAGTGGCAGAGCCAGTGTCAGGAACTGACCGCAATCCCCCTTCCTCATCTCCCTGCACTGCCTGGGGCAGGGAGCAGGTAGAAGTCTCAGGGATGAAGGAGTAAAGTTGAGCCAGGGAAGAAAAGGGGGGCCCAGGGTGGTGGTGAGGGGTTGTTAATTTTGTCATCATTTCTCATTATCCTACTCCATTTTAAATCGGCAATACCTTAATTCCCCCCTGTTCTTCTTTGCCTGTGATTGGTAAGCAATCTACCTGTCTATTTTGTCACAGGAGCTTTCTTATTTCCCCCCCTGTCCCATTGAGGAAGGGGAATGAGAGAGCAGCTTGATGGGCATCGGGCAGGCACCCAAGGTTAACTCACTGGAGTGGTGGAGGCAGCTAGTGGGATCCTGGGTGGCACCAGAAGGAGCGTTGCAAGTAGTTTGAGGTAGGTGACCCTTCCCACCTACTCAGCACTGGTGAGGTCACACCTGGAGTACTGAGTCCAGCCTCGGGCTCCCAATTAGAAGAGAGACACGAACATACTGGAGAGACTCCAGCAAAGGGCCACGAAGACGATTAAGTGTTTGGAGCATCTCTCCTATTAGGAGAGGCTGAGAGAGCTGTGACCATTTTTATCCTGGAGAAAAGAAGGCTCGGGGGGGAATCTCATCAACGTACAGAAATAGATAAACAGAGGGTGCAAAGAAGACAGGGCCAGGCTCTTTTCAGTGGTCCCCAGTGACAGCACAAGAGGCAATGGCAACAAACTGAAACACAGGAGGCTCCCTCTAACATCAGGAATCACTTTTTCAGTGTGAGAGTGAGCAAGCACTGGCACAGGTTGCCCACGGAGCTTGTGGAGTCTCCATGCTTGGAGATACTCCAAAGCTGTGTGGACGTGGCCCTGGGCAACCGGCTCTGCTTGAGCAGGGATGTTGCACCAGGTGACCTCTGGAGGTCCCTTCCAACTTCAGCCATTCTGTGAAAACACAATACCCTGGGCACAGCAGGGTAAATGGAAGCAGGCAACTCCCATCACCTGCCTTCGGGGACAAGGGACAAAGTGTGGAAATGACCCCTCTCGTACCACCTTCCCCGACATCCTGCGCCACAGAGATCCCTGTCCCTCCAATCCCCAACCCCAGGTATTCCCTCCGTGTCTTGCAGACTGTTTTTGCCCTTGTTTCCTGCAGGGCTGCAGGGCTGTCCTGCTGGGGACCAGTGCCACTGGGCTGCGTCCACTGTCCATTCCACGCTGAAGAAAGAGCAGAGGTGGGCAGTGGAAGATGCTTGTAGGGAAGTACTGGGGCTGCAGGGACATGTGCAGGTCCTCAGGAGATGGGTCTCCTCATCCTGCTTATCTAGGATGGGAAAAACCCCATGGACAGAAGAGTCCACATAGCCAGAACAGCTTCATCTCACCTTCCCATGGCATTGCCTACATCCACTCTGTCTTTTCCCCTGTCACCCCTGCCTGTCCCACCATCACCCCGTCACCCCTGCCGGGCCTGCCATCACCCTACTCTATGCCCCAGAAACAGCCCCATCACACCCTTGCACCATTCTGTCTTGAGACTACCCTGAACCCAAAAGCCAAGGTTTGGTAAAGGTAAAGTGGTTGCATTGCCAGGGCACCCTTGGGTGTCGTTTCCTGCCGTTCCTGCCAGGACACTAGAAGGTGTACTTCAGCTGCAGTGTGGTGATGCCCAGCTGTCCTGGTTTCAGCTGGGATAGAGTCCATTTTCTTCTTAGTAGCCGGTAGAGAGCTGTGTTTTGGACTTAGTATGAGAATGCTTTGCTTGCATGTGTGGCTTTTGCTTTCCCTCTTAAACTGTCTTTATCTCAACCATGACACCAGCAGAAGGCAGTTATAGTTGGCATTGTGGGAAAACGTCTTGTGGGTGACAGGGCCTAGGTGGCTGCAAGAGGCTCCCAGCCCTTCCTCACAAACATGTGCCCTGTGGGCCCAAGGGGACACTGCCAGTACCAGGCCACAGCAATACAGCAGAAGACGGACCTGGAAGCATAGCACAGGTTCAGTACATGCCCTACTCACCCCTGCCTGGCAGAGCTCCTCGGCTGGATCTGGTCACCCTTAAACATACCTGAAACCCAGCAGGGATGTTTGCCCATCACTTCACTCCAACCGGCTCATGGCAACAGGTCAAGTGGAAATGATGGGAGTGGGAAACACGGCCGCCAAAGCCCAAGCGATTTGGGTGCTTCTAGTGGTCCTAACCAGAAGACTGTTTTCCAGGAAGGAGCTGGTGATCCACCTCCTAAGTTGACCTGAGTGGGCGCAGGCTTGTATTGGGCTGCACATAGCTCAGGACTTTCTGCAGTGCTCTGTGCTGCACATTCCCCTGTCACAGGATGAACTCAGGTGTCAAATGATAGTGGAGCCTGGAGTTGCCACCCATGTGGTGTCAGCCCCGATGGATGTTCTTCTCTTCTACTACAGCTCCAGGTGCTGGGTAACAGTGACGTTGCTGTATCAGCTGGTGAATAAAACTGTTGCTACTGTCTCACCTCTCACTCACTCTGTAAGATAACATGGAAGAAGGACGAGACTCTTCTGCATCATTGCTCAGGACAGAGCTACCCAACTGAGGACATGCCACAAGAGTAAGTTTTTCTAGACCCTGGTTAAATGTCAATAAAATTGGGCCTTGTATTGTGGGGTACAATACAAGGTACAATGTGTTGTGGGAGAGTGCACATAGTCCCCAGAGTGAGAGCATTCGTAAGGCATCTCTAGTGGCCGATCATGCTATGGCTGCCAAGTTCACATGGGAAAGTCCTGAAAAGGAAACCAATATCAGCCTTCCTGGGACTGTGCCCGTAAGTGTCCATAATTCCTCATGTCCTCCAAACAGCTAAGAATTACAGCTAGCAGTTCACTCAGAGCATGCAAAACATTGCATGAAGTGAGAGGTGACTGGAGTGCTAGGACTGGGAGAGGGGACCCTACGTCCCCTGGACAGTCAAACTCTGAAAGCCCGCTCACAGCTGCTCAGTCCACCAGCGGCACAGCAAATCCACACATTGGCATCTGCAGAGGTCAGACTGCAAACAGCTGCCTTAGCAGCACTGGCCAGCATGTAGACCACGGGACGCTGGGCTGGCACGGGCACATGCCAGAGCACATGGCCTAAATAACAGTGCGCAGCCTCTTATGTCAAAGTAGGCAACCAGCTGCTACGAAACAAGAATTGCCGAGTCTGGCCCAGGAACTGCCCTGGCACCAGAATCCAGGGCTCATGCAAAAGGAGAAACCCCATTTCCCTCCTTCCATCCCCCTGAAGACCATGAGCTTTTTCTTTCCTCCCCATGGCAGGAGTGTAGATCTTGCATGAGAGACAGTTTCCCTTTGTCCTTGCCAAGCTGGGAGTGGCGAGAGCCCCTTTTCTGCCCCTAGCACAGCCCCGCACCACCCCAGGAAACACAGGGACCTCTCCAAGAGTATTGTCCCGCTGTCCTTCTCCTTGCCGTCGATCCTTCTGATGTGCTGTGCCCTTGGTACCAAACTGGCCTGTGACGCTTGTGTCCATGAAAAGGGAGGGGGGGGTGGAAATGGGAGAAGCAGAGAAAGCCCTGAAACAGGACTCCAACCAGAGCAGGACTGTTCACCCAGGGCTTCACTGCCGCCAGCAGAGCAACCCGTTGGGGGTGGGGGGGTGGAGATGGGAAACGTTACAGGAAACACCCCTGATTAGAGGTGAAGCCTGTCCATGGGCCTGCTAAGGAGGGGAGGAGAGGTGGGCAAAAGGACCTGTCTGCAGCACTGCTGGGATCAGCCCGTGGTGTGTAGTGATGCCTGGACTCTCCCGAGGCCTGCCAACACTGCCCTCCCGCTGCTGTGTGCTCAGGTGGCCAAGAGGGACAATGGCATCCTGGCTTGTATCAGGAATAGTGTGGCCAGCAGGACTGGGGCAGTGATCGTCCCCCTGTACTCAGCACTGGTGAGGCCGCACCTCGAATCCTGTCTTCACTTTTGGGCCCCTCACTACCAGAAGGACATTGAGGTGCTGGAGCGTGGCCAGAGAAGGGCAGCAAAGCTGGGGAAGGGTCTGGAGAACAAGTCTTATGAGGAGCACCCGAGAGAGCTGGGGTTGTTTAGCCTGGAGAAGAGGATGCTGTGGGGAGACCTTATTGCTCTCTACAACTACCTGAACAGAGGTTGTAGTGAGGTGGGGGGCTGGTCTCTTCTCCCAGGTAGCAAGCAACAGGACGAGAGGAAACGGCCTCAAGTTGTGCAAGGGGAGATTTAGATTAGATATTAGGAAAAATTTCTTCACGGAGAGAGTGGTTGGACATTGGAACAGACTGCCCAGGGAAGTGGCGCAATCACGGTCCCTGGAAGTATTCAAAAAACGTGTGGATGGGGTGCTTAGGGACATGGTTTAGAGGTGGACCTGGCAGTTAGGTTAACAGCTGGATGGCATCAGCCAAGGAACAAGGCTCACGGGGGATCTCATCCACATACAAAACCATATGAAGGGAGGGTGCAAAGAAGGCAGGCCCAGGCTCTTTTCAGTGGTGCTCAGTGACAAGTCAAGAGGCCATGCACACCAACAGAAACACAGCAGGATCCCTCTAAACATCAGGAAACACTTTTTCACTGTCAGGGTGAGCGAGCACTGGCCCAGGCTGCCCACAGAGGCTGTGGAGTCTCCATGCTTGCAGATATTCCAAAGCTGTCTGGGCATGGTCCTGGGCACCTGGCTCCAGATGGCCCTGCTTGAGCAGGCGCGATGGACCAGATGCCCTCCTGAGGTGCCTTCCAACTTCATCGTTCCTGGGATTCTGTGAAAGACTCACAGGCAGATTCACACCTTTGCAAGTGATATGTGCCAGGGCAAAGGGGAAAACTGAAACTCAGACTTTGCTACGTAAAGGCTTTATCCTGGATTTGGGTTGATTGCAGTTCTGGCTGTGGTTACATGCCGGGTTTCATTGAAGGCTAATTCTTCTATTGTTTTATCACCAGTATGGGGTGTTCTGAGTTGGGAAGAGCTGGCTTAGGTTGGGTCATCAGGTCTCATCGAGCCTGAGGTAAAAGCTCACAGTCTCAGGACGTGTTCGTTCTTCTACAGGACGTGTACGTTCTTCGTACATGCAGATGTGACGAGCTTGTACAACCACGTACACAAACCCAGAGCCTGGCTTCAGAAGAACGGGCAATAACATGCGTCCCCATTTGACCAGTTGACTGGCTGCTCCCTGGAGCCTGAGAGGCTGGCTGCAGGCTACAGCTTGTTGCTGGCGGCAGAGTTCTTGGACAGCGTGGAGGGCAGGGAATTCAACCACAGCCAAAGGCCACTGCCAGAGGATTGCAGGGGGTCCATGGCAGCATGTTGGCAGTGCAGGAGGTCCGGAGCAAAGACTAGAGGTCTTCCCCCCAGTCAGAAACCCAAGGACACAAGAGTACTCCCAAAGCATTTCCAGCTCCCACAGCTGTCTCTTCAAAGCTCTAGCTGGCCATCAGGCCTGATGCTGTCCTTTCAGGCTCTCCAGAAAGGGCATGAGAAAGTGGACCAGAACAGGAGGCAGCTTTGCTCCTAGAATGGCAGAAGAGCTGAGGCTGTCATGGACCTCTGCAAAAGGTCTGGTTTAACCCTCCTGCTCGAAGCAGGGTTAACTGCTGTTCAGTAAGTGTACTGGGTCTCCTTGGGATGCAGTCAATTTGCTTCATAGCAGCCTGTATGGGCAGCTGCGATGTTTTGTGACAAAGACCGTGTTGATATCACACTGATGTTTCAGCTATTGCTGAACAGTGCTTACACAGCATCAAGGCCTTCTTGTACAGCTCACCACAACCGGCCAAAGGGATATTCCATACCACATAAAGCCATGTGAACCAATAAACCTGGGGGAAATAAGGAGCACACGGGGACATTCAGAGTTAGGACATTTGTCTTTCCCAAGTAACCACTATGGGTGATGAAGCCCTGCTTTCCTGGAAAGGCCTAAACATCTGCCTGCCATGTGGACGTCGGCAATGAATTCCTTAGTTTCCTTGGTTTCCGCGTGCAGCTTTTGCTTTGCTTATTAAATTCTCTTCATCGCAACACACAAGTGTCACTTTTACCCTGCCGATTCTCTCCCCCACCCCACTGCGGTTAACTAAGCAAGCAGCGGTGTGGGACTGAGCTGCTTAGCGGGGTTAGGGACGGCAGGCTGCCCACAGCCTTGTGCTGTTCAGTTTTGAATATCTCCAAGAATGGAGACTACACAGCCTCAGGTATTTAGACACACTGACAAATCCCCCCCTAGCATTTCCTTCTCCACACCAAACAAACCCAGTTCTCTCAGGGTCACCTTGTATGTCAGATGCTGCCTTCCTCATCTTCATGGCCCTGCATTGCATTTGCTCTGGTATGTCCATGTCTTTCCTGTGCTGGGGAGTCCAGGACTGGGCGCAGTAGTCCACAGTCTCACCAGTGCTGAGTTCATCCCAACGAGCAACGAGTCAGCTACACATGCCAGGAAGCCTGCATGGATAAGCAAGGCAAGGGAAAATGCAGGGCCACTGCTGAATGGGGTGGGGGACCCAGTGGCAGGTCCTGAAGGCCTTATTCCCCTCAGTCTTTACTGGCAAGAGTGGCCCTCAGGAATCCCAGGTCCCAGAGTCCAGGGAGAAAGGCTGGAGCAAGGAAGATGTACCCTTGCACACTCCATGGCACTGGACACTTATCTCGGCCATCAGAAATAGCTTTGTCTACAACGCTGCTCAGAGAGACAGTGCTGAAAGCATACCTAAATTCAGAATACACAACACCTACTCCCTCCTCATCCACCAAAACTCATCGTCTTATTGTAGAAGGCTCGAAATTTCGGTGAGCATGATTTCCACTTCACAAACCATGCTGACTCTTCCCAGTCACCTTTTTGGCCTTCATTTGTTTGGCAATGGTTTCCAGAACTATGTGCCCCATCACCTTTGGAGGAACTTAGATGAGGCTGAGAGGCCTGGACATCCTCAGATCCTCCCTCTTGACAACGGGACTGTCCTTTTCTTTCTTTCAGTCCATAGAAAACTCTCCCAATCACCGTGACACGTCTAAAAATTATTAAGGGCAGTCTCACAGTGACATCAGCCAGCTCCCTCAGCACTCGTGGGTGCACTCTATCACTTCCCATATGGTCGTGTCCCTCCAGGTTCTTTAACTGTGCCTTGGCATTATCCTCCTCCACTGACACAAGTCTTCCCAGCTCTGGACACTCTGAAGGGGGTCAGAGACCTGGGGTTCCTCAAAGCCAGGACTGCCTGCAAAGAATGAGGCAAAGAAGATCCCTCCCACATCACCTTTGCTTCACTCTCTGCCTCCTCAAGAGGAGCCATTCTTGAGCCTCAAGGAGGTGATCTCTGAAAATGAAGCAGCTCTCCTAGACCCCTCCTCTGTCCAGGACCATAACCCATAGGATTCTTCCAAGCAGATCCCAGAAGAGCCCAGATTCGCCTCTCCTGAAGTCCAGGGCTGCAGTCTTCCTTTTTCCATTGCTCCCTCCTCTCTGGATTCTGAGCTCAAACACTGCATGACCACTGCACTCAAGGCTGCCCCTCACCTTCACATCCACCACCAACTCTTCCTCTGATGAAGTTTTCATCAGTGCATGCCAGAAAACTGCTCGATTGCTTGTGCCCTGCTGGACTGCCCCACCAGCCAACACGTGGTACTGCTCACGCCCCCCGTGAGGACCAGGGCCAGTGAACATGAGGCTTCTTCCAGTTGTCGGAAGAAGGCCTCCTCTAGTTCTGGTCCCTGATCAGGTGATCTGTAGTAGCCTTCCACCACAAAGTTGACCTGCTCTCTAATCCTCACCCATAGGATATGGCTGGCTCACTGCATGTCCCAAAGCAGAGCTCCATGAATGCCAGCTGCTTCTCACTGAAAGGGAAGCCCTGCCCCTCACCTTCCCAGCCTGTCTTTCCTGAACAGCCTGGCTCCATCCACTACAGCACTCCTGTCAGCTACCGCGCTGCATCACCAGGATCCCAGAGCTCTACAGCCAAGCCAGGGAGCAAAAACTGGGCCATACTGGACAGGAGCCCAGGCAACGTGCACTAACCTGCACTTCACCACACAGCCTCTGAAGTTCCCACAGTAGATCCTCCTGCATCAGAAATGGTCTCAGCCGTTCAACCACACTTCCCTTCACCACCTTCTACTGCAAGCATGCAAAGGTCTCTTTCCTGCACTTCCCACTTCGTGACACCAACCTCTCATTAGCAGCTGCTAGAAAGAAAAGCTGAGAGATCTGTATTCTCTGTCAGTCGGGTTTTGGCCCACTCTGCTGCTGAGCTGCTCCAGGGTGAGCCTAGCACCACAGTAATACACTGCTTCATCCCTTTGCTTTGCTGCCTGCATCTGCAGCGTGAATCTCTTCTGGGAGCTCTCTGCTGATCCCTTAAAGCGATCCTGGAAACCTTCTCCATAGGAATCACCCTCCCCGTAAATCCAGTCCAGAGAGCCACGTGGCCCCTGCCGGTACCAGAACATACAGTAGCTGCTCATGCTGGCTGCATGCATGCTGCACTGGAAGGTGACTTCGTCTCCCTCTCGCACGGCCAGTTCCCTGACATGTTGCTCCAAGGCCACCTGGCCAGTGACTGCTGCAGAGAGCAAGACCAAGCTGTGATCACTCCAAGAATCAGCAATGCTCAAGACAACGCAGGTGGAGGCATTGTTGTGGCATCGGACTACTGGGAGGACTAAATCCTTCTCTTTGAATCCAGCTGACAAAGATGGGCAGAAAAATAGAGATGGTACCAGGAATCAGGGCTCACAAGGAGGGAGACACCACATTCCCCTCCCTCCTTTTCCCTGTCAGACAAGGAACTTTTTCTGATTTTCCCATTCAAAGCAGGAAGGTTTTGCACCATGGCGGACAAATCCCTTTGACTCTCCTGTCCCTGAAACTGCTCTGAATGAGCACAGGACCACTCACAGGCAAGTGGGGCTTGGGCCCTATGCTGCCATCCTCAACCTGGTCTTTGCAAGATGGCTTGCAGTGCCCCAGGAGCAGAGTGCCACTTCAATGGCAAAGCATTAGGACCCAGGAGGTGGGAGTAGCAGGTAGGTGCCCTGCCTGTCCCCACACCACAGACGAGGCAGGCTGGACAGAGCTGTCTAACTCACAGCTAGAAGAGGAGGAGGGCTGTTCCCACTGTGCTCTGCAGGGATGGGTGAGGACGACGAGCCAGAGGCAGCTCAGGCTGCAAGCAGCCAGCACAGCTCCACAGAGCTGTGCAGAGCACAGGGCCATGCACGCTTCCTGAGCATCACCCCTTCCTTGCACTTACCTGCGATGGGCAATAACCCCACGCACAGGGCAGTCCACATGCCCAGGTGCGCTCTGGCTCGCCTCTCGCCACCTTCACTCTGCCTGCAGAACAGCTCTGCCCACATCTCCCCTGGCTGGGCCTCTGTCACTGCAGGCAGTCCTCGTCCCTCCTAGGCACTCCCTCAGTCTATGACAACAGTGAGAGTGAGAGGCGGGGGCTGGAGGAGCAGAAGTTGAACCTGTTGGTGCACTCCTGGGTGCCTCCCACCCTGCAGAGTGCAATAACAGAGCTCTCAATTGACAGGAAAGCCTCTATTGGGCAAATGGTGATGTGTGGCTCTAGAGCCACCTACAACCTTCCTCTGAGGGAGGACAGCAGGGTGCTGCTGGGACTGTGGACCTGGCCCTGGGGGTGGCAGGTTGTCCTCCCAGTGGCCCCCTGTCCCTTGGTGCTCCTGAATGCTGCTCCTGGATGGGTCTCCCCTGAGCCCAGCTCCGCTTGGACAGGACACTCCACTGGAGATGTGCTCCCCACCCTGCTCCCTCCACTCCCGCCCACCACCCTACTCCTCCATTTCCTCCCACGTGTTGACACTTCTCCACCTGCTTCTTCCTTGCCAAGAGCCTCCCACACACCCCCAATCAGAAAAGGCCCTACAGGGCTCTGGGCACGTGAGATCTGGCTTGTGCTTGGTGCTCAAGGTCTGGGGTAGATGTGCAGGCTCAAGCCTCCCAACTTATCTAACAAAACTCATGTGCACAGGAATCAGCGGGCACCAGGCTGTTGGGGCTGCTCAGCAGCACAGGGACACTCCTTTCGCTGTGCTCATCCTACTCAGCAGGAACCCAGAGCTCCCCCTAGGGCCTTTGCAGCCACAGGATGAGACACCTACTGAGCCCTGACACAGTGTCACCATCTTGACTGGGACCACCAGTTTGGGGAACATCGCCCACTCCACACTGGCCCTCCACAGACTGTCTGAATCCTTCCCCTCCCCTCGCTTTTCCTGGGTGCTCCCCCTTGGGGAGGGGATCCAGGACAGGCGTGGGAAGGGGAGTTGCAGAGGGTAGAGGAGCCCACTGAAACTGGAGGCTTGAGGATGGGAAAAGCAGCAGGGGGATGCAGGGCTGGGGTGGCCTAAGGTGCATGGGGACACTTGCAGCTGGCCCAGCATGGTAGGACATGCCGGGTTCCCTATGGCTCCAAGCCCAAGGAGGGCTGGAGTTGTGGCCCCGGCCACCCTCCACATCCTTCTTGTTGGGATTCCCCTACAACATTCCATGCTGGATCTCATTGTACACACATGAGCATATATGCACATGCAGCCAACACTAACAACACAACAAAGAGACTGTTCATCATGTCCAGGGGAAAAGGCACTCTGCAGCTCAGCTCCTTCTGTGGCACTGCTCGGGGGCTCCCTGACCAACATCAGGTTTCAAAACTCAGTTCAGCTCTGGATTTCCATGTTCACATTTGAGTTCTTCAATGCTCGCTCTGCTTCTTCAAAAAAAAACCTCTTTCCCTCTCCCTTTCTGCCCGTGGGAGAGACTGAGAAGGAAGGAAGGAAGTTAACAACATGTTCATGGTTTGGTGTGTGCTGGTGGGAGACTCCGCTGCTGCTGCTGCTGCTGCTGCGCCTCTGTGCCTGTTTCTGGGAAAAGCCAGACCAGTCTAGTCTTGAGAAGCCTTCTTGCGGCCAACCACAAATGACCTGGCTGGATTTAACCCACCTCCTTCCACTTCTGCCCTGGCCCTGCCGGTGTTTCGAGCATGGTGCCTTTTTCCAGCTCAGTGATGCCGCAGAAATAGGTGGCCCTGTCTGCAGCTGTGGGCGATAGCACCTCCGGCGAGAGCACCTCCAGCGACAGCTGGTTCCTGGAGGGGTCTGCAGAGCTGGTGACTCGTGTCTGCAAGGATGAAGCAATGTGCTGGAGTCCCAGGAAAGGATACTGCAACGCTATCTGCTGCAGCTCTCTGCCAGGAGCCTGCCGGATCCAGTCCCAAGCGTAGCTGCTGTTGCTAATTGGTACACCAGAGATGTGGCAGGTAAGCGTGAGAGACTCTGAGACCTTCCCGACCGTGGGGCCTGAGGCCTCTGCCTGCACCTCAGAAAGGGCACCTGAGACCCCAGGAGACACGGATGAACCAGCAACAAATTGCTTCACCTACTCCACCACTTCCCTGGGCTTCTGCTTGTCACCCCCAAGATCCAGCAGCTGCAAACACACAAGGATCACAAGCTCTTGCTCCCATTGTAACGTCAGATCTGGGAGAGAAACGCAGACTTCCTACTACCTGAAGAGAAGGGGCACATAAAGGCGGGGCCAGGCTCTTCCCAATCGTTCCCAAGTGACAGCACAAGGGGCCATGGGCACAAACTAAAACACAGCACGGTCCCTCTCAACATCAGGAAACACTTTTGCACTGTCAGGGTGACTCAACACTGGCACAGGTTGTGCAGAGAGGCTGTGGAGTCTCTCTGCTTGGAGGTATTCCAGAGCTGTCTGGGCATGGTACTGAAAAACCAGCTGTAGGGGGCCCTGCTTGAGCAGGGGCGTTGCACCAGATGACCTCGGGAGGTTCCTTCAACCCTAAACCATTCTGTGAAAACAGGGTTGCAAGAGCATTTGGGCACAGAGATGGGCTCTTCCAGCCAGCTTGGCAGCAGACCCATCGCTGGCATAAGATGAGCCCAGCAGTGAAGATGGCATTGCCTATGGGACAACATAGCTAAGAGTGGTCCAAAGAGGGTGCAGCAGTGTGAGAAGTGAGGAAAGAAAGTGTGAGAAATGATCCTGCAAACACCAAGTCAGTGAAGGAGTGGGAGACCCTCCAGGAGCCAGAGCAGAGATTGGCCTGCAGCCCGCGGAAGAGACCCCCGTGGAACAGGGATTTCCCTGCAGCCTGTGCAAGATCCCATGCCAGAGCATGTGAATATGCCCTGACTGGAACTGGGGCCTGTGGAGAGCCCAGGCTGGAGCAGGTTTACTCTGAAAGACTACAGCCCTTGGGAAGGAGCCACCCTGGAGCCATTGGTGAAGCACTGCAGACCATGGGAGGGAGGAAGGAGCAGCAGAGATGACGTGTTGTGGACTGACCCCACACCCCATTCCCCCCACGCACTTTGGGGACAGGAGGGAGAGAAGTCAGGAATGAAGGACTGAAGTTGAGCCTGGGAAGCGGCGGGGATTCGGGGGGGGCAAGGTGTTTTAAGGAGGCTTTTTTGTTGTGACTCACAATTCTGCTCTAATTGAATTGGCAATAAAGTAGAATTCCCAAAGTGTGCAGTGAAGGCCAGGAACACCCGAGGTGCACAGTGGAGGCACCTGACTCCTTGGGAACAGCCCTGAGACCTGCCCCCTCCTCGCCCCTGCCAACATTCACCTTCCCCACAACTAATGCACCCTGAGCTGGGCCCCAGCACCTTTCTGTTCAAGCTCAGCTGGATTTCCTGTCTCCGTGGGAACGGCACAGAAGTAGCGGGCAGAGTCCCGCGGGTGCAGGCCACGCAGGGACAGAGACGACTCGGACTGTGAATTGTCCCGGGACACCGTGGCTCGACCCTCCACTGCTGCCCCGTACTTCTTGGTACTACCCTCGTAGTTGCTGATGTAGGACACCCACTCGAGTGTGCCACCAGGTGCCTGACGGTACCACAGAACATCATAATCCTGGAAGGTGAAGCCGGATCCGCGGCAGGAGAGGAGCACGGAGTCCCCGGGCGCTCGCAGCCCTCCGCCGGCCTCCACCAGCCTCAGCTGCGCCCACACCCCTGCGGACGGAGAGCGCTCGCAGCCGGGCAGGGCGCGCCCACGGCCCGACGACCTTCACCCGACGCCCCGACGCCCCCCGCCCCGGCACAGCCCCAGCCGCCACCCCCCTCTCTCCCGCCAAAGCCCCGCGCCCGGGGCAATGCCCCGCCTGCCCCCCTCGGGGCTCAGCCGCGCCTGCTCCCGACACTGCGGCCCGACCCGCTGCCCGACAGCCTCCCCCTGCCCCTGCCCCTGCCCCTGCCTCTCCCCCTCCCTCTCCCGCCCACGCCACCCGCTCCCCGCTCCCCCGCTAACGAAGGCGAGCGCCAGGCGACAGCGCGCCCGCCGCGGCAGCAGCCGTATCCCCGCGGCCCCGGCACGGGCACGGCCGCCCGCGGGCAGCCCCAGCCCCGGGCCCAGCCCCGGCCTCGCTCCCCTCCCCGCCCGCCTCTCACCTGCCGGCCCCGCGGCCAAGGACAAGGCCAGGAGCCACGGCCCCAGCCCGGGCGCCATCACGCCCTGCCGCGCCGGGGACGGACGGCGCCCAAGGGCCCGGGCCCAGCCGCACAGCAGCCCAGCGGACCCGCGCTCCGCACTCATCCTCATCCTACCCCTGCTCCTGCTCCTGCCCGCCCCGCCGCCTCGGCCCCTCGCCGGGGCAGCGCCGACGCCTCTGCCCGCCCCCAACCCACCCGGCCCGGCCCCCCGGGGCCGCGGCCCCTCCGCGCCAGGAGAAGGGCGGGCGCGGGGAGGGACGCGGGCCAGGGCCGTGGGCAGAGCAGGAGCGCCCCGCCCCGCCCCCCCAAGGCTCCTGGCCCCTGGCTCCCAGCGCGGCTCCCACGCTCTCCCGCCTTCTCGCCCAGCCCCAGCGCCAGCGCCAGCGCCGGGGCCGGGCTGTCGGCCCGCAGCGGCCCCTCGCAGGACCCTCCCCGTGCCCCGCACCCCCAGCCCGCCCTGGCCTCACTCCCGTCCCCTGCCCGCGCCGACCAAGACACGCGGAGCCCTGGGCTGCCCCCCACAGGGACCTCCACAGCCTGCAGACATGGGCTGACAGGAACGGCCTGCACTTCAACGAGGGCAACAGCAAAGTCCTGCACCTGGGGAGCAACACCCCCATGCACCAGGGCAGGCTGGGGGCCACCCAGCTGGAAATCGCATTCTCACAAAAGCACCCAAGGGTTCTAGTCGACCACAGCTTGACCAGGAATGTGCCCCTGTGGCAGAGAAGGTCCATGGTATCCTGGGCTGCATTAGACAAAGTATTGCCAGCAGGTCAGGGAGGTGATCCTTCCCCTCTGCTCACCACTGCTGAGGTCACACCTGCAGTACTGGCTCCACTTCTCTGCTCCCCAGTACAGGAGAGACTTGGGCATAGAGGAGAGAGGCCAGTGAAGGCCAAGAAGGTGACAACGGGACTGGAGCTCCTCTTACCTGAGTAAAGGCTGAGAGAGCTGGCACTGTTTACCCTGGAGAAGAGAAGGCTCAGGGGGGATCTTATCAATACATAAAACCATATGAAGGGAGGGTGCAGGGAAGGCAAGGCCAAGCTCACTGCAGTCAGTCCTAGTCCCTCCTAGCCACTCCTCAGTCTATCACAACAGTGAAAGAGAGCAGAGGTGGCTGGAGGAGCAGTCCAAGTTGTTGAGGGGTTTCTGAGGGTCAAAAAACAACAGGTGCCAATCGCTACAACAACGCTGCACAGGTGGCAATATCGCACAGCCGAGACTTTCTGATTCCCATCCGTAAGCTCATTCATTGACTGGAGAGCCAAAGAATGATCAGCAAGACTCGCTCAGCCTTTAACAGTCCCGTATGTCCAGTGTGAACGTCTAATGGAGAGTGGAGACTAACAGGAGACTATCGTGGCCTGAACAAAGTCATGTCGCTGCTGAGTGCTGCCATGCCAGATGCGCTAGAACTTCAATACGAACTGGAGTCACAGGCAGCCAAGTGGTAAGCCACCATTGACATCGCTAATGCTTTTTTCTCAGTCGCTTTGGCAGCAGAGTGGAGGCCACCGTTTGCTTTTCAGTTGGAGGGACGTCCAGCACACCTGGAAGCGACTGCCCCGGGGTGGAGGCACAGCCCTACCATTTGCCATGGACTGATCCAGACTGCATTGGAACAGGGTGAGGCTCCAGAACACCTGCAAGACATTGATGACATCATTGTATGGGGCAACACAGCAGAAGAGGTTTCTGAGGAAGGGAGGAAAATAGTCCAAATCCTTCTGAAGGCCAGTAAAACAAAGGAAGGTCAAGGGACCTGCACAGGAGATCCAGATTTTAGGAATAAAATGGCAAGATGGAAATCATCAGATCCCAATGGCTGTGATCAACAAAATAACAGCCATGTCTCCAGCAACCAGCAAAAAGGAAACACAAGCTTTCTTGGGCATTGTGGGTTTTTGGCGAATGCATATTCCAAACTACAGTCTGATCCAAATAATTACAGCCCTCTCTATTAAGTGACCCAGAAGAACGATTTCAAAGGGGGCCCTGAACAATGACAAGCCTTTGAACAAATTAAAGAGCAGGTAGTCCAAGAAGAGGCCCTGGGGCCAGTCTGGGCAGGGCAAGATGTAAAAAATGTGCTCTACCCCACAGCCGGGGAGAATGGCCCTACCTGGAGCCTCTGGCAGAAAGCACCAGGGGAGACTCAAGGTCGACTCCTAGGGTTTTGGAGTCGGGGATACAGAGGATCCAAGGCCCACTATGCTCCAACTGAGAAGAGACATTGGCAGCATATGAAGATGTTTGAGCTGCTTTGGAAGTGGCTGGTAGTGAAGCACAGCTCCTCCTGGCACCCCGACTGCCAGTGCTGGGCTGGATGTTCAAAGGGAGGGTCCCCTGTACACATCATGCAACCGATGCTACGTGGAGGAAGTGAGTCACACTGATCACACAAGGGCTCAAATAGGAAACCCCAGTTGCCCAGGAATCTTGGAAGTGATCATGGACTGGCCAGAAGGCAAAGATTTCAGAATATTGCCAGAGGAGGAGGTGATGTGTGCTGAGGAGGCCTCACTGCATAATAAACTACCAGAAAAGGAGAAGCAATATGCCCCGTTCACTGGTGGGTCCTGTCGTCTTGTGGAGAAGCATCGGAGGTGGAAAGCTGCTGTATGGAGTCCTATATGACAAGTCGCAGAAACTGCTGAAGGAGAAGGTGAATTGAGTTGGTTGGCAGAGGTGAAAGCCATCCAGCTGGCTTTAGATATTGCTGAATGAGAAAAGCAGCCAGTGCTCTGTTTCTATACTGATTCATGGATGGTGGCAAATGCCCCGTGGGGGTGGCTGCAGCAATGGAAGCAGAGCAACTGGCAGCGCAGAGGTAAACCCATCTGGGCTGCCGCACTATGGCAAGATATTGCTGCCCGGGTAGAGAGCCTGGTTGTAAAAGTACGTCACATAGATGCTCATGTACCCAAGAGCTGGGACACTGAAGCACATCAGAACAACCAGCGGGTGGACCAGGTTGCTAAGACTGAAGTGGCTCAGGTGGATCTGGACTGGCAACAGAAGGGTGAATTATTTCTAGCTCAGTGGGCCCCTGACACCTCAGGCCATCAAGGAAGAGATGCAATATACAGATGGGCTCGTGACCGAGGAGTGGACTTGACCATGGACACTATTGCACAGGTTAGCCATGAATGTGAAACATGCGCTGCAATCAAGCAAGCCAATGGTTAAAGCCTCTCTGGTATGGAGGACGATGGCTGGAATATAAACATGGAGAGGCCTGGCAGACTGATTATATGACAGTCCCACAAACCTGCCAAGGCAAGCGCCATGTGCTTACAATGGTGGAAGCAGCCACCAAATGGCTGGAAACATATCCCGTGCCCCATGCCACTGCCCGGAGCACTCCTGGGCCTTGAAAAGCAAGTCCTATGGCGACAGGGCACCCCAGAAAGAACTGAGTCAGACAATGGGACTCATCTCCAAAACAACCTCCTAGACACCAAAGAGCATGGCACTGAGTGGGTATATCACATCCCCTACCATGCAACAGCCTCTGGGAAAATGGAACGATAGAATGGGCTCTTAAAAGACTACACTGAGAGCAGCCTCGGACAAAGACAAAACCATTTATGGATTGCTTTTGCTCAAGGACCTGATGCACTGGGTGGGTGATGTGGGTGGACATGGAAGTCTGATGTGTACCTCAAGGGGATTTGATTTTAGGTGGGAATAGCCAATGAATTAAATTGTATGATGTTAATTGCTATATAATTACCACTTGTTAATTATATATTGTGCACTCTGCACTGGGTTAAAAACTGGCTGGATGGCTGAGCCCAGAGAGTGGAATGGAGTCAAATCCAGTTGGCGAGCGGTCACAAGTGGTGTTCCCCAGGGCTCAGTGTTGGGGCCGGTCCTGTTCAATATCTTCACTGATGATCTGCATGAGGGGATTGAGTGCACTCTCAGTAAGTTTGCAGACGACACCAAGTTGGGTGGAAGTGTCGATCTGCTGGAGAGTAGGAAGGCCCTAAAGAGGGACCTGGACAGGCTGGATGAATGGGCCGGGGCCAACTGCATGAGATTCAACAAGGCTCAGTGCCGAGTCCTGCACTTGGGTCACAACAACCCTATACAACGCTACAGGCTTGAGGAGGAGTGGCTGGAGAGCTGTCTGGCAGAAAAAGACCTGGGGGTGTTGGCTGACAGCCGCCTGAACATGAGCCAGCAGTGTGCTCAGGTGGCCAAGAGGCACAATGGCATCCTGGCTTGTATCAGGAATAGTGTGGCCAGCGGGACCAGGGAGGTGATAGTGTCCCTGTACTGGGCACTGGTGAGACCACACCTCGAGTACTGTGTTCAGTTTTAGGCCCCCTCACTACAAGAAGGACATTGAGGTGCTGGAGCGTGTCCAGAGAAGGGCAATGAAGCTGGTGAAGGATCTAGAGCACGTCTTATGAGGAGCTGCTGAGGGAGTTGGGGTTGTTTAGTATGGAGAAGAGGAGGCTGAGGGGAGACCTTATCGCTCTCTACAGCTACCCTAGGGGAGTGGTTGACTCTGCTACACTGATCACGTTTAAGACTCAGCTGGACAGGGTGCTGGGCCATCTCGTCTAGACTGGGCTCTTGCCTAGAAAGGCTGGACCAGATGATCCTTGAGGTCCCTTCCAGCCTGGGTTTCTATGATTCTAGTGCTTACACAAGTCAAGGCCTTTTCAGCTTCCCATGCTCTGCCAGGGGCACAAGAAGCTGGGAGGGAGCACAGGCAGGATAGCTGACCCAGACTGGCCAACGGGCTGTCCCATACCATATGACGTCATGCTCAGTATATAAGCTGGGGGGAGTTGGCTGGGTGGCAGTGACCACTGCTCGGGGACTGGCTGGACATCAGTCGGCAGGTGGTGAGCAATTGCATTGTGCATCATTTGCTTTGTAGATTCTGCTGTTATTATTATTATTATTACTACTCCTGCTACTGTTTTACTTTATGTTATTTCAGTTATTATACTGCTCTTATCTCAACCCACGAGTTTTCTCACTTTTACTCTTCCTATTCTCTCCCCCAGCCCACGGGGGCGGGGGGAATGAGCGAGTGGCTCTGTGGTGCTTAGTTGCTGGCTAGGGTTAAACCATGACACTATATTACACACAGTGACCTGCTGTGACCACAAGAGAACCATTACTTAGAAAGAGACTAGTAATAACAACAGAAAAATAGAACCTTTATGGGGAATAAAAACAGAATAACAGCCATTAAATATAAATCAAACCATTATTCGTTTCCCTTGCCACGATACTAGTATTAGTTGCTCTGTACAGAAAAGACCTTCTGACTGCCAGGCTGCCCTGCAAAGGTGATGGAGCAACTAATCCTCAGAACCATTTCCAGGCAGGTGAAGGACAAGAACGTCATCAGGATTCACCTAGGGGAATTCACACATGACCAACAGGATAACCAACTTCCGCGATGGAATGTCTGGCTTTGGAGATGGCGATATTGGCTACTGTGACTTCAGGAACCCTTTCAAGACTGTCTTCTGTAAGATCCTCCTAGAGAAGCTAACCAAGTCTGGCCTGGATGAGCAGACAGCGAGGTGGATCAAAAACTGTCCCAATGCCTGGGACCAGATGGTGGTGATCAGTGGCACACAGTACAGTTGGAGGCTTGGAACTAGCGGTGTACCCCAGGGGTCAATACTGGCTCCAGTCCTGTTCGACATCTTCCTTAATGATCTGGACGATGGGACAGAGTGCACTCTCGCCAAATGTGCAGATGACACCCACCTGGGTGGAGTGGCTGATATACCAGAGGGTTGTGCTGCCATCCAGAGGGACCTCGACAGGCTGGAGAAATGGGCTGACAGGAACCTCATGCAGTCCAACAAGAGGAAGGACAAAGTCCTTTGCCTGAGAAGGAACAACTCAAGGCACCTTCCAACATCAACCACCTTGTGATTTGGCAAAAGACTCACAGGCACATTCCCGACTTTGTAGGTGGTATGTGGCAGGGCAAAGGGGAAAACTGAAACTTGGACTTTGCTCCTCCCCTTCCAGGGAGGATGACTTCCAGAAATAGCTTTTTACAGGAGCATTGAGGAAAATACACACTTTCCTCTTTCGGCTACAAGTTTCAAAGCTGGAACTCAAGAGAGAAACATTCAAGTGATACAAAAGTAATATGGGCAGGTAAAACAGTAGCACACAGAGGACTGGGGGGAGCTATGCAGCATGGTTATGTTAGCTGTAGTTCTGGCATCTGCTGTATTGATGGTGTTTGATCTTCTGTTAGATCTTATGGTTCTTCTGTGAAGTTGCAGACACAGCTACATATGCATGTGACAGGGTTGTACCGCTCCGTACACAAACTCAGAGCCTGGCTTCAGAAGGAATGAGAATAACATGCATCCCCATTTGACCAGTTGACTGGCTGCTTCCTGGAGCCTGAGACACCCACTGCTGGCCACAGCTTGTTGCTGGAGGCAGGGCTCCTGGAGACAGTGGAGGGGAAGGAAATCAACTGGGAAATGATTGGTACAGGCGCTCTCTTTCTCACTCTCAGGGCTGGCAGCTTCTGCAGGCAGCCTGCAAATTACAGTATTGGTGAAAAATGGTCAACGGTATGTGGTTCAAGGGGCAGAGTGTAGTGGTGCTCACAGGAGGAGTCTTGCCCATCAGAGACCTAGGGATCTACATCACAAGTGCTCTGGAGTCAGTGTAGCCATGTTTTGTGCCCTACTGCACTGCCTGTATCACCTGACCTTCATGGCTGTGCTAGGCCACACACATCCCTTCTGGTAGGATGGACTTAGCCAGCCAATCATAACAACAGAGCCTGGAGGAAGCAACCAGTTGTCAGTAGCACATGGAAAAGACTGTGGTGAAGCAGGCTGTGTCCGTGCAGCTCACAGACAACCATGCTGTAGGAGATATCCACACTGCAGCCCATGGAGGACCCAGTGTTGCAGCAAATGGAGATGACCTGAAGGAACCTGCAGCCCATGAAGATCCCACGCCGGAGCAGGCTCCTGGCAGGAGCTGCAGCCCATGGAGAGAAGCATAGAGAGGAGCAAGTTTTCTGGCAGGAACCGTTGCACCCACACTGTAGCAGTCTTTTCCAGAAGGACCATACCCCAAGGAGACAACCCACACTGAAGCAGGGGAAAAGTGTGAGGAGGAAGGAGTGGCAGAGCCAGTGTCAGGAACTGACCGCAATCCCTCTTCCTCATCTCCCTGCACTGCCTGGGGCAGGGAGCAGGTAGAAGTCTCAGGGATGAAGGAGTAAAGTTGAGCCAGGGAAGAAGAGAGGGGCCCAGGGTGGTGGTGGTGGGTTGTTAATTTTGTCATCATTTCTCATTATCCTACTCCATTTTTAATTGGCAATACATTAATTTCCCCCCTGTTCTTCTTTGCCTGTGATTGGTAAGCAATCTACCTGTCTATTTTGCCACAGGAGGTTTTTAATCTTATTTTCTCCTCCTGTCCCATTGAGGAAGGGGAGTGAGACAGCAGCTTGATGGGCATCTGGCAGCCACCCAAGGTTAACTCACTGGAGTGGCGGAGGCAGCTAGCGGGATCCTGGGTGGCACCAGAAGGAGTGTTGCAAGTAGTTTGAGGTAGGTGATCCTTCCCACCTATTCAGCACTGGTGAGGTCACACCTGGAGTACCGAGTCCAGCCTCGGGCTCCCAATTACAAGACAGAAATGATAGTGAAGCCTGGAGTTGCCACCCATGTGGCGTCAGCCCCGATGGATGTTCTTCTCTTCTACTACAGCTCCAGGTGCTGGGTAACAGTGATGTTGCTGTATCAGCTGGTGTATAAAAATGTTGCTACTGTCTCACCTCTCACTCACTCTGTAAGGATAACTTGAAACTGGACATGGAAGAAGGACGAGACTCCTCTGAATCATTGCTCAGGACAGAGCTACCCAACTGAGGACATGCCGCAGGAGTAAGTTTTTCTAGACCCTGGTTAAATGTCGATAAAATTGGGCATTGTATTGTGGGGTACAATACAATGTACAATGTGTTGTGGGAGAGTCCACATAGTCCCCAGAGTGAGAGCATTCGTAAGGCATCTCTAGTGGCTGATCATGCTATGGCTGCCAAGTTCACATGGGAAAGTCCTGAAAAGGAAACCAATATCAGCCTTCCTGGGACTGTGCCCGTAAGTGTCCATAATTCCTCACATCCTCCAAACAGCTAACAATTACAGCTAGCAGTTCACTCAGAGCATGCAAAACATTGTGAGAGGTGGCTGGAGTGCTAGGACTGGGAGAGGGAACCCTACATCCTCTGGACAGTCAAACTCTGAAAGCCCGCTCACAGCTGCTCAGTCCACCGGCAGCACAGCAAATCCACACATTGGCATCTGCAGAGGTCAGACTGCAAACAGCTGCCTTAGCAGCATTGGCCAGCGTGTAGACCACGGGACGCTGGGCTGGCACGGGCACATGCCAGAGCACGTGGCCTAAATAAGAGTGCACAGCCTCCTTACATCAAAGTAGGCAACCAGCTGCTACGAAACAAGAATTGCCGAGTCTGGCCCAGGAACAGCCCTGGCACCAGAATCCAGGGCTCATGCAAAAGGAGAAACCCCATTTCCCTCCCTCCATACCCCTGAAGACCGTGAGCTTTTTCTTTCCTCCCCATGGCAGGAGTGTAGATCTTGCATGAGAGACAGTTTCCCTTTGTCCTTGCCAAGCTGGGAGTGGCGAGAGCCCCTTTTCTGCCCCTAGCACAGCCCCGCACCACCCCAGGAAACACAGGGACCTCTCCAAGAGTATTGTCCCGCTGTCCTTCTCCTTGCCGTCGATCCTTCTGATGTGCTGTGCCCTTGGTACCAAACTGGCCTGTGACATTTGTGTCCATGAAAAGGGAGGGGGGGGTGGAAATGGGAGAAGCAGAGAAAGCCCTGAAACAGGACTCCAACCAGAGCAGGACTGTTCACCCAGGGCTTCACTGCAGCCAGCAGAGCAACCCATCGCGCGTGGGTGTGTGGTGGAAATGGGGCTACAGGAAACACCCCCGATTAGAGGTGAAGCCTGTCCATGGGCCTGCTAAGGAGGGGAGGAGAGGTGGGCAAAAGGACCTGTCTGCAGCACTGCTGGGATCAGCCCGTGGTGTGTAGTGATGCCTGGACTCTCCCGAAGCCTGCCAACACTCCCCTCCAGCTCCTGTGTGCTCAGGTGGCCAAGAGGGACAATGGCATCCTGGCTTGTATCAGGAATAGTGTGGCCAGCAGGACTGGGGCAGTGATCGTCCCCCTGTACTCAGCACTGGTGAGGCCGCACCTCGAAACCCGTGTTCAGTTTTGGGCCCCTCACTACCAGAAGGACATTGAGGTGCTGGAGCGTGGCCAGAGAAGGGCAGCAAAGCTGGGGAAGGGTCTGGAGAACAAGTTTTATGAGCAACAGCTGAGGGAACTGGGTTCTATAGCCTGGAGAAGAGGATGCTGTGGGGAGACCTTATTGCTCTCTACAACTACCTGAACGGAGGTTGTAGTGAGGTGGGGGCTGGTCTCTTCTCCCAGGTAGCAAGCAACAGGACGAGAGGAAATGGCCTCAAGTTGTGCAAGGGGAGATTTAGATTAGATATTAGGAAAAATTTCTTCACGGAGAGAGTGGTTGGGCATTGGAACAGACTGCCCAGGGAAGTGGCGCAATCACGGTCCCTGGAAGTATTCGTGTGGATGGGGGGACGTGGTTTAGAGGTGGACCTGGCAGTTAGATTAGCAGTTGGATGGCATGAGACAAGGAACTTTTTCTGCTTTTCTCATTCAATGAAGGAAGGTTTTGCACCACGCGGGACAAATCCCTTTGTCTTTGCCAAGATGTGATGGTGAGGAACCCACTCTCCTGTCCCTGAAACTGCTCTGAATGAGCACAGGACCACTCACAGGCAAGTGGGGCTTGGGCCCTATGCTGCCATCCTCAACTTTGAAAGGTCTTTGCAAGATGGGTTGCAGTGCCCCAGGAGCAGAGTGCCAGTCCAAGGGCAAAGCATTAGACCCCAAGAGGTGGGAGTAGCAGGTAGGTGCCCTGCCTGTCCCCACACCACAGACGAGGCAGGCTGGACAGAGGTGTCTAACTCACAGCTAGAAGAGGAGGAGGGCTACTCCCAATGTGCTTTGCAGGGATGGGTGAGGACGACGAGCCAGAGGCAGCTCAGGCTGCAAGCAGTCAGCACAGCTCCAGAGAGCTGTGCAGAGCACAGGGCCATGCACAGTTCCTGAGCGGGGGCATCACCCCTTCCTTCCACTTACCTGCGATGGGCAATAACCCCATGCACAGGGCAGTCCACATGGCCAGGCACGCTCTGGCTCACCTCTCGCCACCTTCACTCTGCCTGCAGAACAGCTCTGCCCACATCTCCCCTGGCTGGGCCTCTGTCACTGCAGGCAGTCCTCGTCCCTCCTAGGCACTCCCTCGCTCTAAGACAACAGTGAGGGCGAGAGGCGGGGGCTGGAGCAGCAGATGTTGAAGCTGTTGGTGCACTCCTGAGTGCCTTTCACCCTGCAGGGTGCAATAACAGAGCGCTCGCTTGGCAGGAAAACCTCTGGGGGGCAAATGGTGACGTGTGGCTCTAGAGCCACTCACAGCCTTCCTCTGAGGAAGGACAGCAGGGTGCTGCTGGGACTGTGGAGCTGGCCCTGGGGGTGGCAGGGTGTCCTCCCAGTGGCCCCCTGTCCCTTGGTGCTCCTGAGTTGCTGCTCCAGGATGGGAGCCTTGGCGCCCAACTCTGCATATGGACAGGGCACCCCCAGGCATACGTGCACCCCACCCTGATCCCTCCACTCTGGCTCAGTGCCCTACTCCTCCACTTACTCCCTCGTGCTGACACTTCTCCAGCTGCTTCTGCGCTGGCAATGGCCTTGCACATTCCCTAAGGACCAAACACCAGTAAGACGGTGAACAGACTGTTCATCACGTCCAGGCGAAAAGGCGCTCTGCAGCTCAGCTCCTGCTGTGGCACTGCTCTGGGGCTCCCTGAACAACATCAGGTTTCAAAACTCAATTCAACTCTAGCTTTCCATGTTCACATTTGAGTTCTTCAATGCCCACTCTGCTCCTTCCAAAACCAACCTCTTTCCCTGTCTCTTTCTGCCTGTGAGAGAGACCAAGAAGGAAGGAAGAAGGTTAACAACACATTCAGGGTTTGGTGTGTGCTGGTGGGAGACTCCGCTGCTGCTGCTGCTGCAGCACCTCTGTGCCTGTTTCTGGGAAAAGCCAGACCAGTCTAGTCTTGAGAAGTCTCGGAAGAGACTTGCCTTGCAGCAACCACAAATGACGTGGCTGGATTTAATCCCCCTCCTTCCACTTCTGCCCTGGCCCTGCCGGTGTTTCAAGCACGGTGCCCTTTTCCAGCTCACTGGTGTGCAGAAATAGGTGGCCCTGTCTGCAGCTGTGGGCGAAAGCACCTCCAGCGACAGCTGGTTCTTGGAGGGGTCTGCAGAGCTGGTGACTCGCATCTGCAAGGATGAAGCAATGTGCTGGAGTCCCGGGAAAGGATACTGCAACGCTATCTGCTGCAGCTCTCTGCCAGGAGCCTGCCGGATCCAGTCCCAAGTGTAGCTGCTGTCGCTGATGGGGACACCAGAGATGTGGCAGGTAAGCGTGAGAGACTCTGAGACCTTCCCTACCGTGGGGCCTGAGGCCTCTGTCTGCACCTGAGTAAGGGCACCTGCGACCCCAGGAGACAAGGATGAACCAGCAACAAGAGATGGATCAATTGCTTCACCTACTCCACCACTTCCCTGGGCTTCTGCTTGTCACCCCCAAGATCCAGCAGCTGCAAACACACAAGATCACAAGCTGTTGCTCCCATTGTAAGGTCAGATCTGGGAGAGAAACACAGACTTCTTACTACCCGAAGAGAAGGAGGACCCTCCTGTACTGGGTTTCCACTGCAACGTTTTGGGAGCCGGGCGCTGCAGCGATGGCCTCTGTGATGAGGCCAGGGACTGCCTCATGCCCAACACAGCCTGTTCCAGCTACAGAATTCCCAAAGTGTGCAGTGAAGACCAGGAACACCTGCGGTGCACAGTGGTGGCACCTGACTCCTTGGGAACAGCCCTGAGACCTGCCCCCTCCTCACCCCTGCCAACATTCACCTTCCCCACATCTAATGCACCCTGAGCTGGGCCCCAGCACCTTTCTGTTCAAGCTCAGCTGGATTTCCTGTCTCCGTGCCAACAGCACAGAAGTAGCGGGCAGAGTCCCGCGGGTGCAGGGCACGCAGGGACAGAGATGACTCGGACTGCGAATTGTCCCGGGACACCGTGGCTCGACCCTCCACTGCTGCCCCGTACTTCTTGGTACTACCCTCGTAGTTGCTGATGGAGGACACCCACTCGAGCGTGCCACCGGGTGCCTGACGGTACCACAGAACATAATATTCCTGGAAGGTGAAGCCGGACCCACGGCAGGAGAGGAGCACGGAGTCCCCGGGCGCTCGCAGCCCTCCGCCGGCCTCCACCAGCCTCAGCTGCGCCCACACCCCTGCGGACGGAGAGCACTCGCAGCCGGGCAGGGCGCGCCCACGGCCCGACGACCTTCACCCGACGCCCCGACGCCCCCCGCCCCGGCACAGCCCCAGCCGCCACCCCCCTCTCTCCCGCCAAAGCCCCGCGCCCGGGGCAATGCCCCGCCTGCCCCCCTCGGGGCTCAGCCGCGCCTGCTCCCGACACTGCGGCCCGACCCGCTGCCCGACAGCCTCCCCCTGCCCCTGCCCCTGCCTCTCCCCCTCCCTCTCCCGCCCACGCCACCCGCTCCCCGCTCCCCCGCTAACGAAGGCGAGCGCCAGGCGACAGCGCGCCCGCCGCGGCAGCAGCCGCAGCCCCGCGGCCCCGGCACGGGCACGGCCGCCCGCGGGCAGCCCCAGCCCCGGGCCCAGCCCCGGCCTCGCTCCCCTCCCCGCCCGCCTCTCACCTGCCGGCCCCGCGGCCAAGGACAAGGCCAGGAGCCACGGCCCCAGCCCGGGCGCCATCACGCCCTGCCGCGCCGGGGACGGACGGCGCCCAAGGGCCCGGGCCCAGCCGCACAGCAGCCCAGCGGACCCGCGCTCCGCACCCATCCTCATCCTGCGCAAGCCCCTGCCCCTGCCCCAGCTCCTGCTCCTGCCCGCCCCGCCGCCTCGGCCCCTCGCCGGGGCAGCGCCGACGCCTCTGCCCGCCCCCAACCCACCCGGCCCGGCCCCCCGGGGCCGCGGCCCCTCCGCGCCAGGAGAAGGGCGGGCGCGGGGAGGGACGCGGGCCAGGGCCGTGGGCAGAGCAGGAGCGCCCCGCCCCGCCCCCCCAAGGCTCCTGGCCCCTGGCTCCCAGCGCGGCTCCCACGCTCTCCCGCCTTCTCGCCCAGCCCCAGCGCCAGCGCCAGCGCCGGGGCCGGGCTGTCGGCCCGCAGCGGCCCCTCGCAGGACCCTCCCCGTGCCCCGCACCCCCAGCCCGCCCTGGCCTCACTCCCGTCCCCTGCCCGCGCCGACCAAGACACGCGGAGCCCTGGGCTGCCCCCCACAGGGACCTCCACAGCCTGCAGACACGGGCTGACAGGAACGGCCTGCACTTCAACGAGGGCAACAGCAAAGTCCTGCACCTGGGGAGCAACACCCCCATGCACCAGGGCAGGCTGGGGGCCACCCAGCTGGAAATCGCATTCTCACAAAAGCACCCAAGGGTTCTGATGGACCACAGCTTGACCTTGAGCCACAACTGTGTGCTTGCAGCAATGGTGCCTAATGATGTCCTGGCCTGTACCAGAAAAGGTGTTTCCAGAAGGTCAGGGATGTGATCCTTCCCCTGTACTCAGCACTGCTGAAGTCACACCTGCAATACCGGGAATAATTCTGGACCTCCATGCATAAGGGAGATGCGGACATTGAGTCTAGTGAAGGGCCACAAAGACGATTAGGAGACAGGAGTACCTCTTCCATGAGGAAAGCCTGAGAGAGCTGGGACAGTTTATCCTGGAGAAACAAAGGCTCACGGGGGATCTCATCCACATACAAAACCATATGAAGGGAGGGTGCAAAGAAGGCAGGCCCAGGCTCTTTTCAGTGGTGCTCAGTGACAAGTCAAGAGGCCATGCACACCAACAGAAACACAGCAGGATCCCTCTAAACATCAGGAAACACTTTTTCACTGTCAGGGTGAGCAAGCACTGGCCCAGGTTGCCCACACAGGCTGTGGAGTCTCCATGCTTGCAGATATTCCAAAGCTGTCTGGGCATGGTCCTGGGCACCTGGCTCCAGATGGCCCTGCTTGAGCAGGCGCGATGGACCAGATGCCCTCCTGACGTGCCTTCCAACTTCATCCTTCCTGGGATTCTGTGAAAGACTCACACGCACATTCGCGACTTTGCAGGTGATATGTGCCAGGGCAAAGCAGAAAAGTGAAACTCAGACTTTGCTACGTAAATTCAGCTCTTCACTGGCCAAGGAGGGAGGGAACAACATTTAGCACAGGAATTTATTGTTCTATATTTTAGCTATGCCCATAGCGTTGCCCCAGCCTAATGCATGTTGGACCCCAATAGAGAGGAAAGCAGGGTTTATACCTGTGGCTCAGCAGTGACTATTGCTCAGGTAATTGGTATGTACTTGTCCTATGCTGGATCAGTACATGGTTGTCCCGTACAGGTAGTACAGACGTATGGCCAGTGGTGTGTGAATCTTCATTTTTCTAAACCAATGTCCCATGCAGGCAGCAGGCTTTATCCTGGATTTGAGTCAATTGCAGTTCTGGCTGTGGTTACATGCCAGGTTTCATTGAAGGCTAAATTTTCTCTTGTTTTATCATCGGTATGGGGTGTTCTGAGTTGGGAAAAGCTGGCTTTGGTTGGGTCATCAGGTCACATTGACCCTGAGGTAAAAGCTCACAGTCTCAGGACGTGTTTGTTCTTCTAAGCAAGTGGTATTGCAGTGAGCATGTTGCCTTTCAGAGCTAGGGCCCTGATGACTGCCAGAAACAGCTTTCTACAGGAGTGCTGAGGAAAACTCACTTTCCTCTTCTGCCTACACGTTTCAAAGCTGGAACTCAAGAGAGAAATATGCAAGTGATACACAAGTAATATGGGCAGGTAAAACAGTAGCACGCAGAGGACTGGGCAGAGCTATTCAGCATGGTTGTGTTTGCTGTATTTCTGACATCTGCTGTATTTATGGTGTGTGGTCTTCTGTTAGACCTTATGGTGTGGTGTACTTTTGTAAAGTTGCAGATACAGCTACGTACGCATGTGACGAGCTTGTACAACCACGTACACAAACCCAGAGCCTGGCTTCAGAAGGATGGGCAATAACATGCATCCCCATTTGACCGGTTGACTGGCTGCTCCCTGGAGCCTGAGAGGCCGACTGTGGCCCACAACTTGTTGCTGGAGGCAGAGTTCTTGGACAGAGTGCAGGGCAGGGAATTCAACCACAGCCAAAGGCCACTGCCAGAGGATTGCAGGGGGTCCATGGCGGCATGTTGGCAGCGCAGGAGGTCCGGAGCAAAGACTAGAGGTCTTCCCCCCAGTCAGAAACCCAAGGACGCAAGAGTACGCCCAAAGCATTTCCAGCTCCCACAGCTGTCTCTTCAAAGCTCTGGCTGGCCATCAGGCCTGATGCTGTCCTTTCAGGCTCTCCAGAAAGGGCATGAGAAAGGGGAGCAGAAGAGGAGGCAGATTTGCTCCCAGAATGGTAGAAGAGCTGAGGCTGTCATGGACCTCTGCAAAAGGTCTGGTTTAACCGTCTTCCTCGAAGCAGGGACAACTAAAGTAGGTGTACTGGGTCTCCTTGGGATGGAATTAATTTGCTTCATGGAAGCCCGTATGGGCAGACACGATGTTTTGTGACCAAAACCGTGTTGATATCACACTGATGTTTTAGCTGTTGCTGAACAGTGTTCACACAGCATCAAGGCCTTCTTGTACAGCTCACCACAACCGGCCAAAGGGATATTCCATACCACATGAAACCATGTGAACCAATAAACCTGGGGGAAATAAGGAGCACACGGGGACATTCAGAGTTAGGACATTTGTCTTTCCCAAGTAACCACTATGGGTGATGAAGCCCTGCTTTCCTGGAAAGGCCTAAACATCTGCCTGCCGTGTGGACGTCGGGAATGAATTCCTTATCTTGCTTGGTTTGTGTGTGCAGTTGTTGCTTTGCTTATTAAACTCTCTTTATCGCAACACACAAGTCTTCTCACTTTTACCCTGCCAATTCTCTCCCGCCATCCCACTGTGGTTGACTACACGAGCAGCGGTGTGGGACTGAGCTGCTTAGTGGGGGTAGGGATGGCAGGCTGCCCACAAACTTGTGCTGTTCAGTTTTGAATACCTCCAAGAACGGAGACTACACTGCCTCAGGTATTTACACACACTGACAAATCCCCCCTAGCATTTCTTTCTCCACGCTAAACAAACCCAGTTCTCTCAGGCTCTCCTTGTATGTCAGATGCTGCCTTCCTCATCTTCATGGCCCTGCATTGCATTTGCTCTGGTATGTCCATCCCTTTCCTGTGTTGGGGAGCCCAGGACTGGACGCAGTAGTCCACAGTCTCACCAGTGCTGAGATCAAGAGCAGTCCAACCCAGCGAGCAGCTACAATTGCCAGGAGGCCTCCATGGATAAGCAAGGCAAGGGAAAATGCAGGCCCACTGCTGAATGGGGTGGGGACCGGGTGACACAGGACATGGAGAATGCCTGAGGTCCTGAATGCCTTATTCCCCACAGTCTTTACTGGCAAGAGTGGCCTTCAGGAATCCCAGGTCCCAGAGTCCTGGGAAAAAGGCTGGAGCAAGGAACATGTCACAGCCCACTTATCTAGTCCAGAATCAGTAGCTTTGTCTCTGATGTTTGCAGGGAGGTCAGTGCTGAAAGCATAACTAAATTCAGAATACACAACATCCACTCGCTCCTCATCCACCAAGACTCATCGTCTTACTGTAGAAGGCTTGAAATTTGGTTAAGCACGGTTTCCACTTCACAAACCCATGCTGACTGTCAGTGAGGAAGGAGAGGGTGCTGTTGGCAGAAGCTGCAACTCTTCAAGATAAGAAAAGGAATGTCCTGCCTGGAGACAGGGAAAGGATCCAAAGAGGAACAAGAAGACCCCAGACCCAAATATTACTATTGGACCCAACCGTCGCATGACGGGAGGGGAACTTAGACTGTAAGGGTCTAATTGCCCAGGGATCTCTTTGTTCGGGGTCCCTCCCTGGAGGCACCCAGCTCGAGCTGCTCTTCACCACTGTACCACTCCATAAATTCACCTGGCATACGCCATGTGGGAGACTCTGCTTCGGGGAAACCTAGGGTCGAGCCTGAAGGGAGAAGAAGCGCACAAGGGTGAGTGTGTGTGTGTGAGTCGAAAAGGGGCACCCGTCAGCTCAGTGGAGCTGCCTGCTGCGAAGGGACTCCGGTCCTAGCAGTTAAAGTCTCGGGTGGTGTGCGTGTGACTCCCGGGATGGTGTGTGAATGCCCGGGCGCCTGCTGCTCACTTAACAGTCTGGCACCCCAGATGGGACCCTAGGCCAGCACCCTCCGATCCTCCTACCTCCAAACATCCAACTGCAGGCAGCAGGTGTATTTACCTGGGACCTTTGGAGAGGGAGGCTCCGAAAGGTGAGTGGTAAAAATTACCTGAGCAGCCTTGAGACTAGTGAATTAGGGGGTGCATGGCCTGATCAGCATAAATCACACAGAAGGAAAAGAAAAAAAAAAATGGGGGGGAAAAGGGGAAAAAAAAAGGGGGAAAAAAACCAAAACCCAAAGGTGGTGTGTGGCCACATCAGTGTAAATCGCACATAATTAAGGAAAAGAAATGGGAAACATACCCAGCGTAGAAAGGGGGACACCCTTAGCTGAGGTTTTACAGAATTGAGAAAAAAATTATGGTACAGCCGAAATATCTAAGAAGTGCGCAACCAAATTATGCCAAGATGAATGGCCGTTTATTACAAGAATGGCAGGAGGGAGCTCCCTGCAGTCATGACCAGGGAGACATTGGAGACTGGACGATAGGTACCCACACCAGATGGATTACTGGTAGCTATGGCATGCATGACCTGGGGAGAGAAAGCTTCCAGGACTAAAGTCGAAAAAGAAAAAGGGGGTCATTGTAGCAGCAGCAGAAGCTACCACACAAGAAACTCCTGTAAGTAGTTCAACCCCACCTTATGTCCTCTCTAGCTTCTGATTCTCCTCCTGTTTACCCACCGGCTGCCGGGCTCTTTCCTAGCACTATGAGTCATGTTCCTAATCCTACTGCTGTACAGCCTGGGGCCTGGTGGAGACTGGGCCAGTGCTAACCTTTTATAGGTACCAGCCTTGGAAACCTAGTGAGGTAGTGGTGTGGGGTAGTACGATGGCCCGCCTAAGGGAGGATGCCAAGAGGTGAGCCCAGCTACTCTCAAAAATATGTGCAGAGTGTAATGCGAATTGAAGTGACACCCGAATACCATCAAGGGAACTCTTTCACCCTTATGAAAGAGAATAAATAATCAATAAGGATGCTGAATTGCCTCAACAGGCAGGAGGAAACAGAACCCCCTGGAGAGCAAATGATCCAAACGGGCACTATAATCATGCAGGAGACCTGATAAGCTTCCTGGTGATTTTTGGGGACAACTCCAGCAAGCTCTGCTAAAATACGGAGGAATGACGCTGCAGAATTTTAATGATGCGCTCACGATTAGCGTCTTTGTGGGCCAGGCGGTGCCCGATATAGGCGATTACTTTAAAGAACACATGCCTGGGTGGCAGGGAGAGAATTTGGAAAAGATTTTGAGTATTACTGTGTTTGTATATGATGGGTGCGAGGAAAGGCAAAAAGCTGAGCAGATTAAAGGGGAAAAAAAAGAAAAAAAGGCAAAAGAACAGGAGGCAAGTTTACTGGATGCGGCTTTAGCAAGGAATTTGCAAGTGAGAGATGGGAGCTGGGGGGGAAGAAGACTGGATAGGAGGTCTGAGCTAAGACCAGGAAAAGAAGAAAGAGGAACGGGAAGGAATGGTGAAAAGGAGTGCTAGTATTGTGGGAACTTCGGGCATAGAGAGTGGGAATGCCCACTCTGGCCGTGGGAAAGGACGAAAGAAGGAAATGGTCACCGAGAAGAATTCCTCGGGAAGATTCGCAATCACAATGACTGGAAGAAAGAGACCCTGCGCATCTTGAAGCAGAAAGATTACAAATTTTTAATATGTGGGTAACCCAATGTGGGTAAACCAAGAGACATATTATAGGTAAAGCTGAAGGTCGTGAAGTTGAATTCTTGGTCGATACGGGAGCCACATTATCCCTTTTGAATTTTACCCCGAGACTGTCTCAGGCCACAGACAGAATTTTAATATGTGGAGTCACAGGACAAAGATAGCAGAATTTGAGTAAACCCCTATTAGGAATTATGAGAAACAAGAGTATATGAGGGTGATTTGTATTGGCGGGGGACTCCCCAGCATGCCTGTTTGTTAGGGAGAGATCTCTTACAGACGCTAGATGTAGAATTACACTTGTCACCTGAAGGTACAGATTTAATAATCATGGGAATGACTGTAGTCACTGGAAGCCCAAATAATGAGCTAAAAATACCGGAGGTATTGAAACCAGTACCAACAAAGCTGTAGAGGAAAACTAGCACTGATGTAGGACTACTAGTTTCAGCTTAACCCGTAAACAAACAAACAAAAAAAAACCAAAGGGAGGAGAGCCCCCTCCGGCTGTGAAACAGTATCTGATTCCTCAAGAAGCTGAGAAGAACATTCAAAAGCAAATAGACCGGTATTTAGCCAAAAAGATGCTGAAAGTGTGTGTGTGTCTCACCAGATAATGCTCCTAGACTCCTCGGGGAAAAAAAAAAGAAAAAACAGATTAGGTGAAGCTGGGGACCTGGAATATCGTTTTTGTACAAGATGTACGGGTGGTTAATCAGTACATAGTGACTCCTCATCCAGCAGTGCCCCATCCCTCTACCAGACTTTTACAAATACCACATTGGGCAAGAGATTTTATGGTGATTGATCTAACCTCTGCCTCCTTTCGCATCCCCTTAGGCGTGAACAGCCAACTTTTGTTGGCCTTTACATGGAAAGAACAACAATTAAACTGGACTCCTCTCCCACAAGGCTTTGGAGGGTTCCTACAATTTTTTTTGCGAACACTGACAAATTATTTGAGAGATATAAAATTACCGGGCAAATTGGCTCTTGTACCATACGTAGACGATTTGCTAATAGCGAGTAAAGATGAGGATGCCTGTATAAAAGACACTATACATCTATGTACTGCCTTAGCAGAGAAAGGTCATCGTGCATCTCCATCCAAACTTCAGCTGTGTCAGAAGGAAGTTAAATCTTTAGGGTTTATCCTAAGGGAAGAGCAGTGAGTAATAGACTCAGAAAAGAACAGAAGCTGTAATAAAGCTTCCGTGTCCAGACACAAAGAAACAGCTGCGAGGCTTCCTTGGAGCTGTGGGATTTTGTTGACCGTGGATTCCTGGGTTGGGAGAATTAACAAGATCACTGACAAAAGTAACAAGTAATGAGTAGGTAGAACCTATTGCATAGGGTCCGGAAAAGGAGCAAGCTTTTAAAACAATCAAAGGAGATTTGGCATCAGCTCCCGCTCTCGGACTCTCAGACTATACCAAACCCTTTCACTTGTATGTACATGAGCGAAAAGGATAGCCAGTGGAGTAATAACGTAACAAAGGAATGTCCTGCCCAGAGACTGGGAAAGGATCCAATGAGGAACAAGAAGACCCCAGACCCAAATATTACTATTGGACCCAACTGTCACATGACGGGAGGGGAACTTAGTCTGTAAGGGTCTAATTGCCCAGGGATCTCTTTGTTCGAGGTCCCTCCCCGGAGGCACCCAGCTCAAGCTGCTCTTCACCGCTGTACCACTCCATAAATTCACCTGGCGTACGCCATGTCAGAGACCTCGGGTCGAGCCTGAGGGGAGAGAAAGCGCCCGAGGGTGAGTGTGTGTGTGTGAGCGAGGGGTCGAAAAGGGGCCACCACTGGCCAAAGCTGAGCCCATCAGCTAAGCCGATGGTGCCTCTGTGAAAGCATATTTACAAGAGAGGTAAAAACCACGGCACAGTGGCTGTGAGAGAGAAAAGTAAGAAGAGCTGTGAGATAAACAACTCTGCAGACACTAAGGTCAGTGAAGAAGGAGGGGGAGGAGGTGCTCCAGGCGCCAGAGCAGACATTCCCTGGAGACCATGGTGGAACAGGTTGTCCCCCTGCAGCCCATAGAGGCCTACGTCAGAGCAGACAGCCACACTGCAGCCCATGCAAGACCCCACGCCACAGCAGTCAGATGTGCCCTGAAGGAAGCTGGTGCACACACAGAGCCCATGCAGGAGCAAGTCTTCAGGCAGCAACTGTGGCCCGTGGGAGCCCACGCTGCACCACTCTGTTCCTGAAGGACTGTACTCTGGGGAGAGGCCCCACACTGGAGCAGTTCATGAAGGACTGTCTGCTGGGGGAGGGACCTCAGGCCAGAGCAGGGGCAAAATGGGAGGAGAAAGGAGTGGCAGAGAACAAGCGTTATGAACTGACCCCAACCCACATTCCCCAACTCCCCGCACTGTTTGGGCTGTGGAGGAGGTAGAAGACTCGGGGACGAAGGAGCCAACTAGAGCCTGGGAAGAAGAGGTGGCTGGGGGAAGGTGTTCTTAATCTTGTCATTGCTTCTCCTTATCCTACTCTAGTTTTTATGGGCAATACATTCATTTTCCCAAAGTCTGCTGTGCCTGGGATTGGTGAGCAGCCTACCTGTCTTTATTTTGACTCATGAGCATGTTCATCTTATTTTCTCCCCTTGTCCATTGCGGAAGGGGAGTGAGAGAGCAGCTTGGTGGGCATCTGGCTGCCACCCAACGTTAACCCACCAGAATGGCAAAGGCAGGTAATGGTATCCTGGGTGGCACCAGGAGGAGTGTTGCCAGCAGGGCGAGGGAGCTCATGCTTCCACGCTACTCAACACCGGTGAGGCTCCACCTGCAGTACTGGGACTGGTTCCAGGCTCCACAGGACAACAGAGACATGGACGAACTTGGGAGAGTCTGGCAGAGGGCCACCAAGATGCCAAAGGGACTGCAGCAACTCTCCTATTAAAAAAGGCTAAGAGCTGGGACTGTTTAACCTGGAGAAATGAAGGCTCGTCAGGGGATCTCAAATCAGAGATCCCTCATCATCAGCAGAGCTGCTGACTTGGGTCTGCAAGGATGAAGCAATGTGCTGGAGTCCCGGGAAAGGATACTGCAACGCTATCTGCTGCACCTCTCTGCCAGGAGCCTGCCGGATCCAGTCCCAAGTGTAGCTGCTGTCACTGATGGGGACACCAGAGATGTGGCAGGTAAGCGTGAGAGACTCTGAGACCTTCCCTACCGTGGGGCCTGAGGCCTCTGTCTGCACCTCAGAAAGGGCACCTGCGACCCCAGGAGACAAGGATGAACCAGCAACAAGAGATCGATCAATTGCTTCACCTACTCCACCACTTCCCTGGGCTTCTGCTTGTCACGTCCGAGATCCAGCAGCTGCAAACACACAAGGATCACAAGCTCTTGCTCCCATTGTAATGTCAGATCTGGGAGAGAAACGCAGACTTCCTACTACCTGAAGAGAAGGGGCACATAAAGGCAGGGCCAGGCTCTTGCCAGTCATTCCCAAGTGACAGCACAAGCGGCCATGGGCACAAACTGAAACACAGCACGGTCCCTCTCAACATCAGGAAACACTTTTGCACTGTCAGGGTGACTCAACACTGGCACAGGTTGTGCAGAGAGGCTGTGGAGTCTCTATGCTTGGAGGTATTCCAGAGCTGCCTGGGCATGGTACTGATCAACCAGCTGTAGGGGGCCCTGCTAGAGCAGGGCCGTTGCACCAGATGACCTCGGGAGGTTCCTTCAACCCTAAACCATTCTGTGAAAACAGGGTTGCAAGAGCCTTTGGGCACAGAGATGGGCTGTGACCCTCCTGTACTGGGCTTCCACTGCAAGGTTTTGGGAGCTGGGCGCTGCAGCAATGGCCTCTGTGATGAGGCCAGGGACTGCCTCATGCCCAACATAGCCTGTTCCAGCCAGCTCGGCAGCAGACCCGTCGCTGGCCAAAGCTGAGCCCAGCACTGAAGATGGCAGTGCCTATGGGACAACATAGCTAAAAGTGGTCAAAAGAGGGTGCAGCAGTCTGAGAAGCGAGGAAAGAAAGTGTGAGAAACAATCGTGCAAACACCAAGTCAGTGAAGGAGTGGGAGACCCTCCAGGTGCCAGAGCAGAGATTGGCCTGCAGCCCGCGGAAGAGACCCCCGTGGAACAGGGATTTCCCTGCAGCCTGTGCAAGATCCCATGCCAGAGCATGTGAAAATGCCCTGACTGGAACTGGGGCCTGTGGAGAGCCCAGGCTGGAGCAGGTTTACTCTGAAGGACTACGGCCCTTGGGAAGGAGCCACCCTGGAGCCATTGGTGAAGCACTGCAGACCATGGGAGGGAGGAAGGAGCAGGAGACATGACGTGTTGTGGACTGACCCCACACCCCATTCCTCCCACGCACTTTGCGGACAGGAGGGAGAGAAGTCAGGAATGAAGGACTGAAGTTGAGCCTGGGAAGCGGCGGGGATTCAGGGGGGGCAAGGTGTTTTAAGGAGGCTTTTTTGTTGTGACTCACAATTCTGCTCTAATTTAATTGCCAATAAAATAGAATTCCCAAAGCGTGCAGTGAAGGCCAGGAACACCTGTGGTGCACAGTGGTGCCACCTGACTCCTTGGGAACAGCCCTGAGACTGCCCCCTCCTCACCCCTGCCAACATTCACCTTCCCCACATCTAATGCACCCTGAGCTGGGCCCCAGCACCTTTCTGTTCAAGCTCAGCTGGATTTCCTGTCTCCGTGCGAACGGCACAGAAGTAGCGGGCAGAGTCCCGCGGGTGCAGGGCACGCAGGGACAGAGACGACTCAGACTGCGAATTGTCCCGGGACACCGTGGCTCGACCCTCCACTGCTGCCCCGTACTCCTTGGTACTACCAGCAAAGTGGATGTAGGACACCCACTCGAGTGTGCCACCGGGTGCCTGACGGTACCACCAAACACTATAATCCTGGAAGGTGAAGCCGGACCCGCGGCAGGAGAGGAGCACGGAGTCCCCGGGCGCTCGCAGCCCTCCGCCGGCCTCCACCAGCCTCAGCTGCGCCCACACCCCTGCGGACGGAGAGCGCTCGCAGCCGGGCAGGGCGCGCCCACGGCCCGACGACCTTCACCCGACGCCCCGACGCCCCCCGCCCCGGCACAGCCCCAGCCGCCACCCCCCTCTCTCCCGCCAAAGCCCCGCGCCCGGGGCAATGCCCCGCCTGCCCTCCTCGGGGCTCAGACGCGCCTGCTCCCGACACTGCGGCCCGACCCGCTGCCCGACAGCCTCCCCCTGCCCCTGCCCCTGCCCCTGCCTCTCCCCCTCCCTCTCCCGCCCACGCCACCCGCTCCCCGCTCCCCCGCTAACGAAGGCGAGCGCCAGGCGACAGCGCGCCCGCCGCGGCAGCAGCCGCAGCCCCGCGGCCCCGGCACGGGCACGGCCGCCCGCGGGCAGCCCCAGCCCCGGGCCCAGCCCCGGCCTCGCTCCCCTCCCCGCCCGCCTCTCACCTGCCGGCCCCGCGGCCAAGGACAAGGCCAGGAGCCACGGCCCCAGCCCGGGCGCCATCACGCCCTGCCGCGCCGGGGACGGACGGCGCCCAAGGGCCCGGGCCCAGCCGCACAGCAGCCCAGCGGACCCGCGCTCCGCACCCATCCTCATCCTGCGCAAGCCCCTGCCCCTGCCCCAGCTCCTGCTCCTGCCCGCCCCGCCGCCTCGGCCCCTCGCCGGGGCAGCGCCGACGCCTCTGCCCGCCCCCAACCCCGGGGCCGCGGCCCCTCCGCGCCAGGAGAAGGGCGGGCGCGGGGAGGGACGCGGGCCAGGGCCGTGGGCAGAGCAGGAGCGCCCCGCCCCGCCCCCCCAAGGCTCCTGGCCGCTGGCTCCCAGCGCGGCTCCCACGCTCTCTCGCCTTCTCGCCCAGCCCCAGCGCCAGAGCCAGCGCCGGGGCCGGGCTGTCGGCCCACAGCGGCCCCTCGCAGGACCCTCCCCGTGCCCCGCACCCCCAGCCCGCCCTGGCCTCGCTCCTGTCCCCTGCCTGCGCTGACCAAGACACGTGGAGGCCTGTGCTGCACATGAGGAAAGGCAGGGACAGTCGAGACTGGTTACCCTGGAGAAGGGAAGGTCAGCGATGTGTAGAAAGACGTGAAGAGCGAGTGCAAATAGTACGGGGCCACACTCTTTTCAGTAGTGCTCAGTTTCAGGTCAAGAGGCAATGCACACATAGTGAAACTCAGCATGCTCCTTCTGAGTATCAGGAAACACTTTTTCACTCTCAGGGTGACCAAGCACTGCACAAGTTGCCCAGAGAGGCTGTGGAGTCTCCAGTCTTTCAGATATTCCAAAGCTGTCTGGGCATGGTCCTGGGCACATGGCTCTAGCTGGCTCTTCTCGAGCAGGCAGGATGGACCAGGTGCCCTCCTGAGGTGCCTTCCAACTTCAGCCTTCCTGGGATTCTGTGAAAGACTCACAGGCACATTCAGGACTTTGCAGGTGATATGTGCAAGGGTGTGGAAATGACCCCCCCACTCCTACCCCCTTGCCCCATACTCCTCCTCTCCACACCGCAGAGCTACCCGTCCACCACCCTGCCCCCAACTCCTCATCTTCCCTCCCATCTCTTGCAATCTGTTGTTCTCTTTGTTTCCGACAGTGTTGCAGGGCTGTCCTGCTGGGGACCAGTGTCAACAGGCTCTCTGTTCCCCTCTGCCACACAGAAGAAACACCAGAAATGGACAGTGGGAGATGCTGACAGGGAGGTGTTAGGGCTGCAGGGATATGCTCAAGTTCTCAGGAGCTGGGTCTCCCCATCCCACTTCTCCAGGATGGGAAAAAGCCCATGGGCACGAGAGCAAACGTAGCCACAACTGCTTCCTCTCACCTTCCCACGGCTTTGACCACATTTTCCCTGTCTGTGCCCCTGTCACCCCCACCTGGCCCACCATTACAGCCCCATTACTCCCACGACACTGCTCTGGCCTGTCACAGCTCCCAACCTAAATGCCAAGAGGTGGTAAACAGCAAGTAGCTGACATAGTCAGTGTTGTAGAAGTCATTTTTAGCTCAAATAAGGATCCAAAGACCTGTTGAAGCCTTAGACTGCAAGCTGTGAACTTTCACCTAGATACACTGACCGTATACTGAACTCCTACCTAGCTACATGAGGGAAGGCCCTGAAACTGGTGCAAACCAGGAAGGTAAGGTAGCCAAAACCATCGGCAGAAGCTGCAACTCTTCAAGACAAGAAAAGGAATGTCCTGCCTGGAGACAGGGAAAGGATCCAATGAGGAACAAGAAGACCCCAGACCCAAATATTACTATTGGACCCAACCGTCACATGACGGGAGGGGAACTTAGACTGTAAGGGTCTAATTGCCCAGGGATCTCTTTGTTCGAGGTCCCTCCCCGGAGGCATCCAGCTCGAGCTGCTCTTCACCGCTGTACCACTCAATAAATTCACCTGGCGTACGCCATGTGGGAGACTCTGCTTTGGGGAAACCTCGGGTCGAGCCTGAGGGGAGAGAAAGCGCCCGAGGGTGAGTGTGTGTGTGTGAGCGAGGGGTCGAAAAGGGGCACCCGTCAGCTCAGTGGAGCTGCCCGCTGCAAAGGGACTCCGGTCCTAGCAGTTAAAGTCTCGGGTGATGTGCGTCCCTATGTCGACCTATGTGGGTGCAGGAGGCTCCCCAGCCCTTCCTTGGGAGCATGTGCTGCGTGGGCCTGACGGGATGCCGTGGGTAGCAGGCCACATGAATATAGCAGACGATGAACCTGTAAGCATAAAGCAGAGTCACTGTGTGCCCTGCTTGTCTCCACTGCACAGACCTCCTCGGTTGGATCTGAAACATGCCAGAAACCCAGCATGGCTGTTTATCTACAGCTGTGCTCTGACCAGCTCATGGCTACAGCCCAAGCGGAAATGATGGGAACGGGAAACATCGTTGCCAAAGCCCAAGCCATTTGGGTGTCTCTAGTGGTCCTCACCAGAAGACTAATTTCCAAGGATAAGTTGACCTGAGTGCACACAGGCATGCAATGGGCTGCACATAGCTAAGGAGCTTCTGCAATGCTCTGTGCTGCACATTCCCCTGTCACAGGATGAACTCGGGTGTCAAATCATAGCGGAAGAGCCTGGAGTTGCCACCCATGTGGTGTCAGCCTTGATGCATGTTCTTATCTTTACTACAACTCCAGGTGCTGGGTAACTGCTACCTTACTGCACTAGCTAGCTAATCAAACTGTTGTTACTGTTTCACCTCTCGCTCAGCCTCGAAGGATAGCTTCAAACTGGATGTGGAAGAGCGATGAGACACTCCCGTGCCTGCTCAGGACAGAGATACCGGACTGATGACATAGAGTAGGAACAGGTCTTTCTAGACCCTGGTAAAACTTAGGCATACAATTAGGCATGTGGGGGAGTCCACATAGTCCCCAGAATACTTGTATTGTACTTGTATGCCATCTGCAGTGCCTGGTCATGCTATGGCTGCTCTGTTCACATGGAAAAGTCCTGTAAAAGGAGAAACGGGTATCAGCTCTCTTGGGATTGCAATGTAGGTGCCCTTAATTCTTCATACACTCCAAAGCTTTTACAGCTAGCAGTTCACCCAGAGCATGCATAATGTTGCATGAAGTGAGACAGACTGGCACCCGCAGCAGTCAGACTGCAAACAGCTCTCTTAGCCGCGTTGGCCAGCGTGTAGACCACGGGATGCTGGGCTGGCATGGGTGCATGCCAGAGTATGTGGCCTAAATAATAGTACACAACCTCCTTACATCAAAGTAGGCTACTGGCTGCTATGAAACAAGAATGGCCAAGCTTTGAAAGTCATCACTGCCCAGTATCTCCGGGATTTGGAAAAAGTCGGCCATACCTGTAGGTCATGCCCTGCTAAGCCAAGTCTACTGCAATACCGGGAGTCCAAGGGACTGATAAGCTTCCGTGGACACACAGTAGAGGTGAGCAATTGTCCTACAGGTGAAATACAGCATGAAGAGTTTGTAGGCATGCATTAATTATTCCATGCGTAGAACCCTCTACATCTGCTCACGCCGTCCCACTAGACATTCAAGAACCTTGGGAATGGGCTGTGGCTAAATGGTGGCGAAATGGTGCCCCAGAAGACCCAGGTATATCCGGAGCTGAGCAGCAGACATGTACCTTAAAAGCCTCAAGGGATGGAGTAACATCCCACAAAATGGCAAAACCGCTCTTGGAGTCTACCGCCAGCCCATGAACCTCATGTTTGTCTCCAGACAGTGGGACTTCACACATATTCCACACAATCACTTTGTTTGGCCACAACAGAACCATTAGACATACACAGAGATTAGTGCTATTAGTAGAACAATAGAACCATTAATAGTAATAGCTATAGAATAACAGTCTGCCATTATAAAGAGAAACAGAAAAAATACCATGGTACCACCAATTAATTAAGCAATAATGGACCCTACCCTCCCCCTGCCAATATTGGGAACTGGAGGCTTCCTAAACAGTCTTCTTCAATTTACTGCAAATTTGGACCACGAAATACTCTCCTTGCTGGACTCTGATAAACAACGCAATCAAGTAGAGGTAGTCAGTCTGCTGAATGAGCAGCTAGCACTGCTCTTGCCAGATGGTGGGACAGCTCTGGTGGTTTTACCTCCAACACCACTGCCATTCGACACCTGTTCTCATGCCCATTATTTGTTTCACTTGCCACTATACTGGCATTAATAATTACAGTAATTGCTCTCTGTAGCGGTTTAACCTTAGCCAGCAACTAAACACCACACAGCTGCTCACTCACTCCCCCCCGCTGGGATAGGGGAGAGAATCAAAAGGGTAAAAGTGCGAAAGCTCACGGGTTGAGACAGTTTAATAGGCAAAGAAAAAGCTGCACACGCCAGCAAAGCAAAATAAGGAATCCATTCATGACTTCCTATCATCAGGCAGGTGTTCAGCCATCTCCAGGAAAGCAGGGCTCCATCATGCATAACGGTTACTTGGAGAGACAAAAACCATAACTCAGAACGTTCCTCCTTCCTTCTTCTTCCCCCAGCTTTTCTTGCTGAGCATGATGTCATATGGTATGGAATAGCCCTTTGGTCCGTTGGGATCAGCTGTCCCAGCTGTGTCCCCTCCCAGCTTCTTGGGCACCCCCAGCCTCCTTGCTGGTGGGGCAGCACGAGAAACAGAAAAGGCCTCGACTCTGCGTGAGCACTGCTCAGCAATACCTAAAACATCCCTATATTATCAACACTGTTTTCAGCAAAAATCCAAAACATAGCCCCATACCAGCTACTATGAAGAAAAGTAACTTTATCCCAGCCCAAACCAGTACACTCTGTGTCTAAAAGGCTTTCTGGCTTCCAAGAAGGGCTGGTAGCTTCTGCATCTAACCTGCAAATCACGATATCAGTGAGAAAGTTCAACAGTACGCAGGTCAGTGCTGTGGAGAGGTGCTAGCGGGAAGACCCTTGCCCATCAAGAATGCAAGCATCACAAATGCTCTGGAGTCGACGCAGGCATGTTCTGTGCCCAGCTGTACTGCCCATATCACCTGATGCGTGCTCGATGCTGCAGCAGCGTGGGCTTCCCAGCACTGGAACAGATGTAAGATTTCAAGACTTCCTATCGCCTTTCCTGGGATGTTAATAAAAGAGTTCTCTAATCTCAAGGGTCTTTATGCCTTTTCTTCTAGGTTCAGGAAGATCCAACACCTCCTGGGGCAAAAAATCCTGCATCATGCAGGGTTTTCAGGGACAAAGACCAGGGGGGACAGTCTGGAGCAAGGTCACTGCCAGGCCACTCTCAATCGTCTTGGAATGATCACGGTGTTTGGGAGAGGTGCCTGAGGACTGGAGGAAAGCAAATGACACTGCTATCTTCAAGAGGGGCAAGAAGGAAGTCCCAGAGAACTACAGGCCGGTTAACCTCACCTTGAGCCCTGGGAAGGTGATGGTGCAACTAGGCCTGGAAAACATTTCCAGGCTCATAAAGGACAAGAAAGTCAGCAGGAAAGTCAGCAGGCGGGCAAGTTATGCTTGACCAACTTGATAACCAACTTCTGTGATGAAAGGACGGGCTTTGTAGAGGAGGGGAGAGAAGTGCAAATTGTTTGCCTTGACTTCAGGAAGGCTTTCAACTCTGTCCTCCAACATAAGGTCCTCAGAGAGAAGCTGATGAAGTCTGGGCTAGATGAGCAGAAGGTGAGCTGGACTGAATACTGGACACACAGTCAGTCCCCGAGCGTGGTGACCAGTGGCATGAAGTCCAGTTGGAGGCCAGTATCTAGCAGTGTACCCCAGGGGTCCAGTCCTGTTTAACATCTTCAGCCGTGATCAAGAGGATGGAATAAAGAGCACCCCCAGCAAATTTCTTGATGAAACAAAACTGGGAGGAGGGGCTGCTACACCAGAGGGTTGCGCTGCCATCCAGAAGGAACTCGGCAGGCTGGAGAAACGGGCTGACAGGAACCTCAGGCAGTTCAACAACGTGTACTCGTTTGGGCTCGGGTAGAGTTCGTTTTCTTCATAGTAGCTCTCATGGTGCTATGCTTTGAATCTGTGAGCAAAACGGTGTTGATGACACAGGGATATTTTAGCTATTGCTGAACAGCACTCACACGGTGTCAATGCCTTCTCTGACTTGCATGCTGCCCTGACAGTGAGTAGGCTGGGGATGCACAAGATGCTGAGAGGGGACAGAGCCAAGAGAGTTGATGTCAACTGAGCAAAGCAATTTTCCATACCGTATGATGTGGGGCTCAGCAACAAAAACTCGGGGACAGATGGTTGAAAGGGGGGCATACGGCGTTATGGCATTTGTCTTCCCAAGCAACTGTTCGGCGCGATGAAGGCCTGCTTTCCTGGAAATGGCTAAACACCTGCCTGCCAATGGAAAGTAGGGAATGAATTCTGTATTTTGCTTGGCTTGTGCATGCACTTTTTTTTTTCACCTATTAATCTGTTGATCTCAACTCCTGAGTTTTCTCTCTTTTCCACTTCCGACTCACTCTACCATCCTGCTGAGGGGACACTGAGCGAGCGCCTCTGTGGTTGTTGCAGGCCAAGAAGGTGACAGGGAGGCTGGAGCTCCTCTTACCTGAGGAAAGGCTGAGAGAGCTGGCACTGTTTACCCTGGAGAAGAGAAGGCTCAGGGGGATCTCATCAATACATAAAACTATATGAAGGGAGGGTGCAGGGAAGGCAGGGCCAGGCTCTTTGCAGCGGTGCTCAGTGACAGGTCAAGAGGCAATGTGCAGCCTAATGTGACTCTTTTCCACTGACTCAGCACTGGCACAAATTGCCCAGAGAGGTTGGTGGGTCTCCATGCTTGGACATATTCACAAGCTATCTGGACATGGTCCTGGGCACCTGGCTCCAGGTGGCCCTGCTCGAGCAGGGGGCTTGGTCCGGATGACCTCCTGAGGTGCCTTCCACCTTCAACCCTTCTGTCATTCTGTGAAAGACTCACAGGCACTTTCCTCTTCGGGCTACAAGTTTCAAAGCTGGAACTCAAGAGAGAAATATGCAAGTGATACAAAAGTAATATGGGTGGGTAAACGAGTAGCACACAGAGGACTGGGGAGAGCTATTCAGCATGGTTGTGTTTGCTGTATTTATGGTCTATAGTCTTCTGTTTCATCTTATGATTGTTCTGTAAAGCTGCAGACACTGGTACATGCAGATGTGACGAGCTTGTACAACCACGTACACAAACCCAGAGCCTGGCTTCAGAAGGATGGGGAATAACATGCATCCCAATCTGACCGGTTGACTGGCTGCTCCCTGGCGCCTGAGAGGCTGAATGTGGGCCCCAGGTGGTTGCTGTGTCCAAGGTACCTGGACAGAGTGGAGGGGAGGGAATTCAATCAGGAAATGATTGGCAGAGGCTCGCCCTTTCTCCCTCACAGCCACCCAAAGGCCACTGCCAGATGACTGCAGGGGGTACAGGGCGGCATGTTGGCAGCGCACGAGGAAAGGAGGAGAGACGAGTGGTCTTCTCCACTGTCAGGATGGAAGAGTACTCCCAAAGCATTTGCAGCCCCCAAAGCTGCTTCAAAGCTCTGGCTGGCCATCAGGCCTGATGCTGTCTTTTCAAGCTCTCAACAAAGAGCATGAGAAAGGGGAGCAGAAGAGGAGCCAGTGTTGCTCACACGATGGCAGAGGATTTCTCGTGGTTTAATCGCAGCCAGCAACAAAGCACCACGCAGCCACTCACTCGGTGCCCCTCGGTAGGACTGGGGAGAGAACTGAAAGAGTAAAAGTGAGAAAACTCGGGGGTTGAGACAAAGACAGATTAATAGGTAAAGCAAAAGCCGCACATGCAAGCAAAGCAAAGCAAGGAATTCATTCACTACTTCCCATTGGCAGGCAGGTGTTCAGCCATCTCCAGGAAAGCAGGGCTCCATCACGCCTAACGGCTTTTTGGGAAGACAAATGCCATCACATTGAACGTCCCCCCCTTCCTTCTTCTTCCCCCAGCTTTATATAGTGAGCATGACATCATATGGTATGGAATAGCCCTGTGGCCAGTCTGGGTAAGCTGTCCTGCCTGTGCTCCCTCCCAGCTTCTTGTGCACCTGGCAGAGCATGGGAAGCTGAAATGGCCTTGACCAGTGTAAGCACTGCTTAGCAAACTACAACATCAGTGTGTTATCAATATTATTCTCACCATAAACCCAAAAAACAGCACTCTACCAGCTACTTGGAAGAAAATTAACTCTATCCCAGCTGAAACCAGGACAAGAGTTGAGGCTGTAATGGACCTCTGGAAAAGATCTAGTTTAACCCTCCTGCTCGAAGCTCGATCAACTAGAGTAGGTGTACTGGGTCTCCTTGGGATGGAGTTAATTTGCTTCATAGCAGCCTGTACGGGCAGCTGTCATGTTTTGTGACCAAAACCATGTTCACACCAATCTTTTAGCTGTTGCTGAACAGTGCTTACACAGCATCAAGGCCTTCTTGTACAACTCACCACAACCGGCCAAAGGGATATTCCATACCACATAAAGCCATGTGAACCAATAAACCTGGGGGAAATAAGGAGCACACGGGGACATTCAGAGTTAGGACATTTGTCTTTCCCAAGTAACCACTATGGGTGATGAAGCCCTGCTTTCCTGGAAAGGCCTAAACATCTGCCTGCCATGTGGACGTCGGCAATGAATTCCTTATCTTGCTTGGTTTGTGCGTGCAGCTGTTGCTTTGCTTATTAAACTCTCTTTATCGCAACACACAAGTCTTCTCACTTTTACCCTGCCGATTCTCTCCCCCACCCCACTGCGGTTGACTAAGCGAGCAGCGGTGTGGGACTGAGCTGCTTAGCAGGGTTAGGGACGGCAGGCTGCCCACAGCCTTGTGCTGTTCCGTTTTGAATACCTCCAAGAATGGAGGCTACACAGCCTCAGGTATTTACACACACTGACAAATCCCCCCCTAGCATTTCCTTCTCCACACCAAACAAACCCAGTTCTCTCAGGGTCACCTTGTATGTCAGATGCTGCCTTCCTCATCTTCAGGGCCCTTCATTGCATTTGCTCTGGTATGTCCATGTCTTTCCTGTGTTGGGGAGTCCAAAATTGGACGCAGTAGTCCACAGTCTCACCAGTGCTGAGCTCAAGAGCAGTCCATCCCAACGAGCAGCTACAATTGCCAGGAGGCCTGCATGGATAAGCAAGGCAAGGGAAAATGCAGGCCCACAGCTGAATGGGGTGGAGGACGCAGTGACAGGTCCTGAATGCCTAATTCCCCACAGTCTTTACTGGCAAGAGTGGCCTTCAGGAATCCCAGGTCCCAGAGTCCAGGGAGAAAGGCTGGAGCAAGGAAGATGTACCCTTGCACACTCCATGGCACTGAGCACTTATCCAGTCCATCAGAAATAGCTTTGTCTACAACACTGCTCATAGAGACAGTGCTGAAAGCGTACCTAAATTCAGAATACACAACACCTACTCCCTCCTCATCCACCAAGACTCATCGTCTTATTAGAGAAGGCTCCAAATTTGGGTGAGCATGATTTCCACTTCACAAGCCATGCTGACTCTTCCCAGTCACCTTTTTGGCCTTCATTTGCTTGGCAATGGTTTCCAGAACTATGTGCCCCATCACCTTTGGAGGAACTTAGATGAGGCTGAGAGGCCTGGACATCCTCAGATCCTCCCTCTTGACAACGGGACTGTCCTTTTCTTTCTTTCAGTCCATAGAAAACTCTCCCAATCACCGTGACACGTCTAAAAATTATTAAGGGCAGTCTCACAGTGACATCAGCCAGCTCCCTCAGCACTCGTGGGTGCACCCTATCACTTCCCATACGGTCCTGTCCCTCCAGGTTCTTTAACTGTGCCTTGGCATTATCCTCCTCCACTGACACAAGTCTTCCCAGCTCTGGACACTCTGAAGGGGGTCAGAGACCTGGGGTTCCTGGAAGCCAGGATTGCCTGCAAAGAATGAGGCAAAGAAGATCCCTCCCACATCACCTTTGCTTCACTCTCTGCCTCCTCAAGAGGAGCCATTCTTGAGCCTCAAGGAGGTGACCTCTGAAAATGAAGCAGCTCTCCTAGACACCCTCCTCTATCCAGGACCATAACCCATGGGATTCTTCCAAGCAGATCCCAGAAGAGCCCAGATTCGCCTCTCCTGAAGTCCAGGGCTGCGGTCCTCCTTTTTCCATTGCTCCCTCCTCTCTGGATTCTGAGCTCAAACACTGCATAACCACTGCACTCAAGGCTGCCCCTCACCTTCACATCCACCACCAACTCTTCCTCTGATGTAGTTTTCATCAGTGCATGCCAGAAAACTGCTCGATTGCTTGTGCCCTGCTGGACTGCCCCACCAGCCAACACGTGGTACTGCTCACGCCCCCCGTGAGGACCAGGGCCAGTGAACATGAGGCTTCTTCCAGTTGTCGGAAGAAGGCCTCCTCTAGTTCTGGTTCCTGATCAGGTGATCTGTAGTAGCCTTCCACCACAAAGTTGACCTGCTCTCTAATCCTCACCCATAGGCTATGGCTGGCTCACTGCATGTCCCAAAGCAGAGCTCCATGAATGCCAGCTGCTCTTTCACAGAAAGGGCAAGCCCTGCCCCTCGCCTTCCCAGCCTGTCTTTCCTGAACAGCCTGGCTCCATCCACTACAGCACTCCTGTCAGCTACCGCGCTGCACCGCCAGGATCCCAGAGCTCTACAGCCAAGCCAGGGAGCAAAAACTGGGCCATGCTGGACAGGAGCCCAGGCAACGTGCACTAACCTGCACTTCACCACACAGCCTCTGAAGTTCCCACAGTAGATCCTCCTGCATCAGAAATGGTCTCAGCCCTTCAACCACACTTCCCTTCACCACCTTCTACTGCAAGCATGCAAAGGTCTTTCCTGCACTTCCCACTTCGTGACACCAACCTCTCATTAGCAGCTGCTAGAAAGAAAAGCTGAGAGATCTGTATTCTCTGTCAGTCGGGTTTTGGCCCACTCTGCTGCTGAGCTGCTCCAGGGTGAGCCTAGCACCACAGTAATACACTGCTTCATCCCCTTGCTTTGCTGCCTGCATCTGCAGCATGAATCTGTTCTGGGAGCTCTCTGCTGATCCCTTAAAGCGATCCTGGAAACCTTCTCCATAGGAATCACCCTCCCCGTAAATCCAGTCCAGAGAGCCACGTGGCCCCTGCCGGTACCAGAACATACAGTAGCTGCTCATGCTGGCTGCATGCATGCTGCACTGGAAGGTGACTTCATCTCCCTCTCGCACGGCCAGTTCCCTGACATGTTGCTCCAAGGCCACCTGGCCAGTGACTGCTGCAGAGAGCAAGACCAAGCTGTGATCACTCCAAGAATCAGCAATGCTCAAGACAACGCAGGTGGAGGCATTGTTGTGGCATCGGACTACTGGGAGGACTAAATCCTTCTCTTTGAATCCAGCTGACAAAGATGGGCAGAAAAATAGAGATGGTACCAGGAATCAGGGCTCACAAGGAGGGAGACACCACATTCCCCTCCCTCCTTTTCCCTGTCAGACAAGGAACTTTTTCTGATTTTCCCATTCAAAGCAGGAAGGTTTTGCACCATGGCGGACAAATCCCTTTGACTCTCCTGTCCCTGAAACTGCTCTGAATGAGCACAGGACCACTCACAGGCAAGTGGGGCTTGGGCCCTATGCTGCCATCCTCAACCTGGTCTTTGCAAGATGGCTTGCAGTGCCCCAGGAGCAGAGTGCCACTTCAACGGCAAAGCATTAGGACCCAGGAGGTGGGAGTAGCAGGTAGGTGCCCTGCCTGTCCCCACACCACAGACGAGGCAGGCTGGACAGAGCTGTCTAACTCACAGCTAGAAGAGGAGGAGGGCTGTTCCCACTGTGCTCTGCAGGGATGGGTGAGGACGACGAGCCAGAGGCAGCTCAGGCTGCAAGCAGCCAGCACAGCTCCACAGAGCTGTGCAGAGCACAGGGCCATGCACGCTTCCTGAGCATCACCCCTTCCTTGCACTTACCTGCGATGGGCAATAACCCCACGCACAGGGCAGTCCACATGCCCAGGTGCGCTCTGGCTCGCCTCTCGCCACCTTCACTCTGCCTGCAGAACAGCTCTGCCCACATCTCCCCTGGCTGGGCCTCTGTCACTGCAGGCAGTCCTCGTCCCTCCTAGGCACTCCCTCAGTCTATGACAACAGTGAGAGTGAGAGGCGGGGGCTGGAGGAGCAGAAGTTGAACCTGTTGGTGCACTCCTGGGTGCCTCCCACCCTGCAGAGTGCAATAACAGAGCTCTCAATTGACAGGAAAGCCTCTATTGGGCAAATGGTGATGTGTGGCTCTAGAGCCACCTACAACCTTCCTCTGAGGGAGGACAGCAGGGTGCTGCTGGGACTGTGGACCTGGCCCTGGGGGTGGCAGGTTGTCCTCCCAGTGGGCCCCTCTCCCTTGGTGCTCCTGAGATGCTGCTCCTGGATGGGTCTCCCCTGAGCCCCGCTCCGCTTGGAATGGACACTCCACTGGAGATGTGCTCCCCACCCTGCTCCCTCCACTCCCGCCCACCACCCTACTCCTCCATTTCCTCCCTCGCGTTGACACTTCTCCACCTGCTTCTTCCTTGGCAAGAGCCTCCCACACCCCCAAGCAGAAAAGGCCCTACAGGGCTCTGGGCACGTGAGATCTGGCTTGTCCTTGGTGCTCAAGCTCTGGGGTAGATGTGCAGGCTCAAGCCTCCCAACTTATCTACCAAAACTCATGTGCACAGGACTCAGCAGGGACCAGGCTGTTGGGGCTGCTCAGCAGCGCAGGGACACTCCTTTCTCTGTGCTCATCCTACTCAGCAGGAACCCAGAGCTCCCCCTAGGGCCTTTGCAGCCAAAGGATGAGACACCTACTGAGCCCTGACACAGTGTCACCATCTTGACCGGGACCACCAGTTTGGGGAACAGTGCCCACTCCACACTGGCCCTCCAAAGACTGTCTGAATCCTTCCCCTCCCCTCGCTTTTCCTGGGTGCTCCCCCTTGGGGAGGGGATCCAGGACAGGCGTGGGAAGGGGAGTTGCAGAGGGTAGAGGAGCCCACTGAAACTGGAGGCTTGAGGATGGGAAAAGCAGCAGGGGGATGCAGGGCTGGGGTGGCCTAAGGTGCACGGGGACACTTGCAGCTGGCCCAGCATGGTAGGACATGCCGGGTTCCCTATGGCTCCAAGCCCATGGAGGCCTGGAGTTGTGGCCCCGGCCACCCTCCACATCCTTCTTGTTGGGATTCCCCTACAACATTCCAAGCTGGATCTCATTGTACACACATGAGCATATATGCACATGCAGCCAACACTAACAACACAACAAAGAGACTGTTCATCATGTCCAGGGGAAAAGGCACTCTGCAGCTCAACTCCTTCTGTGGCACTGCTCTGGGACTCCCTCAACAACATCAGGTTTCAAAACTCAATTCAGCTCTGGGTTTCCATGTTCACATTTGAGTTCTTCAGTGCTCACTCTGCTTCTTCAAAAAAAAACCTCTTTCCCTCTCCCTTTCTGCCCGTGGGAGAGACTGAGAAGGAAGGAAGGAAGTTAACAACATGTTCATGGTTTGGTGTGTGCTGGTGGGACACTCTGCTGCTGCTGCTGCTGCTGCTCCACCTCTGTGCCTGATTCTGGGAAAAGCCAGCCCAGTCTAGTCTTGAGAAGCCTTCTTGCGGCCAACCACCAATGACCTGGCTGGATTTAACCCACCTCCTTCCACTTCTGCCCTGGCCCTGCCGGTGTTTCAAGCACGGTGATCTTTTCCAGCTCTCTGGTGCTGCAGAAATAGGTGGCCCTGTCTGCAGCTGTGGGCGAGAGCACCTCCGGCAACAGCTGGTTCCTGGAGGGGTCTGCAGAGCTGGTGACTCGCGTCTGCAAGGATCAAGCAATGTGCTGGAGTCCCGGGAAAGGATACTGCAACGCTATCTGCTGCAGCTCTCTGCCAGGAGCCTGCCGGATCCAGTCCCAAGCGTAGCTGCTGTCGCTGATGGGGACACCAGAGATGTGGCAGGTAAGTGTGAGAGACTCTGAGACCTTCCCGACCGTGGGGCCTGAGGCCTCTGTCTGCACCTCAGAAAGGGCACCTGCGACCCCAGGAGACAAGGATGAACCAGCAACAAGAGATGGATCAATTGCTTCACCTACTCCACCACTTCCCTGGGCTTCTGCTTGTCACCCCCAAGATCCAGCAGCTGCAAACACACAAGATCACAAGCTCTTGCTCCCATTGTAACGTCAGATCTGGGAGAGAAACGCAGACTTCCTACTACCTGAAGAGAAGGGGCACATAAAGGCGGGGCCAGGCTCTTCCCAGTCGTTCCCAAGTGACAGCACAATCGGCCATGGGCACAAACTAAAACACAGCACAGTCCCTCTCAACATCAGGAAACACTTCTGCACTGTCAGGGTGACTCAACACTGGCACAGGTTGTCCAGAGAGGCTGTGGAGTCTCTCTGCTTGGAGGTATTCCAAAGCTGCCTGGGCATGGTACTGATCAACCAGCTGTAGGGGGCCCTGCTTGAGCAGGGGCGTTGCACCAGATGACCTCGGGAGGTTCCTTCAACCCTAAACCATTCTGTGAAAACAGGGTTGCAAGAGCATTTGGGCACAGAGATGGGCTCTTCCAGCCAGCTCGGCAGCAGACCCATTGCTGGCATAAGATGAGCCCAGCAGTGAAGATGGCATTGCCTATGGGACAACGTATCTAAGAGTGGTCCAAAGAGGGTGCAGCAGTCTGAGAAGTGAGGAAAGAAAGTGTGAGAAACGATCCTGCAAACACCAAGTCAGTGAAGGAGTGGGAGACCCTCCAGGTGCCAGAGCAGAGATTGGCCTGCAGCCCGCGGAAGAGACCCCCGTGGAACAGGGATTTCCCTGCAGCCTGTGCAAGATCCCATGCCAGAGCATGTGAATATGCCCTGACTGGAACTGGGGCCTGTGGAGAGCCCAGGCTGGAGCAGGTTTACTCTGAAGGACTACGGCCCTTGGGAAGGAGCCACCCTGGAGCCATTGGTGAAGCACTGCAGACCATGGGAGGGAGGAAGGAGCAGCAGAGATGACGTGTTGTGGACTGACCCCACACCCCATTCCCCCCACGCACTTTGGGGACAGGAGGGAGAGAAGTCAGGAATGAAGGACTGAAGTTGAGCCTGGGAAGCGGCGGGGATTCAGGGGGGGCAAGGTGTTTTAAGGAGGCGTTTTGCTGTGACTCACAATTCTGCTCTAATTTAATTGGCAATAAAATAGCATTCCCAAAGTGTGCAGCGAAGGCCAGGAACACCTGCGGTGCACAGTGGTGCCACCTGACTCCTTGGGAACAGCCCTGAGACCTGCCCCCTCCTCACCCCTGCCAACATTCACCTTCCCCACATCTAATGCAACCTGAGCTGGGCCCCAGCACCTTTCTGCTCAAGCTCAGCTGGATTTCCTGTCTCCGTGCGAACGGCACAGAAGTAGCGGGCAGAGTCCCGCGGGTGCAGGGCACGCAGGGACAGAGACGACTCAGACTGCGAATTGTCCCGGGACACCGTGGCTCGACCCTCCACTGCTGCCCCGTACTCCTTGGTACTACCCGAGGGCTGGCTAATGTAGGACACCCACTCGAGTGTGCCACCGGGTGCCTGACGGTACCACAGAACTGCATAATTCTGGAAGGTGAAGCCGGACCCGCGGCAGGAGAGGAGCACGGAGTCCCCGGGCGCTCGCAGCCCTCCACCGGCCTCCACCAGCCTCAGCTGCGCCCACACCCCTGCGGACGGAGAGCGCTCGCAGCCGGGCAGGGCGCGCCCACGGCCCGACGACCTTCACCCGACGCCCCGACGCCCCCCGCCCCGGCACAGCCCCAGCCGCCACCCCCCTCTCTCCCGCCAAAGCCCCGCGCCCGGGGCAATGCCCCGCCTGCCCCCCTCGGGGCTCAGCCGCGCCTGCTCCCGACACTGCGGCCCGACCCGCTGCCCGACAGCCTCCCCCTGCCCCTGCCCCTGCCTCTCCCCCTCCCTCTCCCGCCCACGCCACCCGCTCCCCGCTCCCCCGCTAACGAAGGCGAGCGCCAGGCGACAGCGCGCCCGCCGCGGCAGCAGCCGCAGCCCCGCGGCCCCGGCACGGGCACGGCCGCCCGCGGGCAGCCCCAGCCCCGGGCCCAGCCCCGGCCTCGCTCCCCTCCCCGCCCGCCTCTCACCTGCCGGCCCCGCGGCCAAGGACAAGGCCAGGAGCCACGGCCCCAGCCCGGGCGCCATCACGCCCTGCCGCGCCGGGGACGGACGGCGCCCAAGGGCCCGGGCCCAGCCGCACAGCAGCCCAGCGGACCCGCGCTCCGCACCCATCCTCATCCTGCGCCTGTCCCTGCCCCTGCCCCTGCTCCTGCTCCTGCCCGCCCCGCCGCCTCGGCCCCTCGCCGGGGCAGCGCCGACGCCTCTGCCCGCCCCCAACCCACCCGGCCCGGCCCCCGGGGCCGCGGCCCCTCCGCGCCAGGAGAAGGGCGGGCGCGGAGAGGGACGCGGGCCAGGGCCGTGGGCAGAGCAGGAGCGCCCCGCCCCGCCCCCCCAAGGCTCCTGGCCCCTGGCTCCCAGCGCGGCTCCCACGCTCTCCCGCCTTCTCGCCCAGCCCCAGCCCCAGCGCCAGCGCCGGTGCCGGGCTGTCGGCCCGCAGCGGCCCCTCGCAGGACCCTCCCTGTGCCCCGCACCCCCAGCCCGCCCTGGCCTCACTCCCGTCCCCTGCCCGCGCCGACCAAGACACGCGGAGCCCTGGGCTGCCCCCCACAGGGACCTCCACAGCCTGCAGACATGGGCTGACAGGAACGGCCTGCACTTCAAGGAGGGCAACAGCAAAGTCCGGCACCTGGGGAGCAACACCCCCATGCACCAGGGCAGGCTGGGGGCCACCCAGCTGGAAATCGCATTCTCACAAAAGCACCCAAGGGTTCTGGTGGACCACAGCTTGACCAGGAATGTGCCCTTGTGGCAGAGAAGGTCCATGGTATCCTGGGCTGCATTAGACAAAGTATTGCCAGCAGGTCAGGGAGGTGATCCTTCCCCTCTGCTCACCACTGCTGAGGTCACACCTGCAGTACTGGCTCCACTTCTCTGCTCGCCAGTACAGGAGAGACTTGGGCATAGAGGAGAGAGGCCAGTGAGGGCCAAGAAGGTGACAATGGGACTGGAGCTCCTCTTACTTGAGGAACAAATGGAACAAATCATCTTGAGTGCCATTATGCAGCACGTGCAGGACAACCAGGGGATCAGGCTCAGCCAGCATGGGTTTATGAAAGGGAGATCCTGTTTCAGTAACCTGGTCTCCTTCTATGACAAAGTGACCCGCTTAGTGGATGAGGGGAAGGCTGTGGATGTTGTCTACTTGGGCTTTAGCAAGGCCTTGGACACTGTCTCCCACAGCATTCTCCTGGAGAAGCTGGCTGCACATGGCTTGGATGGATGCACTCTACGCTGGATTAAAAACTGGCTGGACGGCCGAGCCCAGAGAGTGGTGGTGAATGGAGTCAAATCCAGGTGGCGAGCGGTCACGAGTGGTGTTCCCCAGGGCTCAGTTTTGGGGCCGGTCCTGTTCAATATCTTCATTGATGATCTGGATGAGGGGATTGAGTGCACCCTCAGTAAGTTTGCAGATGACACTAAGTTGGATGGAAGTGTCGACCTGCTGCAAGGTAGGAAGGCCCTACAGAGGGACCTGGCCAGGCTGGATCAATGGGCCAGGGCCACCTGTATGAGATTCAACAAGGCTCAGTGCCAGGTCCTGCACTTGGGTCACAACAACCCCAGGCAACGCTACAGGCTTGAGTTGCTTGAGAACTCCCTGGCAGAAAAGGACCTGGGGGTGTTGGTTGACAGTGCCTGAACATGAGCTAGCGGTGTGCTCAGGTGGCCAAGAGGGCCAATGGCATCCTGGCTTGTATCAGGAATACAAGCAGGACCAGGGATGTGATAGTGTCCCTGTACTTGGCACTGGTGAGGCTGTACCTCAAGTACTGTTTTGGGCCCCTGACTCCAAGAAGGACATCGAGGTGCTGGATCATGTCCAAAGAAGGGCAACAAAGCTGGTGAAGGGTCTAGAACACATGTCTTACGAGGAGCAGCTGAGGGAGCTGGGGTTGTTTAGTTTGGAGAAGAGGATGCTGAGGGGAGACATTATTGCCCTCTACAGCTACCTGAAAGGAGGTTGTAGCAAGGTAGGGGTCAGTCTCTTCTCCCAAGTAACAAGGGATAGGACAAAAGGAAACAGCCTCAAGCTGCGCCAGGGGAAGTTTAGGTTGGATATTAGGAAAAACTTCTTCACCAAAAGGGTGGTCAGGCATTGGAACAGGCTGCCCAGGGAAGTGGTTGAGTCTCCATCCCTGGAGGTATTTAAAAGATGGGTAAATGTGGTGCTTGAGGACATGGTTTAGTAGTGGACTTGGCAGTGCTAGGTTAATGGTTGGACTCGATGATCTCAGAGGTCCTTTCCAACCTTTCTGATTCTATGATTCTATGATTTTACGATTCTGAAATGACTTCTGTGGTGGCTATACGCCATATCAATGGTATTACAGTAAGAATCACCCAGATTAATGAAGAAGGAGGTTTGATGAAACTGAGCAAAGTGCAGCAATGGTAGAACTGGACAAGTGCAGCGATAATGGAATCAGAACTGGCTTCAGCATGCAACAGCCCAACACCACACACCACCTCTCCTGCCCTGAAGGACTGTTATGACGGGTGGAGCCCAAAGTCATGGACTGAATGAACTCAAATGGATGTTTTAGAGGGATGGCCCATACACTAAGGGAATGCTATCTGTGTGTATATATGAAAAGACAGGAAAAGTGGTGGTGATTAATTGGAATATATTGGAAAGTGTTGGACCTGGGCATGACGCAGATGGTATAGAACAAGGGCTGGATACTGTCCTGGTTTCAGCTGGGGTAGAGTTAGTTTTCTTCCTAGTCGCTGGTATAGTGCTGTGTTTTGGATTTAGTATGAGAATAACATTGATAACACTCTGATGATTTAGTTGTTGCTAAGCTCATCACCATGTACCAGTACTTAATGGGTAGTTACGGAGAAGATGGAGACTCCCTTTTTTCCGAGGAGGCACATGATGAGGACAAGGGGTAATGGGTACAAGTTACTCCCAGGGAGATTCTGATTGGACATGAGGGGAAAATTTTTCACAATGAGAACAGTCAGCCATTGGAATAATCTCCCCAGGGGAGTGGTTGACTCCGCTACACTGAACACGTTTAAGACTCAGCTGGACTGGGTGCTGGGCCATCTCGTCTAGACTGGGCTCTTGCCTAGAAAGGCTGGACCAGATGATCCTTGAGGTCCCTTCCAACCTGGGATTCTATGATTCTATGATTCTAGTGCTTACACTGCTCAAGGCCTTTTCAGCTTCCCATGCTCTGCCAGGGGCACAAGAAGCTGGGAGGGAGCACAGGCAGGACAGCTGACCCAGACTGGCCAATGGGCTGTCCCATACCATATGACGTCATGCTCAGTATATAAGCTGGGGGGAGTTGGCTGGGTGGCAGTGACCACTGCTCGGGAACTGGCTGGACATCAGTCGGCAGGTGGTGAGCAATTGCATTGTGCATCATTTGCTTTGTAGATTCTGCTGTTGTTATTATTATTATTATTATTATTATTATTATTATTATTATTATTATTACTCCTGCTACTATTTTACTTTATTTCAGTTATTATACTGCCCTTATCTCAACCCACGGTTTTTCTCACATTTACTCTTCCTATTCTCTCCCCCAGCCCACGGGGGCGGGGGAATCAGCGAGTGGCTCTGTGGTGCTTAGTTGCTGGCTAGGGTTAAACCATGACACTATATTACACACAGTGACCTGCTGTGACCACAAGAGAACCATTACTTAGAAAGAGACTAGTAATAACAACAGAAAAATAGAACCTTTATGGGGAATAAAAACAGAATAACAGCCATTAAATATAAATCAAACCATTATTCGTTTCCCTTGCCACGATACTAGTATTAGTTGCTCTGTACAGAAAAGACCTTCTGACTGCCAGGCTGCCTGCAAAGGTGATGGAGCAACTAATCCTCAGAAGCATTTCCAGGCAGGTGAAGGACAAGAACGTCATCAGGATTCACCTAGGGGAATTCACACATGACCAACAGGATAACCAATTCCGCGATGGAATGTCTGGCTTTGTAGATGGCGATATTGGCTACTGTGACCTCAGGAACCCTTTCAAGACTGTCTTCTGTAAGATCCTCCTAGAGAAGCTAACCAAGTCTGGCCTGGATGAGCAGACAGCGAGGTGGATCAAAAACTGTCCCAATGCCTGGGACCAGATGGTGGTGATCAGTGGCACACAGTACAGGTGGAGGCCGGCAACTAGCGGTGTACCCCAGGGGTCAATACTGGCTCCAGTCCTGTTCGACATCTTCCTTAATGATCTGGACGATGGGACAGAGTGCACTCTCGCCAAATGTGCAGATGACACCAACCTGGGTGGAGTGGCTGATAGACCAGAAGGTTGTGCTGCCATCCAGAGGGACCTCGACAGGCTGGAGAAATGGCCTGACAGGAACTTCATGCAGTCCAACAAGAGGAAGGACAAAGTCCTTTGCCTGAGAAGGAACAACTCAAGGCACCATGGAAGGCTGGGGGCTACTCAGCAGCCATGAAGGACCTGAAGGTTCGGATGGACAACAACCTGAGCGTCACCCAGGAATGTGCCCTTGAGTCAAAGGCAGCTAATGGTATCTTGGGCCGCACCGGGAGGTGTGTTGCCAGCAGGCTGAGGGAGGTCATCCTTCCCTCCCTCTTCAACACTGGAGAGCTCATATCTGTAGTACCGGCTCCACGTCCTGGCTCTCCAGTACAAGGGAGACATGAACATACTGGAGAGAGTCGAGTGAGGGGCCACAAAGCTGATTATGGGACTGGAGAGAGAGAGCTGGTACGGTTGACCACGGAAAAAGGAAGGGCTCAGGGGGATCTCATCAATGCTTAGAAATACCTGAAGAGAGGGTACAAAGAAGGCAGGGCCAGGCTCTTTTTAGTTGTGGCCAATGACGGGTCAAGAGGCAGTGCACTCAACTTGAAACACAGCAGGCTGCTTCTGAAAAAATCAGGAAACATTTTTTCATGCTGAGGGTGACTGATCACTGGCACAGGTTTCCCAGAGAGGTTATGAAGTTTCCCTGCTTTGGACTATTCAAAAGCTATTTGGCCATGGTCCTGGGCAACCGGCTCTAGGTGGCCCTGCTGAAGCCGGTGGGATGGACCAGATGACCTCCTGAGGTGCCTTCCAACATCAACCACCTTGTGATTTGGCGAAAGACTCACAGGCACATTCACGACTTTGTAGGTGATATGTGACAGGGCAAAGGGGAAAACTGAAACTCAGACTTTGCTACGTAAAGGCTTTATCCTGGATTTGGGTTGATTGCAGTTCTGGCTGTGGTTACATGCCAGGTTTCATTGAAGGCTAAATCTTCTCTTGTTTTATCATCGGTATGGGGTGTTCTGAGTTGGGAAGAGCTGGCTTAGGTTGGGTCATCAGGTCGCATCGAGCCTGAGGTAAAAGCTCACAGTCTCAGGACGTGTTCATTCTTCTAAGCAAGTGGTATTGCAGTGAGCATGTTGCCTTTCAGAGCTAGGGCCCTGATGACTGCCAGAAACAGCTTTTTACAGGAGTGCTGAGGAAAACTCACTTTCCTACAAGTTTCAAAGCTGGAACTCAAAAGAGAGATATGCGAGTGATACACAAGTAATATGGTCAGGTGAAACAGTAGCACACAGAGGACTGGGGGGAGCTATTCAGCATGGTTGTGTTTGCTGTATTTCTGGCGTCTGCTGTATTTATGGTGTGTGGTCTTCTGTTAGACCTTATGGTTTGGTGTTCTTTTGTAAAGTTGCAGATACAGCTACGTACGCATGTGACGAGCTTGTACAACCACGTACACAAACCCAGAGCCTGGCTTCAGAAGGATGGGCAAAAACGTTCATCACCATTTGACTGGTTAACTGGCTGCTCCCAACTGCGAACCACAACTTGTTGCTGTGTCCAGGGTGCCTGGACAGAGTGGAGGGCAGGGAATTCAACCACAGCCAAAGGCCACTGCCAGAGGATTGCAGGGGGTCCATGGCGGCATGTTGGCAGCGCAGGAGGTCCGGAGCAAAGACTAGAGGTCTTCCCCCCAGTCAGAAACCCAAGGACGCAAGAGTACTCCCAAAGCATTTCCAGCCCCCAAAGCTGCCTCTTCAAAGCTCTGGCTGGCCATCAGGCCTGATGCTGTCCTTTCAGGCTCCCCAGAAAGGGCATGAGAAAGTGGACCAGAAGAGGAGGCAGCTTTGCTCCTAGAAATGCAGAAGAGCTGAGGCTGTCATGGACCTCTGGAAAAGACCTAGTTTAACCCTCAGGCTTGAAACAGGGTTAGCTGCTGTTCAGTAAATGTACTGGGTCTCCTTGGGATGCAGTCCATTTTCTTGATAGCAGTCTGTATGGGCAGCTGCAATGTTTTGTGACCAAAATTGGGTTGATATCACACTGATGTTTCAGCTGTTGCTGAACAGTGCTCACACAGCATGAAGGCCTTCTTGTACAGCTCACCACAACCGGCCAAAGGGATATTCCATACCACATAAAGCCATGTGAACCAATAAACCTGGGGGAAATAAGGAGCACAGGAGGATATTGGGAGTTAGGACATTTGTCTTTCCCAAGTAACCACTATGGGTGATGAAGCCATGCTTTCCTGGAAAGGCCTAAACATCTGCCTGCCGTGTGGAAGTCGGGAATGAATTCCTTATTTTCCTTGGTTTCCGCGTGCAGCTTTTGCTTTGCTTATTAAACTCTCTTTATCGCAACACACAAATCTTCTCACTTTTACCCTGCCGGTTCTCTCCACCCATCCTACTGAGGTTGACTAAGCGAGCAGCGGTGTGGGACTGAGCTGCTTAGCAGGGTTAGGGACGGCAGGCTGCCCACAGCCTTGTGCTGTTCAGTTTTGAATACCTCCAAGAATGGAGGCTACACAGCCTCAGGTATTTACACACACTGACAAATCCCCCCCTAGCATTTCCTTCTCCATGCTAAACAAACCCAGTTCTCTCAGGCTCGCCTTGTATGTCAGATGCTGCCTTCCTCATCTTCATGGCCCGTCATTGCATTTGGTCTGGTATGTCCATGTCTTTCCTGTGCTGGGGAGTCCAGGACTGGGCGCAGTAGTCCACAGTCTCACCAGTGCTGAGCTCAAGAGCAGTCCATCCCAACGAGCAGCTACAATTGCCAGGAGGCCCATGCTTATGCAAGGCAAGGGAAAATGCAGGCCCACTGCTGAATGGGGTGGGGGACCCAGTGGCAGGTCCTGAAGGCCTAATTCCCCTCAGTCTTTACTGGCAAGAGTGGCCCTCAGGAATCCCAGGTCCCAGAGTCCAGGGAGAAAGGCTGGAGCAAGGAAGATGTACCCTTGAACACTCCATGGCACTGGACACTTATCTAGGCCATCAGAAATAGCTTTGTCTACAACACTGCTCAGAGAGACAGTGCTGAAAGCATACCTAAATTCAGAATACACAACACCTACTCCCTCCTCATCCACCAAAACTCATCGTCTTATTGTAGAAGGCTCGAAATTTCGGTGAGCATGATTTCCACTTCACAAACCATGCTGACTCTTCCCAATCACCTTTTTGGCCTTCATTTGTTTGGCAATGGTTTCCAGAACTATGTGCCCCATCACCTTTGGAGGAACTTAGATGAGGCTGAGAGGCCTGGACATCCTCAGATCCTCCCTCTTGGCAATGGGACTGTCCTTTTCTTTCTTTCAGTCCATAGAAAACTCTCCCAATCACCAAGACACGTCAAAAATTATTAAGAGCAGTCTCACAGCGACATCAGCCAGCTCCCTCAGCACTCGTGGGTGCACCCTATCACTTCCCATACGGTCATGTCCCTCCAGGTTCTTTAACTGTGCCTTGGCATTATCCTCCTCCACTGACACAAGTCTTCCCAGCTCTGGACACTCTGAAGGGGGACAGAGACCTGGGGTTCCTCAAAGCCAGGACTGCCTGCAAAGAATGAGGCAAAGAAGATCCCTCCCACATCACCTATGCTTCACCCTCTGCTTCCTCAAGAGGAATCATTCTTGACCCTCAAGGAGGTGACCTCTGAAAATGAAGCAGCTCTCCTAGACCCCTCCTCTATCCAGGACCATAACCCATGGGATTCTTCCAAGCAGATCCCAGAAGAGCCCAGATTCGCCTCTCCTGAAGTCCAGGGCTGCGGTCCTCTTTTTTCCATTGCTCCCTCTCTCTCTGGATTCTGAGCTCAAACACTGCATGACCACTGCATTCAAGGCTGCACCTCACCTTCACATCCACCACCAATTCTTCCTCTGATGATGTTTTCATCAGTGCATGCCAGAAAACTGCTCGATTGCTTGTGCCCTGCTGGACTGCCCCACCAGCCAACACGTGGTACTGCTCACATCCCCCATGAGGACCAGGGCCAGTGAACATGAGGCTTCTTCCAGTTGTCAGAAGAAGGCCTCCTCTAGTTCTGGTTCCTGATCAGGTGATCTCTAGTAGCCTCCCACCACAATGTTGAGCTCGCTCATTGCATGTCCCAAAGCAGAGCTCCATGAATGCCAGCTGCTTCTCGCTGAAAGGGCAAGCCCCGCTCCTCACCTTCCCAGCCTGTCTCTAGCAAACACTACACATCAAAGTTATCCCGCCAGATCTCCAGCCCACCCGGGCTTTATACCCCCAGCAGTAGGCGTGTCATGTTATAAGGGGCAGAGACAAGGGAGGGTCGACCCTTAACTCTTTCCGTACAGCATGTGATCTTCCGGTCGTCAGCCCTTATCTTTACTACATTTCCCCCTCCCTTAGCTCCAGTAGTTCTGGATCTTGCTGGGAAAGCTGTATGTAAAATAATCGATATGTGGTGAGACTTATACAGACACGCATCCGTTACGTTCATGGATTTTGCCCAGTCCAGCCAGTAGTGCCTCACGGCTCCCTCATTACTCCCCCACATCATCAGGATGCATAGGGAAATGGTAACCTGTCAAGATAAGACTCAATAAATTGATTAATGTCTATACGGTCGAATATTTAGACTTGGTACCCATTCTAGCGTCCCTTTCTCGGTTTGCACACACGCATACCCATGTCCCAGGCAACGGAGGGAATAAGGCCCCCGCCATTCACGGGTTTGCAGGTCCCGTACTTGAACCAAAGGGTAAGGCCCTTCGTTCTCATCGAGCCGGAAATGTGCCTGGGTTGCAGTCTGGGTTTTATAGGTGTTCCCTCAAATGGTATGATTTAAGGTAATTAGTGCCGTCGTCAACAGACGCTGTGCCCGAAATAAGGGAGGGTCAAGGGGAGGGGGAACCCCTGTTCCTGGGCTTATCTTTTCCCCCTCCCTAAGTCGGTCGAGTAACTCTTTTAATGTGCGGTGCACGCGTTCTACAATGCTTTGGCCCGTACTGTTATAGGGAATGCCATGACTCAACTGAATATCCCAGCGCGCGCAAAAGTCCTTTGTCTTCTTGCTGACATATGCCGCTCCATTATCTGTTTTAATTTTGTGTGGGATGCCAAGTTGCGCCATACAGTCCTGCCAATGTAAAATAACTGCGAGAGCATTTTGTTTAGCATGCATAGTCGCTAAAATAACTCCACTGCAGGTATCAACTGTGACATGCAGATACTTAGGTGGATTAAAGGGTTCATAAATTGTAACATCAGACTGCCATATTTGGTTGGGCTGCAACCCTCGAGGGTTTACTCCTGCCTCCCAGAGGGGACCTTTGGAACACACAGGACAAGCAGCAACTACAGAGCGAGCATCTTGCAACGTAATGCCAGCGAGCCTAGCTAAACCGCGAGCTCCACAGTGGAGCAGCTCATGCAGGCGGAAAGCTCGCCTTAGGTTAGAAGTTTCTTCAACCGCCAGTACGCTCTTTGCTAAGCTGTCCGCTACTTCATTCCCAGCAGAAAGACAACTCGGTATGGAACTATGACTATTAACATGGATAGGACAGACAGGAGCGGTTCTCATTTGCAGTGCGGTGAGCAACATTCCAGCAATCTCCGACGTTGCCCCAAGTGCCCATCGGCACTTCTTCAGTAACTTATATACATAGCAAGAGTCTGTGATTAGATCCAAGGCCTCTTCGGGCCATTGAGTGAGAGCCATCCATACCGCTTTGGCCTCAAGATACTGCACAGATTGTCCTTGATCTTGATAACTAATGTGGGTCCACTGACCATCCTCCTGCCATGTAACAACAGCTTTCCCAGTAATCGATGATGCATCGGTAAAAACCGTGCGGCCTCCGGTGGGTTGTTCAACAATGGCACTAGCTGGCAAAAAATGCAGTACCTGGATTATCTCCCCACAGGGGTGTGGTCTTAGACCTTCAACACGACCCGTAAATTCAGCTATCGCCGCTTGCAGGAGCCCCACTTGTGGAAGTACCAACTCCCACTGTGCCAAAGAACAGGGCAATGCGATGACCTCTGGGTCCTTCCCTGTTAAGTGCTGAGTTTGCCTCCGACAGCGGAGAATAAGCTGGGATAATAATGTTGGCCAAGAAATTAAAGCTGTCTTTGGTTTGCCTTGATACAACCAAGCAAAAGGCCAGCCTTTTTCACCATTATTTTGAATTAGTAAACCATGGCCAGCGGTATCGGTCATGTAAATCAGGGCAGTGACCGGTTGTTGAGGTGTAAATCGAGCGAGAGCCCAACGCTGGGCCCTCTCCATGATTGTCCTAAGAATCTCCTGATGGTTTTTTGAAAGAGTCCTTGGAGCTAGGGAGGAATCTCCTCCTTTCAGGAGTTGATATAAGGTAGTCATTTCTGCCTCAGATATTGGAATAAAGTTTCTAAGCCACAATAGTTGTCCAATTAATTTTTGCGCCTCATGGAGTGTTGTCACTGTAGTCCGAATTTCAAATGATTGTGCTGTCACGCTTCGTGGCCTCAGTTGAGTACCTAAATACTTTACTGCACGCCCTACCTGTGTTTTCCAAGGCTCAATGTGTAACCCATGTCGCTCCAAACTGACTATCAGCTGCACGCGTGCCTTTTCCAGTAACTCCTCTTGGTTGGACGCCAATAACACGTCATCCATGTAATGGAAAATGATGACTGTAGGGAAATTTTCTCGAATAGGGCGTATCGCAGCAGCTACAGCAATTTGACACAAGACTGGTGAGTTTTTCATGCCCTGGGGTAACACCTTCCATTGATATCTGGCGCACGGGTGTTGATTGTTAGGCTCAGGAACAGTAAAGGCAAAGCGTACTCTATCTTCTTCATGCAAGGGAACACTAAAAAAGCAATCTCTAATATCTATAACCACTATTTGATAGTCAGGTGGAATCATGGCCGGAGAAGGGAGGCCCGCTTGTAGCGGGCCCATGTCTTGTATACATGCATTAACTGCGCGTAGATCATGTAGCAGTTGCCACGCTCCCGATTTTTTCTTTATCATGAAAATGGGGGTGTTCCAGGGACTTGTAGAGGGTTCGATGTGTCCTGCGTCAAGTCCTCATTGTACCAATTGTCGAACAGCCGCCCTCTTTTCCTCTGTCAATGGCCACTGCTCTACCCACACTGGTTTATCTGTCAACCAGGTGAGTTTTAATGGGCGGACACAGGCAGTGGCCATTATGATAAATTTGTACACAGCACTATATTCATCTTCTGCAAGCAACATCGTCCCAAGATGACAATGGGTAACTCAGCAATGACGGGGCTACACCATGCTACCCTAGCTTGTCTGGATTCCGGATCCTTCAACATAATTTGCATTGGGTTCCTGCTTTGATGCGAGGTCTGCATGCCTCCCACGCCTTGCAGCGAACCTCTCGGTTCGAGTGGCCAATCATCTGGCCATAGATGCGATGGGATTACTGTAACGTCCACTCCTGTATCCAAAAGGGCTCTTAATACGAGGCGTGGTGTTCCCCCCAACTCTGGGAGCCATGGGGTAACTATAATATCTACTTCTGGTCATGTGGTCATGTTTAGGGTGAGCGCCACATACGGCGAGGCTCTATCCCCAGCCTCCTCTATTGCGCGCTCCCATCTCCCCAAGGCAGCTGAGTTGAATATTGCATCATTGGAACCGCAGGCGACTCTGCTGGTCCCGGGCAAGGAGAGACTCCCTGTGCCATATATTGCGCTGCTGTTGTCGGGCCTGTTGAGCTGATCACTGGGGCAGGTGGGGATGGCACGGCCCTCAGCCATCCCCTCTTCTCGTTTCCCCAGCCCGGTCTCCTTTGCTGACTCCCCGCTTTACACTGTCGAGCTCTGTGGCCTAGTCGCCTGCAGCGCCAGCATCGTAGGTCTCTCTCTCCTTCCCCTGTTCCGGGGGTGTTTATTTTTGAAGGGCATTGTCGCGCCATGTGTCCTTGCCCCCCACACTTATGGCACGTAAGTCGTGCGCCACGGCAGGCCGCATGGACCGCAGCCACTACCGGTTGCATACTTTGCACCTGTTCCTGTTCCAGCACGTAACGAATCATCTGTGAAAGCGTGGTCCCTATGGGTAACTGTCTTAGCAACACTGCAGTTTGTGGGTTTGCTTGCGTACGTGCACAGTCAAGCAATATCGCCTCCTTAGCCTGCTCAGGAAGTCGAGCAACCTGGAGCGCCGCTTGCAGCCGGTCTAAAAACTTTGTGAAGGGCTCACTTAACGATTGCCGTATTTGGACCCATGGAGGCTCCCTTTTATCAAGAGCCGCGATGATGCGTATCGCTGCCTGGGCAGCTTTCGAAGATGCAGCAAAATCACGCCCCCGCATTCGCTGAGCCTGTGCCTGAGGAGTTGCGAACTGTCCTTCACCCGTCAACTGCTCTAAAGTCACTCCTGCCATGGCATGGTTGGCCTGTTGTGCCTCGATAACAACTTGGGTGCACCCATTCCTCCACTCCTCCCTAAACAATACCATCATCGAGGGGGTCAATACGGCCCACATCAACTGAATGATATCAAAAGGTGCAAGCGGCGTTGCAAAAACACAGTCTAATAGGACTTGGGTCTCTGGGGAATTTAATCCATGACTTTTCACCGTTGTGACCAATTCTTTCACCAACTTCGCATCTAACGGTTGCCACTCATATCCTCCACCTGGGGCTGCTCGGATAGGAAATGCTTGAATCGGAGGGGCCTGGAATCGCACTCCTTCCAAGACACAATTTTTTGCAATCATCCGCCAATCCGTCCCGTTTGCCCTCTCTTTCGGCATTCCCCCTGGCATAAGACTTTCCGCATTTGCCACCACCCCTCTCAATCGGCTGATCAATGCCTCGAGTTCCCTTGAAACCTCGTTAGTCCGTCTCGGAAGCGGGGGTGGATGAGCAACAATCGAGGATCCCTCGTCACCCGCTTCGCCCTCACTGCTATCAGAGCTCATGGGGTAATCGTGTACAGGCTCCCTCCACTGTGAGGGAATACCAGTTTGATTTCCCATTGCCCCAGGGATAGGGGTTCCCTCTGCTGGCTCACGTATCACTGGCAGTGCCGGGGGAGCCCTACCACACCCCCCCACGATGTCCTGCCTCCGCTCTCTGTGTGTCCAGCACTCGTCGATCACTGGGATACAATGGGGCATCCTCAGGTGTTTTGCCTTCCTTTTCTCCTTCCCGCCATCTTCCTTCACGTAGTTCGCGATACCGCTGGGATCCCACATTGGCCCCCGGGACCCAATCCAGCAATCTATCAGTCAGCTCCCTTTCCACACATTGTTGCAACTCGCCCCAGGGGTATTGAGGAAGTGGCAGATCCGCCGGTGCAGGAGGTGCCGAAGGTTCCGTGGGTGGCCGCTCTAAACTCCTCACTTGTATCAGGAACACCTTTCCCGACTCCTTTGTTCCCGCTGCGCCATAGTCTCCCTGCACCTCCCCTTCCTCCATTGGCTCAGCCCCCAGTAACAACGGTTCCGTCTGTGTCCCACAGGCCACTCCTTCCCAGCCAGCCTGTGTCCCCTCCGAAACTAAACTTGTTGGCTTTTCGTTCCCAGGAGATTCATGCCCCATCAGCACGCCACGTGCGGAAGGCCGGCGCCGCCTTGCCGCAAACCTCCTCTTGAGCACCCTTGTCGTTACCGACTTTAGTACCTTTATGAGTTCCGCAAGTTCCATCGCTGTTGCCTGATCACGTCGGGGTCACCACTATGTAGCAAACACTACACATCAAGGTTATCCCACCAGATCTCCAGCCCACCCGGGCTTTATACCCCCAGCAGTAGGTGTGTCATGTTATAAGGGGCGGAGACAAGGGAGGGTCGACCCTTAACTCTTTCCGTACAGCACGTGATCTTCCAGTCGTCAGCCCTTATCTTTACTACACCTGTCTTTCCTGAACAGCCTGGCTCCATCCACTACAGCACTCCTGTCAGCTACCGTGCTGCATCGCCAGGATCCCAGAGCTCTACAGCCAAGCCAGGGAGCAAAAACTGGGCCATGCTGGACAGGAGCCCAGGCAACGTGCACTAACCTGCACTTCACCACACAGCCTCTGAAGTTCCCACAGTAGACCCTCCTGCATCAGAAATGGTCTCAGCCGTTCAACCACACTTCCCTTCACCACCTTTTCCTGCAAGCATGCAAAAGTCTCTTTCCTGCACCTGCCGTTGTGTGACACCAACCTCTCATTAGCAGCTGCTAGAAAGAAAAGCTGAGAGATCTGTATTCTCTGTCAGTCGGGTTTTGGCCCACTCTGCTGCTGAGCTGCTCCAGGGTGAGCCTAGCACCACAGTAATACACTGCTTCATCTCCTTGCTTTGCTGCCTGCATCTGCAGCGTGAATCTGTTCTGGGAGCTCTCCACTGATCCCTTCAAGCGATCCTGGAAACCTTCTCCATAGTAATCACCCTCCCCGTAAATCCAGTCCAGAGAGCCACGTGGCCCCTGCCGGTACCAGAACATGTAGTAGTTGCTCATGCTGGCTCCACGCATGCTGCACTGGAAGGTGACTCCGTCTCCCTCTCGCACGGCCAGTTCCCTGACGTGTTGCTCCAAGGCCACATGGCCAGTGACTGCCGAGAGTGAGAACAAGCTATGATCACGCCAAGATTCAGCAAAGGTCAGGGTAACACTCATCAGGGCATTGTAATGGCACTGGACTACTGGGAGGACTAAATCCTTCTCTTTGAATCCAGCTGACAAAGAAGGGCAGAAAAATAGAGATGGCACCAGGAATCGGAGCTCACACGGAGGGAGACACCACGTTCCCCTCCCTCCTTTTCCCTGTCAGACAAGGAACTTTTTCTGATTTTCTCATTCAAACAGGAAGGTTTTGCACCATGGCGGACAAATCCCTTTCTCTTTGCCAAGATGCGATGGTGAGGAACCCACCCTCCTGTCTCTGAAAATGCTCTGAATGAGCACAGGACCACTCACAGGCAAGTGGGGCTTGGGCCCTATGCTGCCATCCTCAACCTGGTCTTGTCAAGATGGGTTGCAGTGCCCCAGGAGCAGAGTGCCACTTCAATGGCAAAGCATTAGGACCCAAGAGGTGGGAGTAGCAGGTAGGTGCCCTGCCTGTCCCCACACCACAGACGAGGCAGGCTGGACAGAGCTGTCTAACTCACAGCTAGAAGAGGAGGAGGGCTGTTCCCATTGTGCTCTGCAGGGATGGGTGTGGAGGTCGAGGCAGAGGCAGCTCAGGCTGCAAGCAGTCAGCACAGCTCTGCAGAGCTGTGCAGAGCACAGGGCCATGCACACATCCTGAGCAGGGGCATCACCCCTTCCTTGCACTTACCTGCGACGGGCAATAACCCCACGCACAGGGCAGTCCACATGGCCAGGCGCGCTCTGGCTCGCCTCTCGCCACCTTCACTCTGCCTGCAGAACAGCTCTGCCCACATCTCCCCTGGCTGGGCCTCTGTCACTGCAGGCAGTCCTCGTCCCTCCTAGGCACTCCCTCAGTCTATGACAACAGTGAGGGCGAGAGGCAGGGGCTGGAAGAGCGCTAAACAAACCCGGGTCTCTCAGGCTCGCCTTGTTTGTCAGATGCTGCCTTCCTCATCTTCATGGCCCTGCATTGCATTTGCTCTGGTATGTCCATGTCTTTCCTGTGCTGGGGAGTCCAAAATTGGGCGCAGTAGTCCACAGTCTCACCAGTGCTGAGCTCAAGAGCAGTCCATCCCAACGAGCAGCTACAATTGCCAGGAGGCCTGCATGGATAAGCAAGGCAAGGGAAAATGCAGGCCCACTGCTGAATGGGGTGGGGACCTGGTGACACAGGACATGGAAATCCCTGAGGTCCTGAATGCCTCATTCACCTCAGTCTTTACTGGCAAGAGTGGCCTTCAGGAGTCCCAGGTCCCAGAGTCCAGGGAGAAAGGCTGGAGCAAGGAACATGTCACAGCCCACTTATCTAGTCCAGAATCAGTAGCTTTGTCTCTGATGTTTGCAGGGAGGTCAGTGCTGAAAGCATAACTAAATTCAGAATAAACAACATCCACTCGCTCCTCATCCACCAAGACTCATCTTCTTATTGTAGAAGGCTTGAAATTTGGTTAAGCACAGTTTCCACTTCACAAACCCATGCTGACTGTCAGTGAGGAAGGAGAGGGTGCTGTTGGCAGAAGCTGCAACTCTTCAAGATAAGAAAAGGAATGTCCTGCCTGGAGACAGGGAAAGGATCCAATGAGGAACAAGAAGACCCCAGACCCAAATATTACTCTTGGACCCAACTGTCGCATGACGGGAGGGGAACTTAGACTTTAAAGGTCTAATTGCCCAGGGATCTCTTTGTTCGGGGTCCCTCTCCAAAGGCACCCAGCTCGAGCTGCTCTTCACCACTGTACCACTCAATATATTCACCTGGCGTACGCCATGGCGGAGACACTGCTTCGGGGAAACCTAGGGTCGAGCCTGAAGGAGAGGAAGCACCTGAGGGTGGGGGTGTGTGTGAGCTAGGAGTCGAAAAGGGGCACCCGTCAGCTCAGTGGAGCTGCCCACTGCGAAGGGACTCCGGTCCTAGCAGTTAAAGTCTCGTGAGGGGTGTGTGCGACTCCCAGGATGGTGTGTGAATGCTCGGGCGGCTGCTGCTCCCTTAGCAGTCTGGCACCCCAGATGGGACCTTAGGCCAGCACCCTCCGATCCTCCTACCTCCAACATCCAACTGGAGGCAGCAGGTGAATTTACCTGGGACCTTTGGAGAGGGAGGCTCCGAAAGGTGAGTGGTAAAAATTCCCTGAGCAACCTTGAGACTAGTGAATTAGGGGGTGCGTGGCCTGATCAGCATAAATCACACAGAAGGAAAAGAAAAAAAAAAGGGCGGGAAAAGGGGAAAAAAATAAAGGGAAAAGAAAAAAAAACGCAAAGGTGGTGTGTGGCCACATCAGTGTAAATCGCACATAATTAAGGAAAGGAAATGGGAAACATACCCAGCGTAGAAAGGGGGACACCCTTAGCTGAGGTTTTACAGAATTGGGAAAAAATTTATGGTACAGCCGAAATATCTAAGAAGTGTGCAACCAAATTATGCCAAGATGAATGGCCGTTTATTACAAGAATGGCAGGAGGGAGCTCCCTGCAGTCACGACCAGGGAGACATTGGAGACTGGAGGATAGGTACCCACACCAGATGGATTACTGGTAGCTATGGCATGCCTGACCTGGGGAGAGAAAGCTTCCAGGACTAAAGTCGAAAAAGAAAAAGGGGGTCATTGTAGCAGTAGAAGAAGCTACCACACAAGAAACTCCTGTACGTAGTTCAGCCCCACCTTATGTCCTCTCTAGCTTCTGATTCTCCTCCTGTTTACCCACCGGCTGCCGGGCTCTTTCCTAGCACTACGAGTCATGTTCCTAATCCTACTGCTGTACAGCCTGGGGCCTGGTGGAGACTGGGACAGTGCTAACCTTTTATAGGTACCAGCCTTGGAAACCTAGTGAGGTAGTGGTGTGGGGAAGTACGATGGCCCGCCTAAGGGAGGATGCCAAGAGGTGAGCCCAGCTACTCTCAAAAATATGTGCAGAGTGTAATGCGAATTGAAGTGACACCCGAATACCATCAAGGGAACTCTTTCACCCTTTTGAAGGAGAATAAATAATCAATAAGGATGCTGAATTGCCTCAACAGGCAGGAGGAAACAGAACCCCTGGAGAGCAAATGATCCAAACGGGCACTATAATCATGCAGGAGACCTGATGAGCCTCCTGGTGATTTTTGGGGACAACTCCAGAAGCTCTGCTAAAATACGGAGGAATGACGCTGCAGAATTTTAATGATGCGCTCACGATTAGCGTCTTTGTGGGCCAGGCGGTGCCCGATATAGGCGATTACTTTAAAGAACACATGCCTGGGTGGCAGGGAGAGAATTTGGAAAAGATTTTGAGTATTACTGTGTTTGTATATGATGGGTGCGAGGACAGGCAAAAAGCTGAGCAGATTAAAGGGGAAAAAAAAAAGAAAAAAAAAAAGAAAAAAGGCAAAAGAACAGGAGGCAAGTTTACTGGATGCGGCTTTAGTAATGAATTTGCAAGTGAGAGATGGGGGCTGAGAGGGGAAAAAGACCCTTTAGCAAGGAATTTGCAAGTGAGAGATGGGAGCTGGGGGGGAAGAAGACTGGATAGGAGGTCTGAGCTAAGACCAGGAAAAGAAGAAAGAGGAACGGGAAGGAATGGTGAAAAGGAGTGCTAGTATTGTGGGAACTTCGGGCATAGAGAGTGGGAATGCCCACTCTGGCCGTGGGAAAGGACGAAAGAAGGAAATGGTCACCGAGAAGAATTCCTCGGGAAGATTCGCAATCACAATGACTGGAAGAAAGAGACCCTGCGCATCTTGAAGCAGAAAGATTACAAATTTTTAATATGTGGGTAACCCAATGTGGGTAAACCAAGAGACATATTATAGGTAAAGCTGAAGGTCGTGAAGTTGAATTCTTGGTCGATACGGGAGCCACATTATCCCTTTTGAATTTTACCCCGAGACTGTCTCAGGCCACAGACAGAATTTTAATATGTGGAGTCACAGGACAAAGATAGCAGAATTTGAGTAAACCCCTATTAGGAATTATGAGAAACAAGAGTATATGAGGGTGATTTGTATTGGCGGGGGACTCCCCAGCATGCCTGTTTGTTAGGGAGAGATCTCTTACAGACGCTAGATGTAGAATTACACTTGTCACCTGAAGGTACAGATTTAATAATCATGGGAATGACTGTAGTCACTGGAAGCCCAAATAATGAGCTAAAAATACCGGAGGTATTGAAACCAGTACCAACAAAGCTGTAGAGGAAAACTAGCACTGATGTAGGACTACTAGTTTCAGCTTAACCCGTAAACAAACAAACAAAAAAAAACCAAAGGGAGGAGAGCCCCCTCCGGCTGTGAAACAGTATCTGATTCCTCAAGAAGCTGAGAAGAACATTCAAAAGCAAATAGACCGGTATTTAGCCAAAAAGATGCTGAAAGTGTGTGTGTGTCTCACCAGATAATGCTCCTAGACTCCTCGGGGAAAAAAAAAAGAAAAAACAGATTAGGTGAAGCTGGGGACCTGGAATATCGTTTTTGTACAAGATGTACGGGTGGTTAATCAGTACATAGTGACTCCTCATCCAGCAGTGCCCCATCCCTCTACCAGACTTTTACAAATACCACATTGGGCAAGAGATTTTATGGTGATTGATCTAACCTCTGCCTCCTTTCGCATCCCCTTAGGCATGAACAGCCAACTTTTGTTGGCCTTTACATGGAAAGAACAACAATTAAACTGGACTCCTCTCCCACAAGGCTTTGGAGGGTTCCTACAATTTTTTTTGCGAACACTGACAAATTATTTGAGAGATATAAAATTACCGGGCAAATTGGCTCTTGTACCATACGTAGACGATTTGCTAATAGCGAGTAAAGATGAGGATGCCTGTATAAAAGACACTATACATCTATGTACTGCCTTAGCAGAGAAAGGTCATCGTGCATCTCCATCCAAACTTCAGCTGTGTCAGAAGGAAGTTAAATCTTTAGGGTTTATCCTAAGGGAAGAGCAGTGAGTAATAGACTCAGAAAAGAACAGAAGCTGTAATAAAGCTTCCGTGTCCAGACACAAAGAAACAGCTGCGAGGCTTCCTTGGAGCTGTGGGATTTTGTTGACCGTGGATTCCTGGGTTGGGAGAATTAACAAGATCACTGACAAAAGTAACAAGTAATGAGTAGGTAGAACCTATTGCATAGGGTCCGGAAAAGGAGCAAGCTTTTAAAACAATCAAAGGAGATTTGGCATCAGCTCCCGCTCTCGGACTCTCAGACTATACCAAACCCTTTCACTTGTATGTACATGAGCGAAAAGGATAGCCAGTGGAGTAATAACGTAACAAAGGAATGTCCTGCCCAGAGACTGGGAAAGGATCCAATGAGGAACAAGAAGACCCCAGACCCAAATATTACTATTGGACCCAACTGTCACATGACGGGAGGGGAACTTAGTCTGTAAGGGTCTAATTGCCCAGGGATCTCTTTGTTCGAGGTCCCTCCCCGGAGGCACCCAGCTCAAGCTGCTCTTCACCGCTGTACCACTCCATAAATTCACCTGGCGTACGCCATGTCAGAGACCTCGGGTCGAGCCTGAGGGGAGAGAAAGCGCCCGAGGGTGAGTGTGTGTGTGTGAGCGAGGGGTCGAAAAGGGGCCACCACTGGCCAAAGCTGAGCCCATCAGCTAAGCCGATGGTGCCTCTGTGAAAGCATATTTACAAGAGAGGTAAAAACCACGGCACAGTGGCTGTGAGAGAGAAAAGTAAGAAGAGCTGTGAGATAAACAACTCTGCAGACACTAAGGTCAGTGAAGAAGGAGGGGGAGGAGGTGCTCCAGGCGCCAGAGCAGACATTCCCTGGAGACCATGGTGGAACAGGTTGTCCCCCTGCAGCCCATAGAGGCCTACGTCAGAGCAGACAGCCACACTGCAGCCCATGCAAGACCCCACGCCACAGCAGTCAGATGTGCCCTGAAGGAAGCTGGTGCACACACAGAGCCCATGCAGGAGCAAGTCTTCAGGCAGCAACTGTGGCCCGTGGGAGCCCACGCTGCACCACTCTGTTCCTGAAGGACTGTACTCTGGGGAGAGGCCCCACACTGGAGCAGTTCATGAAGGACTGTCTGCTGGGGGAGGGACCTCAGGCCAGAGCAGGGGCAAAATGGGAGGAGAAAGGAGTGGCAGAGAACAAGCGTTATGAACTGACCCCAACCCACATTCCCCAACTCCCCGCACTGTTTGGGCTGTGGAGGAGGTAGAAGACTCGGGGACGAAGGAGCCAAGTAGAGCCTGGGAAGAAGAGGTGGCTGGGGGAAGGTGTTCTTAATCTTGTCATTGCTTCTCCTTATCCTACTCTAGTTTTTATGGGCAATACATTCATTTTCCCAAAGTCTGCTGTGCCTGGGATTGGTGAGCAGCCTACCTGTCTTTATTTTGACTCATGAGCATGTTCATCTTATTTTCTCCCCTTGTCCATTGCGGAAGGGGAGTGAGAGAGCAGCTTGGTGGGCATCTGGCTGCCACCCAACGTTAACCCACCAGAATGGCAAAGGCAGGTAATGGTATCCTGGGTGGCACCAGGAGGAGTGTTGCCAGCAGGGCGAGGGAGCTCATGCTTCCACGCTACTCAACACCGGTGAGGCTCCACCTGCAGTATTGGGACTGGTTCCAGGCTCCACAGGACAACAGAGACATGGACGAACTTGGGAGAGTCTGGCAGAGGGCCACCAAGATGCCAAAGGGACTGCAGCAACTCTCCTATTAAAAAAGGCTAAGAGCTGGGACTGTTTAACCTGGAGAAATGAAGGCTCGTCAGGGGATCTCAAATCAGAGATCCCTCATCATCAGCAGAGCTGCTGACTTGGGTCTGCAAGGATGAAGCAATGTGCTGGAGTCCCGGGAAAGGATACTGCAACGCTATCTGCTGCACCTCTCTGCCAGGAGCCTGCCGGATCCAGTCCCAAGTGTAGCTGCTGTCACTGATGGGGACACCAGAGATGTGGCAGGTAAGCGTGAGAGACTCTGAGACCTTCCCTACCGTGGGGCCTGAGGCCTCTGTCTGCACCTCAGAAAGGGCACCTGCGACCCCAGGAGACAAGGATGAACCAGCAACAAGAGATCGATCAATTGCTTCACCTACTCCACCACTTCCCTGGGCTTCTGCTTGTCACGTCCGAGATCCAGCAGCTGCAAACACACAAGGATCACAAGCTCTTGCTCCCATTGTAATGTCAGATCTGGGAGAGAAACGCAGACTTCCTACTACCTGAAGAGAAGGGGCACATAAAGGCAGGGCCAGGCTCTTGCCAGTCATTCCCAAGTGACAGCACAAGCGGCCATGGGCACAAACTGAAACACAGCACGGTCCCTCTCAACATCAGGAAACACTTTTGCACTGTCAGGGTGACTCAACACTGGCACAGGTTGTGCAGAGAGGCTGTGGAGTCTCTCTGCTTGGAGGTATTCCAGAGCTGCCTGGGCATGGTACTGATCAACCAGCTGTAGGGGGCCCTGCTTGAGCAGGGCCGTTGCACCAGATGACCTCGGGAGGTTCCTTCAACCCTAAACCATTCTGTGAAAACAGGGTTGCAAGAGCCTTTGGGCACAGAGATGGGCTGTGACCCTCCTGTACTGGGCTTCCACTGCAAGGTTTTGGGAGCTGGGCGCTGCAGCAATGGCCTCTGTGATGAGGCCAGGGACTGCCTCATGCCCAACATAGCCTGTTCCAGCCAGCTCGGCAGCAGACCCGTCGCTGGCCAAAGCTGAGCCCAGCACTGAAGATGGCAATGCCTATGGGACAACATAGCTAAAAGTGGTCAAAAGAGGGTGCAGCAGTCTGAGAAGCGAGGAAAGAAAGTGTGAGAAACAATCGTGCAAACACCAAGTCAGTGAAGGAGTGGGAGACCCTCCAGGTGCCAGAGCAGAGATTGGCCTGCAGCCCGCGGAAGAGACCCCCGTGGAACAGGGATTTCCCTGCAGCCTGTGCAAGATCCCATGCCAGAGCATGTGAAAATGCCCTGACTGGAACTGGGGCCTGTGGAGAGCCCAGGCTGGAGCAGGTTTACTCTGAAGGACTACGGCCCTTGGGAAGGAGCCACCCTGGAGTCATTGGTGAAGCACTGCAGACCATGGGAGGGAGGAAGGAGCAGGAGACATGACGTGTTGTGGACTGACCCCACACCCCATTCCTCCCACGCACTTTGCGGACAGGAGGGAGAGAAGTCAGGAATGAAGGACTGAAGTTGAGCCTGGGAAGCGGCGGGGATTCAGGGGGGGCAAGGTGTTTTAAGGAGGCTTTTTTGTTGTGACTCACAATTCTGCTCTAATTTAATTGCCAATAAAATAGAATTCCCAAAGCGTGCAGTGAAGGCCAGGAACACCTGTGGTGCACAGTGGTGCCACCTGACTCCTTGGGAACAGCCCTGAGACTGCCCCCTCCTCACCCCTGCCAACATTCACCTTCCCCACATCTAATGCACCCTGAGCTGGGCCCCAGCACCTTTCTGTTCAAGCTCAGCTGGATTTCCTGTCTCCGTGCGAACGGCACAGAAGTAGCGGGCAGAGTCCCGCGGGTGCAGGGCACGCAGGGACAGAGACGACTCAGACTGCGAATTGTCCCGGGACACCGTGGCTCGACCCTCCACTGCTGCCCCGTACTCCTTGGTACTACCAGCAAAGTGGATGTAGGACACCCACTCGAGTGTGCCACCGGGTGCCTGACGGTACCACCAAACACTATAATCCTGGAAGGTGAAGCCGGACCCGCGGCAGGAGAGGAGCACGGAGTCCCCGGGCGCTCGCAGCCCTCCGCCGGCCTCCACCAGCCTCAGCTGCGCCCACACCCCTGCGGACGGAGAGCGCTCGCAGCCGGGCAGGGCGCGCCCACGGCCCGACGACCTTCACCCGACGCCCCGACGCCCCCCGCCCCGGCACAGCCCCAGCCGCCACCCCCTCTCTCCCGCCAAAGCCCCGCGCCCGGGGCAATGCCCCGCCTGCCCCCCTCGGGGCTCAGCCGCGCCTGCTCCCGACACTGCGGCCCGACCCGCTGCCCGACAGCCTCCCCCTGCCCCTGCCCCTGCCTCTCCCCCTCCCTCTCCCGCCCACGCCACCCGCTCCCCGCTCCCCCGCTAACGAAGGCGAGCGCCAGGCGACAGCGCGCCCGCCGCGGCAGCAGCCGCAGCCCCGCGGCCCCGGCACGGGCACGGCCGCCCGCGGGCAGCCCCAGCCCCGGGCCCAGCCCCGGCCTCGCTCCCCTCCCCGCCCGCCTCTCACCTGCCGGCCCCGCGGCCAAGGACAAGGCCAGGAGCCACGGCCCCAGCCCGGGCGCCATCACGCCCTGCCGCGCCGGGGACGGACGGCGCCCAAGGGCCCGGGCCCAGCCGCACAGCAGCCCAGCGGACCCGCGCTCCGCACCCATCCTCATCCTGCGCAAGCCCCTGCCCCTGCCCCAGCTCCTGCTCCTGCCCGCCCCGCCGCCTCGGCCCCTCGCCGGGGCAGCGCCGACGCCTCTGCCCGCCCCCAACCCCGGGGCCGCGGCCCCTCCGCGCCAGGAGAAGGGCGGGCGCGGGGAGGGACGCGGGCCAGGGCCGTGGGCAGAGCAGGAGCGCCCCGCCCCGCCCCCCCAAGGCTCCTGGCCCCTGGCTCCCAGCGCGGCTCCCACGCTCTCTCGCCTTCTCGCCCAGCCCCAGCGCCAGAGCCAGCGCCGGGGCCGGGCTGTCGGCCCACAGCGGCCCCTCGCAGGACCCTCCCCGTGCCCCGCACCCCCAGCCCGCCCTGGCCTCGCTCCTGTCCCCTGCCTGCGCTGACCAAGACACGTGGAGGCCTGTGCTGCACATGAGGAAAGGCAGGGACAGTCGAGACTGGTTACCCTGGAGAAGGGAAGGTCAGCGATGTGTAGAAAGACGTGAAGAGCGAGTGCAAATAGTACGGGGCCACACTCTTTTCAGTAGTGCTCAGTTTCAGGTCAAGAGGCAATGCACACATAGTGAAACTCAGCATGCTCCTTCTGAGTATCAGGAAACACTTTTTCACTCTCAGGGTGACCAAGCACTGCACAAGTTGCCCAGAGAGGCTGTGGAGTCTCCAGTCTTTCAGATATTCCAAAGCTGTCTGGGCATGGTCCTGGGCACATGGCTCTAGCTGGCTCTTCTCGAGCAGGCAGGATGGACCAGGTGCCCTCCTGAGGTGCCTTCCAACTTCAGCCTTCCTGGGATTCTGTGAAAGACTCACAGGCACATTCAGGACTTTGCAGGTGATATGTGCAAGGGTGTGGAAATGACCCCCACTCCTACCCCCTTGCCCCATACTCCTCCTCTCCACACCGCAGAGCTACCCGTCCACCACCCTGCCCCCAACTCCTCATCTTCCCTCCCATCTCTTGCAATCTGTTGTTCTCTTTGTTTCCGACAGTGTTGCAGGGCTGTCCTGCTGGGGACCAGTGTCAACAGGCTCTCTGTTCCCCTCTGCCACACAGAAGAAACACCAGAAATGGACAGTGGGAGATGCTGACAGGGAGGTGTTAGGGCTGCAGGGATATGCTCAAGTTCTCAGGAGCTGGGTCTCCCCATCCCACTTCTCCAGGATGGGAAAAAGCCCATGGGCACGAGAGCAAACGTAGCCACAACTGCTTCCTCTCACCTTCCCACGGCTTTGACCACATTTTCCCTGTCTGTGCCCCTGTCACCCCCACCTGGCCCACCATTACAGCCCCATTACTCCCACGACACTGCTCTGGCCTGTCACAGCTCCCAACCTAAATGCCAAGAGGTGGTAAACAGCAAGTAGCTGACATAGTCAGTGTTGTAGAAGTCATTTTTAGCTCAAATAAGGATCCAAAGACCTGTTGAAGCCTTAGACTGCAAGCTGTGAACTTTCACCTAGATACACTGACCGTATACTGAACTCCTACCTAGCTACATGAAGGAAGGCCCTGAAACTGGTGCAAACCAGGAAGGTAAGGTAGCCAAAACCATCGGCAGAAGCTGCAACTCTTCAAGACAAGAAAAGGAATGTCCTGCCTGGAGACAGGGAAAGGATCCAATGAGGAACAAGAAGACCCCAGACCCAAATATTACTATTGGACCCAACCGTCACATGACGGGAGGGGAACTTAGACTGTAAGGGTCTAATTGCCCAGGGATCTCTTTGTTCGAGGTCCCTCCCCGGAGGCATCCAGCTCGAGCTGCTCTTCACCGCTGTACCACTCAATAAATTCACCTGGCGTACGCCATGTGGGAGACTCTGCTTTGGGGAAACCTCGGGTCGAGCCTGAGGGGAGAGAAAGCGCCCGAGGGTGAGTGTGTGTGTGTGAGCGAGGGGTCGAAAAGGGGCACCCGTCAGCTCAGTGGAGCTGCCCGCTGCAAAGGGACTCCGGTCCTAGCAGTTAAAGTCTCGGGTGATGTGCGTCCCTATGTCGACCTATGTGGGTGCAGGAGGCTCCCCAGCCCTTCCTTGGGAGCATGTGCTGCGTGGGCCTGACGGGATGCCGTGGGTAGCAGGCCACATGAATATAGCAGACGATGAACCTGTAAGCATAAAGCAGAGTCACTGTGTGCCCTGCTTGTCTCCACTGCACAGACCTCCTCGGTTGGATCTGAAACATGCCAGAAACCCAGCATGGCTGTTTATCTACAGCTGTGCTCTGACCAGCTCATGGCTACAGCCCAAGCGGAAATGATGGGAACGGGAAACATCGTTGCCAAAGCCCAAGCCATTTGGGTGTCTCTAGTGGTCCTCACCAGAAGACTAATTTCCAAGGATAAGTTGACCTGAGTGCACACAGGCATGCAATGGGCTGCACATAGCTAAGGAGCTTCTGCAATGCTCTGTGCTGCACATTCCCCTGTCACAGGATGAACTCGGGTGTCAAATCATAGCGGAAGAGCCTGGAGTTGCCACCCATGTGGTGTCAGCCTTGATGCATGTTCTTATCTTTACTACAACTCCAGGTGCTGGGTAACTGCTACCTTACTGCACTAGCTAGCTAATCAAACTGTTGTTACTGTTTCACCTCTCGCTCAGCCTCGAAGGATAGCTTCAAACTGGATGTGGAAGAGCGATGAGACACTCCCGTGCCTGCTCAGGACAGAGATACCGGACTGATGACATAGAGTAGGAACAGGTCTTTCTAGACCCTGGTAAAACTTAGGCATACAATTAGGCATGTGGGGGAGTCCACATAGTCCCCAGAATACTTGTATTGTACTTGTATGCCATCTGCAGTGCCTGGTCATGCTATGGCTGCTCTGTTCACATGGAAAAGTCCTGTAAAAGGAGAAACGGGTATCAGCTCTCTTGGGATTGCAATGTAGGTGCCCTTAATTCTTCATACACTCCAAAGCTTTTACAGCTAGCAGTTCACCCAGAGCATGCATAATGTTGCATGAAGTGAGACAGACTGGCACCCGCAGCAGTCAGACTGCAAACAGCTCTCTTAGCCGCGTTGGCCAGCGTGTAGACCACGGGATGCTGGGCTGGCATGGGTGCATGCCAGAGTATGTGGCCTAAATAATAGTACACAACCTCCTTACATCAAAGTAGGCTACTGGCTGCTATGAAACAAGAATGGCCAAGCTTTGAAAGTCATCACTGCCCAGTATCTCCGGGATTTGGAAAAAGTCGGCCATACCTGTAGGTCATGCCCTGCTAAGCCAAGTCTACTGCAATACCGGGAGTCCAAGGGACTGATAAGCTTCCGTGGACACACAGTAGAGGTGAGCAATTGTCCTACAGGTGAAATACAGCATGAAGAGTTTGTAGGCATGCATTAATTATTCCATGCGTAGAACCCTCTACATCTGCTCACGCCGTCCCACTAGACATTCAAGAACCTTGGGAATGGGCTGTGGCTAAATGGTGGCGAAATGGTGCCCCAGAAGACCCAGGTATATCCGGAGCTGAGCAGCAGACATGTACCTTAAAAGCCTCAAGGGATGGAGTAACATCCCACAAAATGGCAAAACCGCTCTTGGAGTCTACCGCCAGCCCATGAACCTCATGTTTGTCTCCAGACAGTGGGACTTCACACATATTCCACACAATCACTTTGTTTGGCCACAACAGAACCATTAGACATACACAGAGATTAGTGCTATTAGTAGAACAATAGAACCATTAATAGTAATAGCTATAGAATAACAGTCTGCCATTATAAAGAGAAACAGAAAAAATACCATGGTACCACCAATTAATTAAGCAATAATGGACCCTACCCTCCCCCTGCCAATATTGGGAACTGGAGGCTTCCTAAACAGTCTTCTTCAATTTACTGCAAATTTGGACCACGAAATACTCTCCTTGCTGGACTCTGATAAACAACGCAATCAAGTAGAGGTAGTCAGTCTGCTGAATGAGCAGCTAGCACTGCTCTTGCCAGATGGTGGGACAGCTCTGGTGGTTTTACCTCCAACACCACTGCCATTCGACACCTGTTCTCATGCCCATTATTTGTTTCACTTGCCACTATACTGGCATTAATAATTACAGTAATTGCTCTCTGTAGCGGTTTAACCTTAGCCAGCAACTAAACACCACACAGCTGCTCACTCACTCCCCCCCGCTGGGATAGGGGAGAGAATCAAAAGGGTAAAAGTGCGAAAGCTCACGGGTTGAGACAGTTTAATAGGCAAAGAAAAAGCTGCACACGCCAGCAAAGCAAAATAAGGAATCCATTCATGACTTCCTATCATCAGGCAGGTGTTCAGCCATCTCCAGGAAAGCAGGGCTCCATCATGCATAACGGTTACTTGGAGAGACAAAAACCATAACTCAGAACGTTCCTCCTTCCTTCTTCTTCCCCCAGCTTTTCTTGCTGAGCATGATGTCATATGGTATGGAATAGCCCTTTGGTCCGTTGGGATCAGCTGTCCCAGCTGTGTCCCCTCCCAGCTTCTTGGGCACCCCCAGCCTCCTTGCTGGTGGGGCAGCACGAGAAACAGAAAAGGCCTCGACTCTGCGTGAGCACTGCTCAGCAATACCTAAAACATCCCTATATTATCAACACTGTTTTCAGCAAAAATCCAAAACATAGCCCCATACCAGCTACTATGAAGAAAAGTAACTTTATCCCAGCCCAAACCAGTACACTCTGTGTCTAAAAGGCTTTCTGGCTTCCAAGAAGGGCTGGTAGCTTCTGCATCTAACCTGCAAATCACGATATCAGTGAGAAAGTTCAACAGTACGCAGGTCAGTGCTGTGGAGAGGTGCTAGCGGGAAGACCCTTGCCCATCAAGAATGCAAGCATCACAAATGCTCTGGAGTCGACGCAGGCATGTTCTGTGCCCAGCTGTACTGCCCATATCACCTGATGCGTGCTCGATGCTGCAGCAGCGTGGGCTTCCCAGCACTGGAACAGATGTAAGATTTCAAGACTTCCTATCGCCTTTCCTGGGATGTTAATAAAAGAGTTCTCTAATCCCAAGGGTCTTTATGCCTTTTCTTCTAGGTTCAGGAAGATCCAACACCTCCTGGGGCAAAAAATCCTGCATCATGCAGGGTTTTCAGGGACAAAGACCAGGGGGGACAGTCTGGAGCAAGGTCACTGCCAGGCCACTCTCAATCGTCTTGGAATGATCACGGTGTTTGGGAGAGGTGCCTGAGGACTGGAGGAAAGCAAATGACACTGCTATCTTCAAGAGGGGCAAGAAGGAAGTCCCAGAGAACTACAGGCCGGTTAACCTCACCTTGAGCCCTGGGAAGGTGATGGTGCAACTAGGCCTGGAAAACATTTCCAGGCTCATAAAGGACAAGAAAGTCAGCAGGAAAGTCAGCAGGCGGGCAAGTTATGCTTGACCAACTTGATAACCAACTTCTGTGATGAAAGGACGGGCTTTGTAGAGGAGGGGAGAGAAGTGCAAATTGTTTGCCTTGACTTCAGGAAGGCTTTCAACTCTGTCCTCCAACATAAGGTCCTCAGAGAGAAGCTGATGAAGTCTGGGCTAGATGAGCAGAAGGTGAGCTGGACTGAATACTGGACACACAGTCAGTCCCCGAGCGTGGTGACCAGTGGCATGAAGTCCAGTTGGAGGCCAGTATCTAGCAGTGTACCCCAGGGGTCCAGTCCTGTTTAACATCTTCAGCCGTGATCAAGAGGATGGAATAAAGAGCACCCCCAGCAAATTTCTTGATGAAACAAAACTGGGAGGAGGGGCTGCTACACCAGAGGGTTGCGCTGCCATCCAGAAGGAACTCGGCAGGCTGGAGAAACGGGCTGACAGGAACCTCAGGCAGTTCAACAACGTGTACTCGTTTGGGCTCGGGTAGAGTTCGTTTTCTTCATAGTAGCTCTCATGGTGCTATGCTTTGAATCTGTGAGCAAAACGGTGTTGATGACACAGGGATATTTTAGCTATTGCTGAACAGCACTCACACGGTGTCAATGCCTTCTCTGACTTGCATGCTGCCCTGACAGTGAGTAGGCTGGGGATGCACAAGATGCTGAGAGGGGACAGAGCCAAGAGAGTTGATGTCAACTGAGCAAAGCAATTTTCCATACCGTATGATGTGGGGCTCAGCAACAAAAACTCGGGGACAGATGGTTGAAAGGGGGGCATACGGCGTTATGGCATTTGTCTTCCCAAGCAACTGTTCGGCGCGATGAAGGCCTGCTTTCCTGGAAATGGCTAAACACCTGCCTGCCAATGGAAAGTAGGGAATGAATTCTGTATTTTGCTTGGCTTGTGCATGCACTTTTTTTTTCACCTATTAATCTGTTGATCTCAACTCCTGAGTTTTCTCTCTTTTCCACTTCCGACTCACTCTACCATCCTGCTGAGGGGACACTGAGCGAGCGCCTCTGTGGTTGTTGCAGGCCAAGAAGGTGACAGGGAGGCTGGAGCTCCTCTTACCTGAGGAAAGGCTGAGAGAGCTGGCACTGTTTACCCTGGAGAAGAGAAGGCTCAGGGGGGATCTCATCAATACATAAAACTATATGAAGGGAGGGTGCAGGGAAGGCAGGGCCAGGCTCTTTGCAGCGGTGCTCAGTGACAGGTCAAGAGGCAATGTGCAGCCTAATGTGACTCTTTTCCACTGACTCAGCACTGGCACAAATTGCCCAGAGAGGTTGGTGGGTCTCCATGCTTGGACATATTCACAAGCTATCTGGACATGGTCCTGGGCACCTGGCTCCAGGTGGCCCTGCTCGAGCAGGGGGCTTGGTCCGGATGACCTCCTGAGGTGCCTTCCACCTTCAACCCTTCTGTCATTCTGTGAAAGACTCACAGGCACTTTCCTCTTCGGGCTACAAGTTTCAAAGCTGGAACTCAAGAGAGAAATATGCAAGTGATACAAAAGTAATATGGGTGGGTAAACGAGTAGCACACAGAGGACTGGGGAGAGCTATTCAGCATGGTTGTGTTTGCTGTATTTATGGTCTATAGTCTTCTGTTTCATCTTATGATTGTTCTGTAAAGCTGCAGACACTGGTACATGCAGATGTGACGAGCTTGTACAACCACGTACACAAACCCAGAGCCTGGCTTCAGAAGGATGGGCAATAACATGCGTCCCAATCTGACCGGTTGACTGGCTGCTCCCTGGCGCCTGAGAGGCTGAATGTGGGCCCCAGGTGGTTGCTGTGTCCAAGGTACCTGGACAGAGTGGAGGGGAGGGAATTCAATCAGGAAATGATTGGCAGAGGCTCGCCCTTTCTCCCTCACAGCCACCCAAAGGCCACTGCCAGATGACTGCAGGGGGTACAGGGCGGCATGTTGGCAGCGCACGAGGAAAGGAGGAGAGACGAGTGGTCTTCTCCACTGTCAGGATGGAAGAGTACTCCCAAAGCATTTGCAGCCCCCAAAGCTGCTTCAAAGCTCTGGCTGGCCATCAGGCCTGATGCTGTCTTTTCAAGCTCTCAACAAAGAGCATGAGAAAGGGGAGCAGAAGAGGAGCCAGTGTTGCTCACACGATGGCAGAGGATTTCTCGTGGTTTAATCGCAGCCAGCAACAAAGCACCACGCAGCCACTCACTCAGTGCCCCTCGGTAGGACTGGGGAGAGAACTGAAAGAGTAAAAGTGAGAAAACTCGGGGGTTGAGACAAAGACAGATTAATAGGTAAAGCAAAAGCCGCACATGCAAGCAAAGCAAAGCAAGGAATTCATTCACTACTTCCCATTGGCAGGCAGGTGTTCAGCCATCTCCAGGAAAGCAGGGCTCCATCACGCCTAACGGCTTTTTGGGAAGACAAATGCCATCACATTGAACGTCCCCCCCTTCCTTCTTCTTCCCCCAGCTTTATATAGTGAGCATGACATCATATGGTATGGAATAGCCCTGTGGCCAGTCTGGGTAAGCTGTCCTGCCTGTGCTCCCTCCCAGCTTCTTGTGCACCTGGCAGAGCATGGGAAGCTGAAATGGCCTTGACCAGTGTAAGCACTGCTTAGCAAACTACAACATCAGTGTGTTATCAATATTATTCTCACCATAAACCCAAAAAACAGCACTCTACCAGCTACTTGGAAGAAAATTAACTCTATCCCAGCTGAAACCAGGACAAGAGTTGAGGCTGTAATGGACCTCTGGAAAAGATCTAGTTTAACCCTCCTGCTCGAAGCTCGATCAACTAGAGTAGGTGTACTGGGTCTCCTTGGGATGGAGTTAATTTGCTTCATAGCAGCCTGTACGGGCAGCTGTCATGTTTTGTGACCAAAACCATGTTCACACCAATCTTTTAGCTGTTGCTGAACAGTGCTTACACAGCATCAAGGCCTTCTTGTACAACTCACCACAACCGGCCAAAGGGATATTCCATACCACATAAAGCCATGTGAACCAATAAACCTGGGGGAAATAAGGAGCACACGGGGACATTCAGAGTTAGGACATTTGTCTTTCCCAAGTAACCACTATGGGTGATGAAGCCCTGCTTTCCTGGAAAGGCCTAAACATCTGCCTGCCATGTGGACGTCGGCAATGAATTCCTTATCTTGCTTGGTTTGTGCGTGCAGCTGTTGCTTTGCTTATTAAACTCTCTTTATCGCAACACACAAGTCTTCTCACTTTTACCCTGCCGATTCTCTCCCCCACCCCACTGCGGTTGACTAAGCGAGCAGCGGTGTGGGACTGAGCTGCTTAGCAGGGTTAGGGACGGCAGGCTGCCCACAGCCTTGTGCTGTTCAGTTTTGAATACCTCCAAGAATGGAGGCTACACAGCCTCAGGTATTTACACACACTGACAAATCCCCCCCTAGCATTTCCTTCTCCACACCAAACAAACCCAGTTCTCTCAGGGTCACCTTGTATGTCAGATGCTGCCTTCCTCATCTTCAGGGCCCTTCATTGCATTTGCTCTGGTATGTCCATGTCTTTCCTGTGTTGGGGAGTCCAAAATTGGACGCAGTAGTCCACAGTCTCACCAGTGCTGAGCTCAAGAGCAGTCCATCCCAACGAGCAGCTACAATTGCCAGGAGGCCTGCATGGATAAGCAAGGCAAGGGAAAATGCAGGCCCACAGCTGAATGGGGTGGAGGACGCAGTGACAGGTCCTGAATGCCTAATTCCCCACAGTCTTTACTGGCAAGAGTGGCCTTCAGGAATCCCAGGTCCCAGAGTCCAGGGAGAAAGGCTGGAGCAAGGAAGATGTACCCTTGCACACTCCATGGCACTGAGCACTTATCCAGTCCATCAGAAATAGCTTTGTCTACAACACTGCTCATAGAGACAGTGCTGAAAGCGTACCTAAATTCAGAATACACAACACCTACTCCCTCCTCATCCACCAAGACTCATCGTCTTATTAGAGAAGGCTCCAAATTTGGGTGAGCATGATTTCCACTTCACAAGCCATGCTGACTCTTCCCAGTCACCTTTTTGGCCTTCATTTGCTTGGCAATGGTTTCCAGAACTATGTGCCCCATCACCTTTGGAGGAACTTAGATGAGGCTGAGAGGCCTGGACATCCTCAGATCCTCCCTCTTGACAACGGGACTGTCCTTTTCTTTCTTTCAGTCCATAGAAAACTCTCCCAATTACCGTGACACGTCAAAAATTATTAAGAGCAGTCTCACAGCGACATCAGCCAGCTCCCTCAGCACTCGTGGGTGCACCCTATCACTTCCCATACGGTCCTGTCCCTCCAGGTTCTTTAACTGTGCCTTGGCATTATCCTCCTCCACTGACACAAGTCTTCCCAGCTCTGGACACTCTGAAGGGGGTCAGAGACCTGGGGTTCCTGGAAGCCAGGATTGCCTGCAAAGAATGAGGCAAAGAAGATCCCTCCCACATCACCTTTGCTTCACTCTCTGCCTCCTCAAGAGGAGCCATTCTTGAGCCTCAAGGAGGTGACCTCTGAAAATGAAGCAGCTCTCCTAGACACCCTCCTCTATCCAGGACCATAACCCATGGGATTCTTCCAAGCAGATCCCAGAAGAGCCCAGATTCGCCTCTCCTGAAGTCCAGGGCTGCGGTCCTCCTTTTTCCATTGCTCCCTCCTCTCTGGATTCTGAGCTCAAACACTGCATAACCACTGCACTCAAGGCTGCCCCTCACCTTCACATCCACCACCAACTCTTCCTCTGATGTAGTTTTCATCAGTGCATGCCAGAAAACTGCTCGATTGCTTGTGCCCTGCTGGACTGCCCCACCAGCCAACACGTGGTACTGCTCACGCCCCCCGTGAGGACCAGGGCCAGTGAACATGAGGCTTCTTCCAGTTGTCAGAAGAAGGCCTCCTCTAGTTCTGGTTCCTGATCAGGTGATCTGTAGTAGCCTTCCACCACAAAGTTGACCTGCTCTCTAATCCTCACCCATAGGCTATGGCTGGCTCACTGCATGTCCCAAAGCAGAGCTCCATGAATGCCAGCTGCTCTTTCACAGAAAGGGCAAGCCCTGCCCCTCGCCTTCCCAGCCTGTCTTTCCTGAACAGCCTGGCTCCATCCACTACAGCACTCCTGTCAGCTACCGCGCTGCACCGCCAGGATCCCAGAGCTCTACAGCCAAGCCAGGGAGCAAAAACTGGGCCATGCTGGACAGGAGCCCAGGCAACGTGCACTAACCTGCACTTCACCACACAGCCTCTGAAGTTCCCACAGTAGATCCTCCTGCATCAGAAATGGTCTCAGCCCTTCAACCACACTTCCCTTCACCACCTTCTACTGCAAGCATGCAAAGGTCTTTCCTGCACTTCCCACTTCGTGACACCAACCTCTCATTAGCAGCTGCTAGAAAGAAAAGCTGAGAGATCTGTATTCTCTGTCAGTCGGGTTTTGGCCCACTCTGCTGCTGAGCTGCTCCAGGGTGAGCCTAGCACCACAGTAATACACTGCTTCATCCCCTTGCTTTGCTGCCTGCATCTGCAGCATGAATCTGTTCTGGGAGCTCTCTGCTGATCCCTTAAAGCGATCCTGGAAACCTTCTCCATAGGAATCACCCTCCCCGTAAATCCAGTCCAGAGAGCCACGTGGCCCCTGCCGGTACCAGAACATACAGTAGCTGCTCATGCTGGCTGCATGCATGCTGCACTGGAAGGTGACTTCATCTCCCTCTCGCACGGCCAGTTCCCTGACATGTTGCTCCAAGGCCACCTGGCCAGTGACTGCTGCAGAGAGCAAGACCAAGCTGTGATCACTCCAAGAATCAGCAATGCTCAAGACAACGCAGGTGGAGGCATTGTTGTGGCATCGGACTACTGGGAGGACTAAATCCTTCTCTTTGAATCCAGCTGACAAAGATGGGCAGAAAAATAGAGATGGTACCAGGAATCAGGGCTCACAAGGAGGGAGACACCACATTCCCCTCCCTCCTTTTCCCTGTCAGACAAGGAACTTTTTCTGATTTTCCCATTCAAAGCAGGAAGGTTTTGCACCATGGCGGACAAATCCCTTTGACTCTCCTGTCCCTGAAACTGCTCTGAATGAGCACAGGACCACTCACAGGCAAGTGGGGCTTGGGCCCTATGCTGCCATCCTCAACCTGGTCTTTGCAAGATGGCTTGCAGTGCCCCAGGAGCAGAGTGCCACTTCAATGGCAAAGCATTAGGACCCAGGAGGTGGGAGTAGCAGGTAGGTGCCCTGCCTGTCCCCACACCACAGACGAGGCAGGCTGGACAGAGCTGTCTAACTCACAGCTAGAAGAGGAGGAGGGCTGTTCCCACTGTGCTCTGCAGGGATGGGTGAGGACGACGAGCCAGAGGCAGCTCAGGCTGCAAGCAGCCAGCACAGCTCCACAGAGCTGTGCAGAGCACAGGGCCATGCACGCTTCCTGAGCATCACCCCTTCCTTGCACTTACCTGCGATGGGCAATAACCCCACGCACAGGGCAGTCCACATGCCCAGGTGCGCTCTGGCTCGCCTCTCGCCACCTTCACTCTGCCTGCAGAACAGCTCTGCCCACATCTCCCCTGGCTGGGCCTCTGTCACTGCAGGCAGTCCTCGTCCCTCCTAGGCACTCCCTCAGTCTATGACAACAGTGAGAGTGAGAGGCGGGGGCTGGAGGAGCAGAAGTTGAACCTGTTGGTGCACTCCTGGGTGCCTCCCACCCTGCAGAGTGCAATAACAGAGCTCTCAATTGACAGGAAAGCCTCTATTGGGCAAATGGTGATGTGTGGCTCTAGAGCCACCTACAACCTTCCTCTGAGGGAGGACAGCAGGGTGCTGCTGGGACTGTGGACCTGGCCCTGGGGGTGGCAGGTTGTCCTCCCAGTGGGCCCCTCTCCCTTGGTGCTCCTGAGATGCTGCTCCTGGATGGGTCTCCCCTGAGCCCCGCTCCGCTTGGAATGGACACTCCACTGGAGATGTGCTCCCCACCCTGCTCCCTCCACTCCCGCCCACCACCCTACTCCTCCATTTCCTCCCTCGCGTTGACACTTCTCCACCTGCTTCTTCCTTGGCAAGAGCCTCCCACACCCCCAAGCAGAAAAGGCCCTACAGGGCTCTGGGCACGTGAGATCTGGCTTGTCCTTGGTGCTCAAGCTCTGGGGTAGATGTGCAGGCTCAAGCCTCCCAACTTATCTACCAAAACTCATGTGCACAGGACTCAGCAGGGACCAGGCTGTTGGGGCTGCTCAGCAGCGCAGGGACACTCCTTTCTCTGTGCTCATCCTACTCAGCAGGAACCCAGAGCTCCCCCTAGGGCCTTTGCAGCCAAAGGATGAGACACCTACTGAGCCCTGACACAGTGTCACCATCTTGACCGGGACCACCAGTTTGGGGAACAGTGCCCACTCCACACTGGCCCTCCAAAGACTGTCTGAATCCTTCCCCTCCCCTCGCTTTTCCTGGGTGCTCCCCCTTGGGGAGGGGATCCAGGACAGGCGTGGGAAGGGGAGTTGCAGAGGGTAGAGGAGCCCACTGAAACTGGAGGCTTGAGGATGGGAAAAGCAGCAGGGGGATGCAGGGCTGGGGTGGCCTAAGGTGCACGGGGACACTTGCAGCTGGCCCAGCATGGTAGGACATGCCGGGTTCCCTATGGCTCCAAGCCCATGGAGGCCTGGAGTTGTGGCCCCGGCCACCCTCCACATCCTTCTTGTTGGGATTCCCCTACAACATTCCAAGCTGGATCTCATTGTACACACATGAGCATATATGCACATGCAGCCAACACTAACAACACAACAAAGAGACTGTTCATCATGTCCAGGGGAAAAGGCACTCTGCAGCTCAACTCCTTCTGTGGCACTGCTCTGGGACTCCCTCAACAACATCAGGTTTCAAAACTCAATTCAGCTCTGGGTTTCCATGTTCACATTTGAGTTCTTCAGTGCTCACTCTGCTTCTTCAAAAAAAAACCTCTTTACCTCTCCCTTTCTGCCCGTGGGAGAGACTGAGAAGGAAGGAAGGAAGTTAACAACATGTTCATGGTTTGGTGTGTGCTGGTGGGACACTCTGCTGCTGCTGCTGCTGCTGCTCCACCTCTGTGCCTGATTCTGGGAAAAGCCAGACCAGTCTAGTCTTGAGAAGCCTTCTTGCGGCCAACCACCAATGACCTGGCTGGATTTAACCCACCTCCTTCCACTTCTGCCCTGGCCCTGCCGGTGTTTCAAGCACGGTGATCTTTTCCAGCTCTCTGGTGCTGCAGAAATAGGTGGCCCTGTCTGCAGCTGTGGGCGAGAGCACCTCCGGCAACAGCTGGTTCCTGGAGGGGTCTGCAGAGCTGGTGACTCGCGTCTGCAAGGATCAAGCAATGTGCTGGAGTCCCGGGAAAGGATACTGCAACGCTATCTGCTGCAGCTCTCTGCCAGGAGCCTGCCGGATCCAGTCCCAAGCGTAGCTGCTGTCGCTGATGGGGACACCAGAGATGTGGCAGGTAAGCGTGAGAGACTCTGAGACCTTCCCGACCGTGGGGCCTGAGGCCTCTGTCTGCACCTCAGAAAGGGCACCTGCGACCCCAGGAGACAAGGATGAACCAGCAACAAGAGATCGATCAATTGCTTCACCTACTCCACCACTTCCCTGGGCTTCTGCTTGTCACCCCCAAGATCCAGCAGCTGCAAACACACAAGATCACAAGCTCTTGCTCCCATTGTAACGTCAGATCTGGGAGAGAAACGCAGACTTCCTACTACCTGAAGAGAAGGGGCACATAAAGGCGGGGCCAGGCTCTTCCCAGTCGTTCCCAAGTGACAGCACAATCGGCCATGGGCACAAACTAAAACACAGCACAGTCCCTCTCAACATCAGGAAACACTTCTGCACTGTCAGGGTGACTCAACACTGGCACAGGTTGTCCAGAGAGGCTGTGGAGTCTCTCTGCTTGGAGGTATTCCAAAGCTGCCTGGGCATGGTACTGATCAACCAGCTGTAGGGGGCCCTGCTTGAGCAGGGGCGTTGCACCAGATGACCTCGGGAGGTTCCTTCAACCCTAAACCATTCTGTGAAAACAGGGTTGCAAGAGCCTTTGGGCACAGAGATGGGCTCTTCCAGCCAGCTCGGCAGCAGACCCATTGCTGGCATAAGATGAGCCCAGCAGTGAAGATGGCATTGCCTATGGGACAACGTATCTAAGAGTGGTCCAAAGAGGGTGCAGCAGTCTGAGAAGTGAGGAAAGAAAGTGTGAGAAACGATCCTGCAAACACCAAGTCAGTGAAGGAGTGGGAGACCCTCCAGGTGCCAGAGCAGAGATTGGCCTGCAGCCCGCGGAAGAGACCCCCGTGGAACAGGGATTTCCCTGCAGCCTGTGCAAGATCCCATGCCAGAGCATGTGAATATGCCCTGACTGGAACTGGGGCCTGTGGAGAGCCCAGGCTGGAGCAGGTTTACTCTGAAGGACTACGGCCCTTGGGAAGGAGCCACCCTGGAGCCATTGGTGAAGCACTGCAGACCATGGGAGGGAGGAAGGAGCAGCAGAGATGACGTGTTGTGGACTGACCCCACACCCCATTCCCCCCACGCACTTTGGGGACAGGAGGGAGAGAAGTCAGGAATGAAGGACTGAAGTTGAGCCTGGGAAGCGGCGGGGATTCAGGGGGGGCAAGGTGTTTTAAGGAGGCGTTTTGCTGTGACTCACAATTCTGCTCTAATTTAATTGGCAATAAAATAGCATTCCCAGAGTGTGCAGCGAAGGCCAGGAACACCTGCGGTGCACAGTGGTGCCACCTGACTCCTTGGGAACAGCCCTGAGACCTGCCCCCTCCTCACCCCTGCCAACATTCACCTTCCCCACATCTAATGCAACCTGAGCTGGGCCCCAGCACCTTTCTGTTCAAGCTCAGCTGGATTTCCTGTCTCCGTGCGAACGGCACAGAAGTAGCGGGCAGAGTCCCGCGGGTGCAGGGCACGCAGGGACAGAGACGACTCAGACTGCGAATTGTCCCGGGACACCATGGCTCGACCCTCCACTGCTGCCCCGTACTCCTTGGTACCACCAGCGGAGCTGATGTAGGACACCCACTCCAGTGTGCCACCGGGTGCCTGACGGTACCACAGAACTGCATAATTCTGGAAGGTGAAGCCGGACCCGCGGCAGGAGAGGAGCACGGAGTCCCCGGGCGCTCGCAGCCCTCCGCCGGCCTCCACCAGCCTCAGCTGCGCCCACACCCCTGCGGACGGAGAGCGCTCGCAGCCGGGCAGGGCGCGCCCACGGCCCGACGACCTTCACCCGACGCCCCGACGCCCCCCGCCCCGGCACAGCCCCAGCCGCCACCCCCCTCTCTCCCGCCAAAGCCCCGCGCCCGGGGCAATGCCCCGCCTGCCCCCCTCGGGGCTCAGCCGCGCCTGCTCCCGACACTGCGGCCCGACCCGCTGCCCGACAGCCTCCCCCTGCCCCTGCCCCTGCCTCTCCCCCTCCCTCTCCCGCCCACGCCACCCGCTCCCCGCTCCCCCGCTAACGAAGGCGAGCGCCAGGCGACAGCGCGCCCGCCGCGGCAGCAGCCGCAGCCCCGCGGCCCCGGCACGGGCACGGCCGCCCGCGGGCAGCCCCAGCCCCGGGCCCAGCCCCGGCCTCGCTCCCCTCCCCGCCCGCCTCTCACCTGCCGGCCCCGCGGCCAAGGACAAGGCCAGGAGCCACGGCCCCAGCCCGGGCGCCATCACGCCCTGCCGCGCCGGGGACGGACGGCGCCCAAGGGCCCGGGCCCAGCCGCACAGCAGCCCAGCGGACCCGCGCTCCGCACCCATCCTCATCCTGCGCCTGTCCCTGCCCCTGCCCCTGCTCCTGCTCCTGCCCGCCCCGCCGCCTCGGCCCCTCGCCGGGGCAGCGCCGACGCCTCTGCCCGCCCCCAACCCACCCGGCCCGGCCCCCCGGGGCCGCGGCCCCTCCGCGCCAGGAGAAGGGCGGGCGCGGAGAGGGACGCGGGCCAGGGCCGTGGGCAGAGCAGGAGCGCCCCGCCCCGCCCCCCCAAGGCTCCTGGCCCCTGGCTCCCAGCGCGGCTCCCACGCTCTCCCGCCTTCTCGCCCAGCCCCAGCCCCAGCGCCAGCGCCGGTGCCGGGCTGTCGGCCCGCAGCGGCCCCTCGCAGGACCCTCCCCGTGCCCCGCACCCCCAGCCCGCCCTGGCCTCACTCCCGTCCCCTGCCCGCGCCGACCAAGACACGCGGAGCCCTGGGCTGCCCCCCACAGGGACCTCCACAGCCTGCAGACATGGGCTGACAGGAACGGCCTGCACTTCAAGGAGGGCAACAGCAAAGTCCGGCACCTGGGGAGCAACACCCCCATGCACCAGGGCAGGCTGGGGGCCACCCAGCTGGAAATCGCATTCTCACAAAAGCACCCAAGGGTTCTGGTGGACCACAGCTTGACCAGGAATGTGCCCTTGTGGCAGAGAAGGTCCATGGTATCCTGGGCTGCATTAGACAAAGTATTGCCAGCAGGTCAGGGAGGTGATCCTTCCCCTCTGCTCACCACTGCTGAGGTCACACCTGCAGTACTGGCTCCACTTCTCTGCTCGCCAGTACAGGAGAGACTTGGGCATAGAGGAGAGAGGCCAGTGAGGGCCAAGAAGGTGACAATGGGACTGGAGCTCCTCTTACTTGAGGAACAAATGGAACAAATCATCTTGAGTGCCATTATGCAGCACGTGCAGGACAACCAGGGGATCAGGCTCAGCCAGCATGGGTTTATGAAAGGGAGATCCTGTTTCAGTAACCTGGTCTCCTTCTATGACAAAGTGACCCGCTTAGTGGATGAGGGGAAGGCTGTGGATGTTGTCTACTTGGGCTTTAGCAAGGCCTTGGACACTGTCTCCCACAGCATTCTCCTGGAGAAGCTGGCTGCACATGGCTTGGATGGATGCACTCTACGCTGGATTAAAAACTGGCTGGACGGCCGAGCCCAGAGAGTGGTGGTGAATGGAGTCAAATCCAGGTGGCGAGCGGTCACGAGTGGTGTTCCCCAGGGCTCAGTTTTGGGGCCGGTCCTGTTCAATATCTTCATTGATGATCTGGATGAGGGGATTGAGTGCACCCTCAGTAAGTTTGCAGATGACACTAAGTTGGATGGAAGTGTCGACCTGCTGCAAGGTAGGAAGGCCCTACAGAGGGACCTGGCCAGGCTGGATCAATGGGCCAGGGCCACCTGTATGAGATTCAACAAGGCTCAGTGCCAGGTCCTGCACTTGGGTCACAACAACCCCAGGCAACGCTACAGGCTTGAGTTGCTTGAGAACTCCCTGGCAGAAAAGGACCTGGGGGTGTTGGTTGACAGTGCCTGAACATGAGCTAGCGGTGTGCTCAGGTGGCCAAGAGGGCCAATGGCATCCTGGCTTGTATCAGGAATACAAGCAGGACCAGGGATGTGATAGTGTCCCTGTACTTGGCACTGGTGAGGCTGTACCTCAAGTACTGTTTTGGGCCCCTGACTCCAAGAAGGACATCGAGGTGCTGGATCATGTCCAAAGAAGGGCAACAAAGCTGGTGAAGGGTCTAGAACACATGTCTTACGAGGAGCAGCTGAGGGAGCTGGGGTTGTTTAGTTTGGAGAAGAGGATGCTGAGGGGAGACATTATTGCCCTCTACAGCTACCTGAAAGGAGGTTGTAGCAAGGTAGGGGTCAGTCTCTTCTCCCAAGTAACAAGGGATAGGACAAAAGGAAACAGCCTCAAGCTGCGCCAGGGGAAGTTTAGGTTGGATATTAGGAAAAACTTCTTCACCAAAAGGGTGGTCAGGCATTGGAACAGGCTGCCCAGGGAAGTGGTTGAGTCTCCATCCCTGGAGGTATTTAAAAGATGGGTAAATGTGGTGCTTGAGGACATGGTTTAGTAGTGGACTTGGCAGTGCTAGGTTAATGGTTGGACTCGATGATCTCAGAGGTCCTTTCCAACCTTTCTGATTCTATGATTCTATGATTTTACGATTCTGAAATGACTTCTGTGGTGGCTATACGCCATATCAATGGTATTACAGTAAGAATCACCCAGATTAATGAAGAAGGAGGTTTGATGAAACTGAGCAAAGTGCAGCAATGGTAGAACTGGACAAGTGCAGCGATAATGGAATCAGAACTGGCTTCAGCATGCAACAGCCCAACACCACACACCATCTCTCCTGCCCTGAAGGACTGTTATGACGGGTGGAGCCCAAAGTCATGGACTGAATGAACTCAAATGGATGTTTTAGAGGGATGGCCCATACACTAAGGGAATGCTATCTGTGTGTATATATGAAAAGACAGGAAAAGTGGTGGTGATTAATTGGAATATATTGGAAAGTGTTGGACCTGGGCATGACGCAGATGGTATAGAACAAGGGCTGGATACTGTCCTGGTTTCAGCTGGGGTAGAGTTAGTTTTCTTCCTAGTCGCTGGTATAGTGCTGTGTTTTGGATTTAGTATGAGAATAACATTGATAACACTCTGATGATTTAGTTGTTGCTAAGCTCATCACCATGTACCAGTACTTAATGGGTAGTTACGGAGAAGATGGAGACTCCCTTTTTTCCGAGGAGGCACATGATGAGGACAAGGGGTAATGGGTACAAGTTACTCCCAGGGAGATTCTGATTGGACATGAGGGGAAAATTTTTCACAATGAGAACAGTCAGCCATTGGAATAATCTCCCCAGGGGAGTGGTTGACTCCGCTACACTGAACACGTTTAAGACTCAGCTGGACTGGGTGCTGGGCCATCTCGTCTAGACTGGGCTCTTGCCTAGAAAGGCTGGACCAGATGATCCTTGAGGTCCCTTCCAACCTGGGATTCTATGATTCTATGATTCTAGTGCTTACACTGCTCAAGGCCTTTTCAGCTTCCCATGCTCTGCCAGGGGCACAAGAAGCTGGGAGGGAGCACAGGCAGGACAGCTGACCCAGACTGGCCAATGGGCTGTCCCATACCATATGACGTCATGCTCAGTATATAAGCTGGGGGGAGTTGGCTGGGTGGCAGTGACCACTGCTCGGGAACTGGCTGGACATCAGTCGGCAGGTGGTGAGCAATTGCATTGTGCATCATTTGCTTTGTAGATTCTGCTGTTGTTATTATTATTATTATTATTATTATTATTATTATTATTATTATTATTACTCCTGCTACTATTTTACTTTATTTCAGTTATTATACTGCCCTTATCTCAACCCACGGTTTTTCTCACATTTACTCTTCCTATTCTCTCCCCCAGCCCACGGGGGCGGGGGGAATCAGCGAGTGGCTCTGTGGTGCTTAGTTGCTGGCTAGGGTTAAACCATGACACTATATTACACACAGTGACCTGCTGTGACCACAAGAGAACCATTACTTAGAAAGAGACTAGTAATAACAACAGAAAAATAGAACCTTTATGGGGAATAAAAACAGAATAACAGCCATTAAATATAAATCAAACCATTATTCGTTTCCCTTGCCACGATACTAGTATTAGTTGCTCTGTACAGAAAAGACCTTCTGACTGCCAGGCTGCCTGCAAAGGTGATGGAGCAACTAATCCTCAGAAGCATTTCCAGGCAGGTGAAGGACAAGAACGTCATCAGGATTCACCTAGGGGAATTCACACATGACCAACAGGATAACCAATTCCGCGATGGAATGTCTGGCTTTGTAGATGGCGATATTGGCTACTGTGACCTCAGGAACCCTTTCAAGACTGTCTTCTGTAAGATCCTCCTAGAGAAGCTAACCAAGTCTGGCCTGGATGAGCAGACAGCGAGGTGGATCAAAAACTGTCCCAATGCCTGGGACCAGATGGTGGTGATCAGTGGCACACAGTACAGGTGGAGGCCGGCAACTAGCGGTGTACCCCAGGGGTCAATACTGGCTCCAGTCCTGTTCGACATCTTCCTTAATGATCTGGACGATGGGACAGAGTGCACTCTCGCCAAATGTGCAGATGACACCAACCTGGGTGGAGTGGCTGATAGACCAGAAGGTTGTGCTGCCATCCAGAGGGACCTCGACAGGCTGGAGAAATGGCCTGACAGGAACTTCATGCAGTCCAACAAGAGGAAGGACAAAGTCCTTTGCCTGAGAAGGAACAACTCAAGGCACCATGGAAGGCTGGGGGCTACTCAGCAGCCATGAAGGACCCGAAGGTTCGGATGGACAACAACCTGAGCGTCACCCAGGAATGTGCCCTTGAGTCAAAGGCAGCTAATGGTATCTTGGGCCGCACCGGGAGGTGTGTTGCCAGCAGGCTGAGGGAGGTCATCCTTCCCTCCCTCTTCAACACTGGAGAGCTCATATCTGTAGTACCGGCTCCACGTCCTGGCTCTCCAGTACAAGGGAGACATGAACATACTGGAGAGAGTCGAGTGAGGGGCCACAAAGCTGATTATGGGACTGGAGAGAGAGAGCTGGTACGGTTGACCACGGAAAAAGGAAGGGCTCAGGGGGGATCTCATCAATGCTTAGAAATACCTGAAGAGAGGGTACAAAGAAGGCAGGGCCAGGCTCTTTTTAGTTGTGGCCAATGACGGGTCAAGAGGCAGTGCACTCAACTTGAAACACAGCAGGCTGCTTCTGAAAAAATCAGGAAACATTTTTTCATGCTGAGGGTGACTGATCACTGGCACAGGTTTCCCAGAGAGGTTATGAAGTTTCCCTGCTTTGGACTATTCAAAAGCTATTTGGCCATGGTCCTGGGCAACCGGCTCTAGGTGGCCCTGCTGAAGCCGGTGGGATGGACCAGATGACCTCCTGAGGTGCCTTCCAACATCAACCACCTTGTGATTTGGCGAAAGACTCACAGGCACATTCACGACTTTGTAGGTGATATGTGACAGGGCAAAGGGGAAAACTGAAACTCAGACTTTGCTACGTAAAGGCTTTATCCTGGATTTGGGTTGATTGCAGTTCTGGCTGTGGTTACATGCCAGGTTTCATTGAAGGCTAAATCTTCTCTTGTTTTATCATCGGTATGGGGTGTTCTGAGTTGGGAAGAGCTGGCTTAGGTTGGGTCATCAGGTCGCATCGAGCCTGAGGTAAAAGCTCACAGTCTCAGGACGTGTTCATTCTTCTAAGCAAGTGGTATTGCAGTGAGCATGTTGCCTTTCAGAGCTAGGGCCCTGATGACTGCCAGAAACAGCTTTTTACAGGAGTGCTGAGGAAAACTCACTTTCCTACAAGTTTCAAAGCTGGAACTCAAAAGAGAGATATGCGAGTGATACACAAGTAATATGGTCAGGTGAAACAGTAGCACACAGAGGACTGGGGGGAGCTATTCAGCATGGTTGTGTTTGCTGTATTTCTGGCGTCTGCTGTATTTATGGTGTGTGGTCTTCTGTTAGACCTTATGGTTTGGTGTTCTTTTGTAAAGTTGCAGATACAGCTACGTACGCATGTGACGAGCTTGTACAACCACGTACACAAACCCAGAGCCTGGCTTCAGAAGGATGGGCAAAAACGTTCATCACCATTTGACTGGTTAACTGGCTGCTCCCAACTGCGAACCACAACTTGTTGCTGTGTCCAGGGTGCCTGGACAGAGTGGAGGGCAGGGAATTCAACCACAGCCAAAGGCCACTGCCAGAGGATTGCAGGGGGTCCATGGCGGCATGTTGGCAGCGCAGGAGGTCCGGAGCAAAGACTAGAGGTCTTCCCCCCAGTCAGAAACCCAAGGACGCAAGAGTACTCCCAAAGCATTTCCAGCCCCCAAAGCTGCCTCTTCAAAGCTCTGGCTGGCCATCAGGCCTGATGCTGTCCTTTCAGGCTCCCCAGAAAGGGCATGAGAAAGTGGACCAGAAGAGGAGGCAGCTTTGCTCCTAGAAATGCAGAAGAGCTGAGGCTGTCATGGACCTCTGGAAAAGACCTAGTTTAACCCTCAGGCTTGAAACAGGGTTAGCTGCTGTTCAGTAAATGTACTGGGTCTCCTTGGGATGCAGTCCATTTTCTTGATAGCAGTCTGTATGGGCAGCTGCAATGTTTTGTGACCAAAATTGGGTTGATATCACACTGATGTTTCAGCTGTTGCTGAACAGTGCTCACACAGCATGAAGGCCTTCTTGTACAGCTCACCACAACCGGCCAAAGGGATATTCCATACCACATAAAGCCATGTGAACCAATAAACCTGGGGGAAATAAGGAGCACAGGAGGATATTGGGAGTTAGGACATTTGTCTTTCCCAAGTAACCACTATGGGTGATGAAGCCATGCTTTCCTGGAAAGGCCTAAACATCTGCCTGCCGTGTGGAAGTCGGGAATGAATTCCTTATTTTCCTTGGTTTCCGCGTGCAGCTTTTGCTTTGCTTATTAAACTCTCTTTATCGCAACACACAAATCTTCTCACTTTTACCCTGCCGGTTCTCTCCACCCATCCTACTGAGGTTGACTAAGCGAGCAGCGGTGTGGGACTGAGCTGCTTAGCAGGGTTAGGGACGGCAGGCTGCCCACAGCCTTGTGCTGTTCAGTTTTGAATACCTCCAAGAATGGAGGCTACACAGCCTCAGGTATTTACACACACTGACAAATCCCCCCCTAGCATTTCCTTCTCCATGCTAAACAAACCCAGTTCTCTCAGGCTCGCCTTGTATGTCAGATGCTGCCTTCCTCATCTTCATGGCCCGTCATTGCATTTGGTCTGGTATGTCCATGTCTTTCCTGTGCTGGGGAGTCCAGGACTGGGCGCAGTAGTCCACAGTCTCACCAGTGCTGAGCTCAAGAGCAGTCCATCCCAACGAGCAGCTACAATTGCCAGGAGGCCCATGCTTATGCAAGGCAAGGGAAAATGCAGGCCCACTGCTGAATGGGGTGGGGGACCCAGTGGCAGGTCCTGAAGGCCTAATTCCCCTCAGTCTTTACTGGCAAGAGTGGCCCTCAGGAATCCCAGGTCCCAGAGTCCAGGGAGAAAGGCTGGAGCAAGGAAGATGTACCCTTGAACACTCCATGGCACTGGACACTTATCTAGGCCATCAGAAATAGCTTTGTCTACAACACTGCTCAGAGAGACAGTGCTGAAAGCATACCTAAATTCAGAATACACAACACCTACTCCCTCCTCATCCACCAAAACTCATCGTCTTATTGTAGAAGGCTCGAAATTTCGGTGAGCATGATTTCCACTTCACAAACCATGCTGACTCTTCCCAATCACCTTTTTGGCCTTCATTTGTTTGGCAATGGTTTCCAGAACTATGTGCCCCATCACCTTTGGAGGAACTTAGATGAGGCTGAGAGGCCTGGACATCCTCAGATCCTCCCTCTTGGCAATGGGACTGTCCTTTTCTTTCTTTCAGTCCATAGAAAACTCTCCCAATCACCAAGACACGTCAAAAATTATTAAGAGCAGTCTCACAGCGACATCAGCCAGCTCCCTCAGCACTCGTGGGTGCACCCTATCACTTCCCATACGGTCATGTCCCTCCAGGTTCTTTAACTGTGCCTTGGCATTATCCTCCTCCACTGACACAAGTCTTCCCAGCTCTGGACACTCTGAAGGGGGACAGAGACCTGGGGTTCCTCAAAGCCAGGACTGCCTGCAAAGAATGAGGCAAAGAAGATCCCTCCCACATCACCTATGCTTCACCCTCTGCTTCCTCAAGAGGAATCATTCTTGACCCTCAAGGAGGTGACCTCTGAAAATGAAGCAGCTCTCCTAGACCCCTCCTCTATCCAGGACCATAACCCATGGGATTCTTCCAAGCAGATCCCAGAAGAGCCCAGATTCGCCTCTCCTGAAGTCCAGGGCTGCGGTCCTCTTTTTTCCATTGCTCCCTCTCTCTCTGGATTCTGAGCTCAAACACTGCATGACCACTGCATTCAAGGCTGCACCTCACCTTCACATCCACCACCAATTCTTCCTCTGATGATGTTTTCATCAGTGCATGCCAGAAAACTGCTCGATTGCTTGTGCCCTGCTGGACTGCCCCACCAGCCAACACGTGGTACTGCTCACATCCCCCATGAGGACCAGGGCCAGTGAACATGAGGCTTCTTCCAGTTGTCAGAAGAAGGCCTCCTCTAGTTCTGGTTCCTGATCAGGTGATCTCTAGTAGCCTCCCACCACAATGTTGAGCTCGCTCATTGCATGTCCCAAAGCAGAGCTCCATGAATGCCAGCTGCTTCTCGCTGAAAGGGCAAGCCCCGCTCCTCACCTTCCCAGCCTGTCTCTAGCAAACACTACACATCAAAGTTATCCCGCCAGATCTCCAGCCCACCCGGGCTTTATACCCCCAGCAGTAGGCGTGTCATGTTATAAGGGGCAGAGACAAGGGAGGGTCGACCCTTAACTCTTTCCGTACAGCATGTGATCTTCCGGTCGTCAGCCCTTATCTTTACTACATTTCCCCCTCCCTTAGCTCCAGTAGTTCTGGATCTTGCTGGGAAAGCTGTATGTAAAATAATCGATATGTGGTGAGACTTATACAGACACGCATCCGTTACGTTCATGGATTTTGCCCAGTCCAGCCAGTAGTGCCTCACGGCTCCCTCATTACTCCCCCACATCATCAGGATGCATAGGGAAATGGTAACCTGTCAAGATAAGACTCAATAAATTGATTAATGTCTATACGGTCGAATATTTAGACTTGGTACCCATTCTAGCGTCCCTTTCTCGGTTTGCACACACGCATACCCATGTCCCAGGCAACGGAGGGAATAAGGCCCCCGCCATTCACGGGTTTGCAGGTCCCGTACTTGAACCAAAGGGTAAGGCCCTTCGTTCTCATCGAGCCGGAAATGTGCCTGGGTTGCAGTCTGGGTTTTATAGGTGTTCCCTCAAATGGTATGATTTAAGGTAATTAGTGCCGTCGTCAACAGACGCTGTGCCCGAAATAAGGGAGGGTCAAGGGGAGGGGGAACCCCTGTTCCTGGGCTTATCTTTTCCCCCTCCCTAAGTCGGTCGAGTAACTCTTTTAATGTGCGGTGCACGCGTTCTACAATGCTTTGGCCCGTACTGTTATAGGGAATGCCATGACTCAACTGAATATCCCAGCGCGCGCAAAAGTCCTTTGTCTTCTTGCTGACATATGCCGCTCCATTATCTGTTTTAATTTTGTGTGGGATGCCAAGTTGCGCCATACAGTCCTGCCAATGTAAAATAACTGCGAGAGCATTTTGTTTAGCATGCATAGTCGCTAAAATAACTCCACTGCAGGTATCAACTGTGACATGCAGATACTTAGGTGGATTAAAGGGTTCATAAATTGTAACATCAGACTGCCATATTTGGTTGGGCTGCAACCCTCGAGGGTTTACTCCTGCCTCCCAGAGGGGACCTTTGGAACACACAGGACAAGCAGCAACTACAGAGCGAGCATCTTGCAACGTAATGCCAGCGAGCCTAGCTAAACCGCGAGCTCCACAGTGGAGCAGCTCATGCAGGCGGAAAGCTCGCCTTAGGTTAGAAGTTTCTTCAACCGCCAGTACGCTCTTTGCTAAGCTGTCCGCTACTTCATTCCCAGCAGAAAGACAACTCGGTATGGAACTATGACTATTAACATGGATAGGACAGACAGGAGCGGTTCTCATTTGCAGTGCGGTGAGCAACATTCCAGCAATCTCCGACGTTGCCCCAAGTGCCCATCGGCACTTCTTCAGTAACTTATATACATAGCAAGAGTCTGTGATTAGATCCAAGGCCTCTTCGGGCCATTGAGTGAGAGCCATCCATACCGCTTTGGCCTCAAGATACTGCACAGATTGTCCTTGATCTTGATAACTAATGTGGGTCCACTGACCATCCTCCTGCCATGTAACAACAGCTTTCCCAGTAATCGATGATGCATCGGTAAAAACCGTGCGGCCTCCGGTGGGTTGTTCAACAATGGCACTAGCTGGCAAAAAATGCAGTACCTGGATTATCTCCCCACAGGGGTGTGGTCTTAGACCTTCAACACGACCCGTAAATTCAGCTATCGCCGCTTGCAGGAGCCCCACTTGTGGAAGTACCAACTCCCACTGTGCCAAAGAACAGGGCAATGCGATGACCTCTGGGTCCTTCCCTGTTAAGTGCTGAGTTTGCCTCCGACAGCGGAGAATAAGCTGGGATAATAATGTTGGCCAAGAAATTAAAGCTGTCTTTGGTTTGCCTTGATACAACCAAGCAAAAGGCCAGCCTTTTTCACCATTATTTTGAATTAGTAAACCATGGCCAGCGGTATCGGTCATGTAAATCAGGGCAGTGACCGGTTGTTGAGGTGTAAATCGAGCGAGAGCCCAACGCTGGGCCCTCTCCATGATTGTCCTAAGAATCTCCTGATGGTTTTTTGAAAGAGTCCTTGGAGCTAGGGAGGAATCTCCTCCTTTCAGGAGTTGATATAAGGTAGTCATTTCTGCCTCAGATATTGGAATAAAGTTTCTAAGCCACAATAGTTGTCCAATTAATTTTTGCGCCTCATGGAGTGTTGTCACTGTAGTCCGAATTTCAAATGATTGTGCTGTCACGCTTCGTGGCCTCAGTTGAGTACCTAAATACTTTACTGCACGCCCTACCTGTGTTTTCCAAGGCTCAATGTGTAACCCATGTCGCTCCAAACTGACTATCAGCTGCACGCGTGCCTTTTCCAGTAACTCCTCTTGGTTGGACGCCAATAACACGTCATCCATGTAATGGAAAATGATGACTGTAGGGAAATTTTCTCGAATAGGGCGTATCGCAGCAGCTACAGCAATTTGACACAAGACTGGTGAGTTTTTCATGCCCTGGGGTAACACCTTCCATTGATATCTGGCGCACGGGTGTTGATTGTTAGGCTCAGGAACAGTAAAGGCAAAGCGTACTCTATCTTCTTCATGCAAGGGAACACTAAAAAAGCAATCTCTAATATCTATAACCACTATTTGATAGTCAGGTGGAATCATGGCCGGAGAAGGGAGGCCCGCTTGTAGCGGGCCCATGTCTTGTATACATGCATTAACTGCGCGTAGATCATGTAGCAGTTGCCACGCTCCCGATTTTTTCTTTATCATGAAAATGGGGGTGTTCCAGGGACTTGTAGAGGGTTCGATGTGTCCTGCGTCAAGTCCTCATTGTACCAATTGTCGAACAGCCGCCCTCTTTTCCTCTGTCAATGGCCACTGCTCTACCCACACTGGTTTATCTGTCAACCAGGTGAGTTTTAATGGGCGGACACAGGCAGTGGCCATTATGATAAATTTGTACACAGCACTATATTCATCTTCTGCAAGCAACATCGTCCCAAGATGACAATGGGTAACTCAGCAATGACGGGGCTACACCATGCTACCCTAGCTTGTCTGGATTCCGGATCCTTCAACATAATTTGCATTGGGTTCCTGCTTTGATGCGAGGTCTGCATGCCTCCCACGCCTTGCAGCGAACCTCTCGGTTCGAGTGGCCAATCATCTGGCCATAGATGCGATGGGATTACTGTAACGTCCACTCCTGTATCCAAAAGGGCTCTTAATACGAGGCGTGGTGTTCCCCCCAACTCTGGGAGCCATGGGGTAACTATAATATCTACTTCTGGTCATGTGGTCATGTTTAGGGTGAGCGCCACATACGGCGAGGCTCTATCCCCAGCCTCCTCTATTGCGCGCTCCCATCTCCCCAAGGCAGCTGAGTTGAATATTGCATCATTGGAACCGCAGGCGACTCTGCTGGTCCCGGGCAAGGAGAGACTCCCTGTGCCATATATTGCGCTGCTGTTGTCGGGCCTGTTGAGCTGATCACTGGGGCAGGTGGGGATGGCACGGCCCTCAGCCATCCCCTCTTCTCGTTTCCCCAGCCCGGTCTCCTTTGCTGACTCCCCGCTTTACACTGTCGAGCTCTGTGGCCTAGTCGCCTGCAGCGCCAGCATCGTAGGTCTCTCTCTCCTTCCCCTGTTCCGGGGGTGTTTATTTTTGAAGGGCATTGTCGCGCCATGTGTCCTTGCCCCCCACACTTATGGCACGTAAGTCGTGCGCCACGGCAGGCCGCATGGACCGCAGCCACTACCGGTTGCATACTTTGCACCTGTTCCTGTTCCAGCACGTAACGAATCATCTGTGAAAGCGTGGTCCCTATGGGTAACTGTCTTAGCAACACTGCAGTTTGTGGGTTTGCTTGCGTACGTGCACAGTCAAGCAATATCGCCTCCTTAGCCTGCTCAGGAAGTCGAGCAACCTGGAGCGCCGCTTGCAGCCGGTCTAAAAACTTTGTGAAGGGCTCACTTAACGATTGCCGTATTTGGACCCATGGAGGCTCCCTTTTATCAAGAGCCGCGATGATGCGTATCGCTGCCTGGGCAGCTTTCGAAGATGCAGCAAAATCACGCCCCCGCATTCGCTGAGCCTGTGCCTGAGGAGTTGCGAACTGTCCTTCACCCGTCAACTGCTCTAAAGTCACTCCTGCCATGGCATGGTTGGCCTGTTGTGCCTCGATAACAACTTGGGTGCACCCATTCCTCCACTCCTCCCTAAACAATACCATCATCGAGGGGGTCAATACGGCCCACATCAACTGAATGATATCAAAAGGTGCAAGCGGCGTTGCAAAAACACAGTCTAATAGGACTTGGGTCTCTGGGGAATTTAATCCATGACTTTTCACCGTTGTGACCAATTCTTTCACCAACTTCGCATCTAACGGTTGCCACTCATATCCTCCACCTGGGGCTGCTCGGATAGGAAATGCTTGAATCGGAGGGGCCTGGAATCGCACTCCTTCCAAGACACAATTTTTTGCAATCATCCGCCAATCCGTCCCGTTTGCCCTCTCTTTCGGCATTCCCCCTGGCATAAGACTTTCCGCATTTGCCACCACCCCTCTCAATCGGCTGATCAATGCCTCGAGTTCCCTTGAAACCTCGTTAGTCCGTCTCGGAAGCGGGGGTGGATGAGCAACAATCGAGGATCCCTCGTCACCCGCTTCGCCCTCACTGCTATCAGAGCTCATGGGGTAATCGTGTACAGGCTCCCTCCACTGTGAGGGAATACCAGTTTGATTTCCCATTGCCCCAGGGATAGGGGTTCCCTCTGCTGGCTCACGTATCACTGGCAGTGCCGGGGGAGCCCTACCACACCCCCACGATGTCCTGCCTCCGCTCTCTGTGTGTCCAGCACTCGTCGATCACTGGGATACAATGGGGCATCCTCAGGTGTTTTGCCTTCCTTTTCTCCTTCCCGCCATCTTCCTTCACGTAGTTCGCGATACCGCTGGGATCCCACATTGGCCCCCGGGACCCAATCCAGCAATCTATCAGTCAGCTCCCTTTCCACACATTGTTGCAACTCGCCCCAGGGGTATTGAGGAAGTGGCAGATCCGCCGGTGCAGGAGGTGCCGAAGGTTCCGTGGGTGGCCGCTCTAAACTCCTCACTTGTATCAGGAACACCTTTCCCGACTCCTTTGTTCCCGCTGCGCCATAGTCTCCCTGCACCTCCCCTTCCTCCATTGGCTCAGCCCCCAGTAACAACGGTTCCGTCTGTGTCCCACAGGCCACTCCTTCCCAGCCAGCCTGTGTCCCCTCCGAAACTAAACTTGTTGGCTTTTCGTTCCCAGGAGATTCATGCCCCATCAGCACGCCACGTGCGGAAGGCCGGCGCCGCCTTGCCGCAAACCTCCTCTTGAGCACCCTTGTCGTTACCGACTTTAGTACCTTTATGAGTTCCGCAAGTTCCATCGCTGTTGCCTGATCACGTCGGGGTCACCACTATGTAGCAAACACTACACATCAAGGTTATCCCACCAGATCTCCAGCCCACCCGGGCTTTATACCCCCAGCAGTAGGTGTGTCATGTTATAAGGGGCGGAGACAAGGGAGGGTCGACCCTTAACTCTTTCCGTACAGCACGTGATCTTCCAGTCGTCAGCCCTTATCTTTACTACACCTGTCTTTCCTGAACAGCCTGGCTCCATCCACTACAGCACTCCTGTCAGCTACCGTGCTGCATCGCCAGGATCCCAGAGCTCTACAGCCAAGCCAGGGAGCAAAAACTGGGCCATGCTGGACAGGAGCCCAGGCAACGTGCACTAACCTGCACTTCACCACACAGCCTCTGAAGTTCCCACAGTAGACCCTCCTGCATCAGAAATGGTCTCAGCCGTTCAACCACACTTCCCTTCACCACCTTTTCCTGCAAGCATGCAAAAGTCTCTTTCCTGCACCTGCCGTTGTGTGACACCAACCTCTCATTAGCAGCTGCTAGAAAGAAAAGCTGAGAGATCTGTATTCTCTGTCAGTCGGGTTTTGGTCCACTCTGCTGCTGAGCTGCTCCAGGGTGAGCCTAGCACCACAGTAATACACTGCTTCATCTCCTTGCTTTGCTGCCTGCATCTGCAGCGTGAATCTGTTCTGGGAGCTCTCCACTGATCCCTTCAAGCGATCCTGGAAACCTTCTCCATAGTAATCACCCTCCCCGTAAATCCAGTCCAGAGAGCCACGTGGCCCCTGCCGGTACCAGAACATGTAGTAGTTGCTCATGCTGGCTCCACGCATGCTGCACTGGAAGGTGACTCCGTCTCCCTCTCGCACGGCCAGTTCCCTGACGTGTTGCTCCAAGGCCACATGGCCAGTGACTGCCGAGAGTGAGAACAAGCTATGATCACGCCAAGATTCAGCAAAGGTCAGGGTAACACTCATCAGGGCATTGTAATGGCACTGGACTACTGGGAGGACTAAATCCTTCTCTTTGAATCCAGCTGACAAAGAAGGGCAGAAAAATAGAGATGGCACCAGGAATCGGAGCTCACACGGAGGGAGACACCACGTTCCCCTCCCTCCTTTTCCCTGTCAGACAAGGAACTTTTTCTGATTTTCTCATTCAAACAGGAAGGTTTTGCACCATGGCGGACAAATCCCTTTCTCTTTGCCAAGATGCGATGGTGAGGAACCCACCCTCCTGTCTCTGAAAATGCTCTGAATGAGCACAGGACCACTCACAGGCAAGTGGGGCTTGGGCCCTATGCTGCCATCCTCAACCTGGTCTTGTCAAGATGGGTTGCAGTGCCCCAGGAGCAGAGTGCCACTTCAATGGCAAAGCATTAGGACCCAAGAGGTGGGAGTAGCAGGTAGGTGCCCTGCCTGTCCCCACACCACAGACGAGGCAGGCTGGACAGAGCTGTCTAACTCACAGCTAGAAGAGGAGGAGGGCTGTTCCCATTGTGCTCTGCAGGGATGGGTGTGGAGGTCGAGGCAGAGGCAGCTCAGGCTGCAAGCAGTCAGCACAGCTCTGCAGAGCTGTGCAGAGCACAGGGCCATGCACACATCCTGAGCAGGGGCATCACCCCTTCCTTGCACTTACCTGCGACGGGCAATAACCCCACGCACAGGGCAGTCCACATGGCCAGGCGCGCTCTGGCTCGCCTCTCGCCACCTTCACTCTGCCTGCAGAACAGCTCTGCCCACATCTCCCCTGGCTGGGCCTCTGTCACTGCAGGCAGTCCTCGTCCCTCCTAGGCACTCCCTCAGTCTATGACAACAGTGAGGGCGAGAGGCAGGGGCTGGAAGAGCGCTAAACAAACCCGGGTCTCTCAGGCTCGCCTTGTTTGTCAGATGCTGCCTTCCTCATCTTCATGGCCCTGCATTGCATTTGCTCTGGTATGTCCATGTCTTTCCTGTGCTGGGGAGTCCAAAATTGGGCGCAGTAGTCCACAGTCTCACCAGTGCTGAGCTCAAGAGCAGTCCATCCCAACGAGCAGCTACAATTGCCAGGAGGCCTGCATGGATAAGCAAGGCAAGGGAAAATGCAGGCCCACTGCTGAATGGGGTGGGGACCTGGTGACACAGGACATGGAAATCCCTGAGGTCCTGAATGCCTCATTCACCTCAGTCTTTACTGGCAAGAGTGGCCTTCAGGAGTCCCAGGTCCCAGAGTCCAGGGAGAAAGGCTGGAGCAAGGAACATGTCACAGCCCACTTATCTAGTCCAGAATCAGTAGCTTTGTCTCTGATGTTTGCAGGGAGGTCAGTGCTGAAAGCATAACTAAATTCAGAATAAACAACATCCACTCGCTCCTCATCCACCAAGACTCATCTTCTTATTGTAGAAGGCTTGAAATTTGGTTAAGCACAGTTTCCACTTCACAAACCCATGCTGACTGTCAGTGAGGAAGGAGAGGGTGCTGTTGGCAGAAGCTGCAACTCTTCAAGATAAGAAAAGGAATGTCCTGCCTGGAGACAGGGAAAGGATCCAATGAGGAACAAGAAGACCCCAGACCCAAATATTACTCTTGGACCCAACTGTCGCATGACGGGAGGGGAACTTAGACTTTAAAGGTCTAATTGCCCAGGGATCTCTTTGTTCGGGGTCCCTCTCCAAAGGCACCCAGCTCGAGCTGCTCTTCACCACTGTACCACTCAATATATTCACCTGGCGTACGCCATGGCGGAGACACTGCTTCGGGGAAACCTAGGGTCGAGCCTGAAGGAGAGGAAGCACCTGAGGGTGGGGGTGTGTGTGAGCTAGGAGTCGAAAAGGGGCACCCGTCAGCTCAGTGGAGCTGCCCACTGCGAAGGGACTCCGGTCCTAGCAGTTAAAGTCTCGTGAGGGGTGTGTGCGACTCCCAGGATGGTGTGTGAATGCTCGGGCGGCTGCTGCTCCCTTAGCAGTCTGGCACCCCAGATGGGACCTTAGGCCAGCACCCTCCGATCCTCCTACCTCCAACATCCAACTGGAGGCAGCAGGTGAATTTACCTGGGACCTTTGGAGAGGGAGGCTCCGAAAGGTGAGTGGTAAAAATTCCCTGAGCAACCTTGAGACTAGTGAATTAGGGGGTGCGTGGCCTGATCAGCATAAATCACACAGAAGGAAAAGAAAAAAAAAGGGCGGGAAAAGGGGAAAAAAATAAAGGGAAAAGAAAAAAAAAAAACCCAAAGGTGGTGTGTGGCCACATCAGTGTAAATCGCACATAATTAAGGAAAGGAAATGGGAAACATACCCAGCGTAGAAAGGGGGACACCCTTAGCTGAGGTTTTACAGAATTGGGAAAAAATTTATGGTACAGCCGAAATATCTAAGAAGTGTGCAACCAAATTATGCCAAGATGAATGGCCGTTTATTACAAGAATGGCAGGAGGGAGCTCCCTGCAGTCACGACCAGGGAGACATTGGAGACTGGAGGATAGGTACCCACACCAGATGGATTACTGGTAGCTATGGCATGCCTGACCTGGGGAGAGAAAGCTTCCAGGACTAAAGTCGAAAAAGAAAAAGGGGGTCATTGTAGCAGTAGAAGAAGCTACCACACAAGAAACTCCTGTACGTAGTTCAGCCCCACCTTATGTCCTCTCTAGCTTCTGATTCTCCTCCTGTTTACCCACCGGCTGCCGGGCTCTTTCCTAGCACTACGAGTCATGTTCCTAATCCTACTGCTGTACAGCCTGGGGCCTGGTGGAGACTGGGACAGTGCTAACCTTTTATAGGTACCAGCCTTGGAAACCTAGTGAGGTAGTGGTGTGGGGAAGTACGATGGCCCGCCTAAGGGAGGATGCCAAGAGGTGAGCCCAGCTACTCTCAAAAATATGTGCAGAGTGTAATGCGAATTGAAGTGACACCCGAATACCATCAAGGGAACTCTTTCACCCTTTTGAAGGAGAATAAATAATCAATAAGGATGCTGAATTGCCTCAACAGGCAGGAGGAAACAGAACCCCCTGGAGAGCAAATGATCCAAACGGGCACTATAATCATGCAGGAGACCTGATGAGCCTCCTGGTGATTTTTGGGGACAACTCCAGAAGCTCTGCTAAAATACGGAGGAATGACGCTGCAGAATTTTAATGATGCGCTCACGATTAGCGTCTTTGTGGGCCAGGCGGTGCCCGATATAGGCGATTACTTTAAAGAACACATGCCTGGGTGGCAGGGAGAGAATTTGGAAAAGATTTTGAGTATTACTGTGTTTGTATATGATGGGTGCGAGGAAAGGCAAAAAGCTGAGCAGATTAAAGGGGAAAAAAAAAGAAAAAAAAAAGAAAAAAGGCAAAAGAACAGGAGGCAAGTTTACTGGATGCGGCTTTAGTAATGAATTTGCAAGTGAGAGATGGGGGCTGAGAGGGGAAAAAGACCCTTTAGCAAGGAATTTGCAAGTGAGAGATGGGAGCTGGGGGGGAAGAAGACTGGATAGGAGGTCTGAGCTAAGACCAGGAAAAGAAGAAAGAGGAACGGGAAGGAATGGTGAAAAGGAGTGCTAGTATTGTGGGAACTTCGGGCATAGAGAGTGGGAATGCCCACTCTGGCCGTGGGAAAGGACGAAAGAAGGAAATGGTCACCGAGAAGAATTCCTCGGGAAGATTCGCAATCACAATGACTGGAAGAAAGAGACCCTGCGCATCTTGAAGCAGAAAGATTACAAATTTTTAATATGTGGGTAACCCAATGTGGGTAAACCAAGAGACATATTATAGGTAAAGCTGAAGGTCGTGAAGTTGAATTCTTGGTCGATACGGGAGCCACATTATCCCTTTTGAATTTTACCCCGAGACTGTCTCAGGCCACAGACAGAATTTTAATATGTGGAGTCACAGGACAAAGATAGCAGAATTTGAGTAAACCCCTATTAGGAATTATGAGAAACAAGAGTATATGAGGGTGATTTGTATTGGCGGGGGACTCCCCAGCATGCCTGTTTGTTAGGGAGAGATCTCTTACAGACGCTAGATGTAGAATTACACTTGTCACCTGAAGGTACAGATTTAATAATCATGGGAATGACTGTAGTCACTGGAAGCCCAAATAATGAGCTAAAAATACCGGAGGTATTGAAACCAGTACCAACAAAGCTGTAGAGGAAAACTAGCACTGATGTAGGACTACTAGTTTCAGCTTAACCCGTAAACAAACAAACAAAAAAAAACCAAAGGGAGGAGAGCCCCCTCCGGCTGTGAAACAGTATCTGATTCCTCAAGAAGCTGAGAAGAACATTCAAAAGCAAATAGACCGGTATTTAGCCAAAAAGATGCTGAAAGTGTGTGTGTGTCTCACCAGATAATGCTCCTAGACTCCTCGGGGAAAAAAAAAAGAAAAAACAGATTAGGTGAAGCTGGGGACCTGGAATATCGTTTTTGTACAAGATGTACGGGTGGTTAATCAGTACATAGTGACTCCTCATCCAGCAGTGCCCCATCCCTCTACCAGACTTTTACAAATACCACATTGGGCAAGAGATTTTATGGTGATTGATCTAACCTCTGCCTCCTTTCGCATCCCCTTAGGCGTGAACAGCCAACTTTTGTTGGCCTTTACATGGAAAGAACAACAATTAAACTGGACTCCTCTCCCACAAGGCTTTGGAGGGTTCCTACAATTTTTTTTGCGAACACTGACAAATTATTTGAGAGATATAAAATTACCGGGCAAATTGGCTCTTGTACCATACGTAGACGATTTGCTAATAGCGAGTAAAGATGAGGATGCCTGTATAAAAGACACTATACATCTATGTACTGCCTTAGCAGAGAAAGGTCATCGTGCATCTCCATCCAAACTTCAGCTGTGTCAGAAGGAAGTTAAATCTTTAGGGTTTATCCTAAGGGAAGAGCAGTGAGTAATAGACTCAGAAAAGAACAGAAGCTGTAATAAAGCTTCCGTGTCCAGACACAAAGAAACAGCTGCGAGGCTTCCTTGGAGCTGTGGGATTTTGTTGACCGTGGATTCCTGGGTTGGGAGAATTAACAAGATCACTGACAAAAGTAACAAGTAATGAGTAGGTAGAACCTATTGCATAGGGTCCGGAAAAGGAGCAAGCTTTTAAAACAATCAAAGGAGATTTGGCATCAGCTCCCGCTCTCGGACTCTCAGACTATACCAAACCCTTTCACTTGTATGTACATGAGCGAAAAGGATAGCCAGTGGAGTAATAACGTAACAAAGGAATGTCCTGCCCAGAGACTGGGAAAGGATCCAATGAGGAACAAGAAGACCCCAGACCCAACTGTCACATGACGGGAGGGGAACTTAGTCTGTAAGGGTCTAATTGCCCAGGGATCTCTTTGTTCGGGGTCTCTCTCCAAAGGCACCCAGCTCGAGCTGCTCTTCACCGCTGTACCACTCCATAAATTCACCTGGCGTACGGCATGGCGGAGACTCTGCTTCGGGGAAACCTCGGGTCGAGCCTGAGGGGAGAGAAAGCGCCCGAGGGTGAGTGTGTGTGTGTGAGCGAGGGGTCGAAAAGGGGCCACCACTGGCCAAAGCTGAGCCCATCAGCTAAGCCGATGGTGCCTCTGTGAAAGCATATTTACAAGAGAGGTAAAAACCACGGCACAGTGGCTGTGAGAGAGAAAAGTAAGAAGAGCTGTGAGATAAACAACTCTGCAGACACTAAGGTCAGTGAAGAAGGAGGGGGAGGAGGTGCTCCAGGCGCCAGAGCAGACATTCCCTGGAGACCATGGTGGAACAGGTTGTCCCCCTGCAGCCCATAGAGGCCTACGTCAGAGCAGACAGCCACACTGCAGCCCATGCAAGACCCCACGCCACAGCAGTCAGATGTGCCCTGAAGGAAGCTGGTGCACACACAGAGCCCATGCAGGAGCAAGTCTTCAGGCAGCAACTGTGGCCCGTGGGAGCCCACGCTGCACCACTCTGTTCCTGAAGGACTGTACTCTGGGGAGAGGCCCCACACTGGAGCAGTTCATGAAGGACTGTCTGCTGGGGGAGGGACCTCAGGCCAGAGCAGGGGCAAAATGGGAGGAGAAAGGAGTGGCAGAGAACAAGCGTTATGAACTGACCCCAACCCACATTCCCCAACTCCCCGCACTGTTTGGGCTGTGGAGGAGGTAGAAGACTCGGGGACGAAGGAGCCAAGTAGAGCCTGGGAAGAAGAGGTGGCTGGGGGAAGGTGTTCTTAATCTTGTCATTGCTTCTCCTTATCCTACTCTAGTTTTTATGGGCAATACATTCATTTTCCCAAAGTCTGCTGTGCCTGGGATTGGTGAGCAGCCTACCTGTCTTTATTTTGACTCATGAGCATGTTCATCTTATTTTCTCCCCTTGTCCATTGCGGAAGGGGAGTGAGAGAGCAGCTTGGTGGGCATCTGGCTGCCACCCAACGTTAACCCACCAGAATGGCAAAGGCAGGTAATGGTATCCTGGGTGGCACCAGGAGGAGTGTTGCCAGCAGGGCGAGGGAGCTCATGCTTCCACGCTACTCAACACCGGTGAGGCTCCACCTGCAGTATTGGGACTGGTTCCAGGCTCCACAGGACAACAGAGACATGGACGAACTTGGGAGAGTCTGGCAGAGGGCCACCAAGATGCCAAAGGGACTGCAGCAACTCTCCTATTAAAAAAGGCTAAGAGCTGGGACTGTTTAACCTGGAGAAATGAAGGCTCGTCAGGGGATCTCAAATCAGAGATCCCTCATCATCAGCAGAGCTGCTGACTTGGGTCTGCAAGGATGAAGCAATGTGCTGGAGTCCCGGGAAAGGATACTGCAACGCTATCTGCTGCACCTCTCTGCCAGGAGCCTGCCGGATCCAGTCCCAAGTGTAGCTGCTGTCACTGATGGGGACACCAGAGATGTGGCAGGTAAGCGTGAGAGACTCTGAGACCTTCCCTACCGTGGGGCCTGAGGCCTCTGTCTGCACCTCAGAAAGGGCACCTGCGACCCCAGGAGACAAGGATGAACCAGCAACAAGAGATCGATCAATTGCTTCACCTACTCCACCACTTCCCTGGGCTTCTGCTTGTCACGTCCGAGATCCAGCAGCTGCAAACACACAAGGATCACAAGCTCTTGCTCCCATTGTAATGTCAGATCTGGGAGAGAAACGCAGACTTCCTACTACCTGAAGAGAAGGGGCACATAAAGGCAGGGCCAGGCTCTTGCCAGTCATTCCCAAGTGACAGCACAAGCGGCCATGGGCACAAACTGAAACACAGCACGGTCCCTCTCAACATCAGGAAACACTTTTGCACTGTCAGGGTGACTCAACACTGGCACAGGTTGTGCAGAGAGGCTGTGGAGTCTCTCTGCTTGGAGGTATTCCAGAGCTGCCTGGGCATGGTACTGATCAACCAGCTGTAGGGGGCCCTGCTTGAGCAGGGCCGTTGCACCAGATGACCTCGGGAGGTTCCTTCAACCCTAAACCATTCTGTGAAAACAGGGTTGCAAGAGCCTTTGGGCACAGAGATGGGCTGTGACCCTCCTGTACTGGGCTTCCACTGCAAGGTTTTGGGAGCTGGGCGCTGCAGCAATGGCCTCTGTGATGAGGCCAGGGACTGCCTCATGCCCAACATAGCCTGTTCCAGCCAGCTCGGCAGCAGACCCGTCGCTGGCCAAAGCTGAGCCCAGCACTGAAGATGGCAATGCCTATGGGACAACATAGCTAAAAGTGGTCAAAAGAGGGTGCAGCAGTCTGAGAAGCGAGGAAAGAAAGTGTGAGAAACAATCGTGCAAACACCAAGTCAGTGAAGGAGTGGGAGACCCTCCAGGTGCCAGAGCAGAGATTGGCCTGCAGCCCGCGGAAGAGACCCCCGTGGAACAGGGATTTCCCTGCAGCCTGTGCAAGATCCCATGCCAGAGCATGTGAAAATGCCCTGACTGGAACTGGGGCCTGTGGAGAGCCCAGGCTGGAGCAGGTTTACTCTGAAGGACTACGGCCCTTGGGAAGGAGCCACCCTGGAGCCATTGGTGAAGCACTGCAGACCATGGGAGGGAGGAAGGAGCAGGAGACATGACGTGTTGTGGACTGACCCCACACCCCATTCCCCCCACGCACTTTGCGGACAGGAGGGAGAGAAGTCAGGAATGAAGGACTGAAGTTGAGCCTGGGAAGCGGCGGGGATTCAGGGGGGGCAAGGTGTTTTAAGGAGGCTTTTTTGTTGTGACTCACAATTCTGCTCTAATTTAATTGCCAATAAAATAGAATTCCCAAAGTCTGCAGTGAAGGCCAGGAACACCTGTGGTGCACAGTGGTGCCACCTGACTCCTTGGGAACAGCCCTGAGACTGCCCCCTCCTCACCCCTGCCAACATTCACCTTCCCCACATCTAATGCACCCTGAGCTGGGCCCCAGCACCTTTCTGTTCAAGCTCAGCTGGATTTCCTGTCTCCGTGCGAACGGCACAGAAGTAGCGGGCAGAGTCCCGCGGGTGCAGGGCACGCAGGGACAGAGACGACTCAGACTGCGAATTGTCCCGGGACACCGTGGCTCGACCCTCCACTGCTGCCCCGTACTCCTTGGTACTACCAGCAAAGTGGATGTAGGACACCCACTCGAGTGTGCCACCGGGTGCCTGACGGTACCACCAAACACTATAATCCTGGAAGGTGAAGCCGGACCCGCGGCAGGAGAGGAGCACGGAGTCCCCGGGCGCTCGCAGCCCTCCGCCGGCCTCCACCAGCCTCAGCTGCGCCCACACCCCTGCGGACGGAGAGCGCTCGCAGCCGGGCAGGGCGCGCCCACGGCCCGACGACCTTCACCCGACGCCCCGACGCCCCCCGCCCCGGCACAGCCCCAGCCGCCACCCCCTCTCTCCCGCCAAAGCCCCGCGCCCGGGGCAATGCCCCGCCTGCCCCCCTCGGGGCTCAGCCGCGCCTGCTCCCGACACTGCGGCCCGACCCGCTGCCCGACAGCCTCCCCCTGCCCCTGCCCCTGCCTCTCCCCCTCCCTCTCCCGCCCACGCCACCCGCTCCCCGCTCCCCCGCTAACGAAGGCGAGCGCCAGGCGACAGCGCGCCCGCCGCGGCAGCAGCCGCAGCCCCGCGGCCCCGGCACGGGCACGGCCGCCCGCGGGCAGCCCCAGCCCCGGGCCCAGCCCCGGCCTCGCTCCCCTCCCCGCCCGCCTCTCACCTGCCGGCCCCGCGGCCAAGGACAAGGCCAGGAGCCACGGCCCCAGCCCGGGCGCCATCACGCCCTGCCGCGCCGGGGACGGACGGCGCCCAAGGGCCCGGCCCCAGCCGCACAGCAGCCCAGCGGACCCGCGCTCCGCACCCATCCTCATCTCGCTCCTGCTCCTGCCCCTGCCCCTGCTCCTGCTCCTGCCCACCCCGCCGCCTCGGCCCCTCGCCGGGGCAGCGCCGACGCCTCTGCCCGCCCCCAACCCACCCGGCCCGGCCCCCCGGGGCCGCGGCCCCTCCGCGCCAGGAGAAGGGCGGGCGCGGGGAGGGACGCGGGCCAGGGCCGTGGGCAGGGCGGGAGCGCCCCGCCCCGACCCCCCAAGGCTCCTGGCCCCTGGCTCCCAGCGCGGCTCCCACGCTCTCCCGCCTTCTCGCCCAGCCCCAGCGCCAGCGCCAGCGCCGGGGCCGGGCTGTCGGCCCGCAGCGGCCCCTCGCAGGACCCTCCCCGTGCCCCGCACCCCCAGCCCGCCCTGGCCTCACTCCCGTCCCCTGCCCGCGCCGACCAAGACACGCGGAGCCCTGGGCTGCCCCCCACAGGGACCTCCACAGCCTGCAGACATGGGCTGACAGGAACGGCCTGCACTTCAAGGAGGGCAACAGCAAAGTCCGGCACCTGGGGAGCAACACCCCCATGCACCAGGGCAGGCTGGGGGCCACCCAGCTGGAAATCGCATTCTCACAAAAGCACCCAAGGGTTCTGGTGGACCACAGCTTGACCAGGAATGTGCCCTTGTGGCAGAGAAGGTCCATGGTATCCTGGGCTGCATTAGACAAAGTATTGCCAGCAGGTCAGGGAGGTGATCCTTCCCCTCTGCTCACCACTGCTGAGGTCACACCTGCAGTACTGGCTCCACTTCTCTGCTCGCCAGTACAGGAGAGACTTGGGCATAGAGGAGAGAGGCCAGTGAGGGCCAAGAAGGTGACAATGGGACTGGAGCTCCTCTTACTTGAGGAACAAATGGAACAAATCATCTTGAGTGCCATTATGCAGCACGTGCAGGACAACCAGGGGATCAGGCTCAGCCAGCATGGGTTTATGAAAGGGAGATCCTGTTTCAGTAACCTGGTCTCCTTCTATGACAAAGTGACCCGCTTAGTGGATGAGGGGAAGGCTGTGGATGTTGTCTACTTGGGCTTTAGCAAGGCCTTGGACACTGTCTCCCACAGCATTCTCCTGGAGAAGCTGGCTGCACATGGCTTGGATGGATGCACTCTACGCTGGATTAAAAACTGGCTGGACGGCCGAGCCCAGAGAGTGGTGGTGAATGGAGTCAAATCCAGGTGGCGAGCGGTCACGAGTGGTGTTCCCCAGGGCTCAGTTTTGGGGCCGGTCCTGTTCAATATCTTCATTGATGATCTGGATGAGGGGATTGAGTGCACCCTCAGTAAGTTTGCAGATGACACTAAGTTGGATGGAAGTGTCGACCTGCTGCAAGGTAGGAAGGCCCTACAGAGGGACCTGGCCAGGCTGGATCAATGGGCCAGGGCCACCTGTATGAGATTCAACAAGGCTCAGTGCCAGGTCCTGCACTTGGGTCACAACAACCCCAGGCAACGCTACAGGCTTGAGTTGCTTGAGAACTCCCTGGCAGAAAAGGACCTGGGGGTGTTGGTTGACAGTGCCTGAACATGAGCTAGCGGTGTGCTCAGGTGGCCAAGAGGGCCAATGGCATCCTGGCTTGTATCAGGAATACAAGCAGGACCAGGGATGTGATAGTGTCCCTGTACTTGGCACTGGTGAGGCTGTACCTCAAGTACTGTTTTGGGCCCCTGACTCCAAGAAGGACATCGAGGTGCTGGATCATGTCCAAAGAAGGGCAACAAAGCTGGTGAAGGGTCTAGAACACATGTCTTACGAGGAGCAGCTGAGGGAGCTGGGGTTGTTTAGTTTGGAGAAGAGGATGCTGAGGGGAGACATTATTGCCCTCTACAGCTACCTGAAAGGAGGTTGTAGCAAGGTAGGGGTCAGTCTCTTCTCCCAAGTAACAAGGGATAGGACAAAAGGAAACAGCCTCAAGCTGCGCCAGGGGAAGTTTAGGTTGGATATTAGGAAAAACTTCTTCACCAAAAGGGTGGTCAGGCATTGGAACAGGCTGCCCAGGGAAGTGGTTGAGTCTCCATCCCTGGAGGTATTTAAAAGATGGGTAAATGTGGTGCTTGAGGACATGGTTTAGTAGTGGACTTGGCAGTGCTAGGTTAATGGTTGGACTCGATGATCTCAGAGGTCCTTTCCAACCTTTCTGATTCTATGATTCTATGATTTTACGATTCTGAAATGACTTCTGTGGTGGCTATACGCCATATCAATGGTATTACAGTAAGAATCACCCAGATTAATGAAGAAGGAGGTTTGATGAAACTGAGCAAAGTGCAGCAATGGTAGAACTGGACAAGTGCAGCGATAATGGAATCAGAACTGGCTTCAGCATGCAACAGCCCAACACCACACACCACCTCTCCTGCCCTGAAGGACTGTTATGACGGGTGGAGCCCAAAGTCATGGACTGAATGAACTCAAATGGATGTTTTAGAGGGATGGCCCATACACTAAGGGAATGCTATCTGTGTGTATATATGAAAAGACAGGAAAAGTGGTGGTGATTAATTGGAATATATTGGAAAGTGTTGGACCTGGGCATGACGCAGATGGTATAGAACAAGGGCTGGATACTGTCCTGGTTTCAGCTGGGGTAGAGTTAGTTTTCTTCCTAGTCGCTGGTATAGTGCTGTGTTTTGGATTTAGTATGAGAATAACATTGATAACACTCTGATGATTTAGTTGTTGCTAAGCTCATCACCATGTACCAGTACTTAATGGGTAGTTACGGAGAAGATGGAGACTCCCTTTTTTCCGAGGAGGCACATGATGAGGACAAGGGGTAATGGGTACAAGTTACTCCCAGGGAGATTCTGATTGGACATGAGGGGAAAATTTTTCACAATGAGAACAGTCAGCCATTGGAATAATCTCCCCAGGGGAGTGGTTGACTCCGCTACACTGAACACGTTTAAGACTCAGCTGGACTGGGTGCTGGGCCATCTCGTCTAGACTGGGCTCTTGCCTAGAAAGGCTGGACCAGATGATCCTTGAGGTCCCTTCCAACCTGGGATTCTATGATTCTATGATTCTAGTGCTTACACTGCTCAAGGCCTTTTCAGCTTCCCATGCTCTGCCAGGGGCACAAGAAGCTGGGAGGGAGCACAGGCAGGACAGCTGACCCAGACTGGCCAATGGGCTGTCCCATACCATATGACGTCATGCTCAGTATATAAGCTGGGGGGAGTTGGCTGGGTGGCAGTGACCACTGCTCGGGAACTGGCTGGACATCAGTCGGCAGGTGGTGAGCAATTGCATTGTGCATCATTTGCTTTGTAGATTCTGCTGTTGTTATTATTATTATTATTATTATTATTATTATTATTATTATTATTATTATTACTCCTGCTACTATTTTACTTTATTTCAGTTATTATACTGCCCTTATCTCAACCCACGGTTTTTCTCACATTTACTCTTCCTATTCTCTCCCCCAGCCCACGGGGGCGGGGGGAATCAGCGAGTGGCTCTGTGGTGCTTAGTTGCTGGCTAGGGTTAAACCATGACACTATATTACACACAGTGACCTGCTGTGACCACAAGAGAACCATTACTTAGAAAGAGACTAGTAATAACAACAGAAAAATAGAACCTTTATGGGGAATAAAAACAGAATAACAGCCATTAAATATAAATCAAACCATTATTCGTTTCCCTTGCCACGATACTAGTATTAGTTGCTCTGTACAGAAAAGACCTTCTGACTGCCAGGCTGCCTGCAAAGGTGATGGAGCAACTAATCCTCAGAAGCATTTCCAGGCAGGTGAAGGACAAGAACGTCATCAGGATTCACCTAGGGGAATTCACACATGACCAACAGGATAACCAATTCCGCGATGGAATGTCTGGCTTTGTAGATGGCGATATTGGCTACTGTGACCTCAGGAACCCTTTCAAGACTGTCTTCTGTAAGATCCTCCTAGAGAAGCTAACCAAGTCTGGCCTGGATGAGCAGACAGCGAGGTGGATCAAAAACTGTCCCAATGCCTGGGACCAGATGGTGGTGATCAGTGGCACACAGTACAGGTGGAGGCCGGCAACTAGCGGTGTACCCCAGGGGTCAATACTGGCTCCAGTCCTGTTCGACATCTTCCTTAATGATCTGGACGATGGGACAGAGTGCACTCTCGCCAAATGTGCAGATGACACCAACCTGGGTGGAGTGGCTGATAGACCAGAAGGTTGTGCTGCCATCCAGAGGGACCTCGACAGGCTGGAGAAATGGCCTGACAGGAACTTCATGCAGTCCAACAAGAGGAAGGACAAAGTCCTTTGCCTGAGAAGGAACAACTCAAGGCACCATGGAAGGCTGGGGGCTACTCAGCAGCCATGAAGGACCCGAAGGTTCGGATGGACAACAACCTGAGCGTCACCCAGGAATGTGCCCTTGAGTCAAAGGCAGCTAATGGTATCTTGGGCCGCACCGGGAGGTGTGTTGCCAGCAGGCTGAGGGAGGTCATCCTTCCCTCCCTCTTCAACACTGGAGAGCTCATATCTGTAGTACCGGCTCCACGTCCTGGCTCTCCAGTACAAGGGAGACATGAACATACTGGAGAGAGTCGAGTGAGGGGCCACAAAGCTGATTATGGGACTGGAGAGAGAGAGCTGGTACGGTTGACCACGGAAAAAGGAAGGGCTCAGGGGGATCTCATCAATGCTTAGAAATACCTGAAGAGAGGGTACAAAGAAGGCAGGGCCAGGCTCTTTTTAGTTGTGGCCAATGACGGGTCAAGAGGCAGTGCACTCAACTTGAAACACAGCAGGCTGCTTCTGAAAAAATCAGGAAACATTTTTTCATGCTGAGGGTGACTGATCACTGGCACAGGTTTCCCAGAGAGGTTATGAAGTTTCCCTGCTTTGGACTATTCAAAAGCTATTTGGCCATGGTCCTGGGCAACCGGCTCTAGGTGGCCCTGCTGAAGCCGGTGGGATGGACCAGATGACCTCCTGAGGTGCCTTCCAACATCAACCACCTTGTGATTTGGCGAAAGACTCACAGGCACATTCACGACTTTGTAGGTGATATGTGACAGGGCAAAGGGGAAAACTGAAACTCAGACTTTGCTACGTAAAGGCTTTATCCTGGATTTGGGTTGATTGCAGTTCTGGCTGTGGTTACATGCCAGGTTTCATTGAAGGCTAAATCTTCTCTTGTTTTATCATCGGTATGGGGTGTTCTGAGTTGGGAAGAGCTGGCTTAGGTTGGGTCATCAGGTCGCATCGAGCCTGAGGTAAAAGCTCACAGTCTCAGGACGTGTTCATTCTTCTAAGCAAGTGGTATTGCAGTGAGCATGTTGCCTTTCAGAGCTAGGGCCCTGATGACTGCCAGAAACAGCTTTTTACAGGAGTGCTGAGGAAAACTCACTTTCCTACAAGTTTCAAAGCTGGAACTCAAAAGAGAGATATGCGAGTGATACACAAGTAATATGGTCAGGTGAAACAGTAGCACACAGAGGACTGGGGGGAGCTATTCAGCATGGTTGTGTTTGCTGTATTTCTGGCGTCTGCTGTATTTATGGTGTGTGGTCTTCTGTTAGACCTTATGGTTTGGTGTTCTTTTGTAAAGTTGCAGATACAGCTACGTACGCATGTGACGAGCTTGTACAACCACGTACACAAACCCAGAGCCTGGCTTCAGAAGGATGGGCAAAAACGTTCATCACCATTTGACTGGTTAACTGGCTGCTCCCAACTGCGAACCACAACTTGTTGCTGTGTCCAGGGTGCCTGGACAGAGTGGAGGGCAGGGAATTCAACCACAGCCAAAGGCCACTGCCAGAGGATTGCAGGGGGTCCATGGCGGCATGTTGGCAGCGCAGGAGGTCCGGAGCAAAGACTAGAGGTCTTCCCCCCAGTCAGAAACCCAAGGACGCAAGAGTACTCCCAAAGCATTTCCAGCCCCCAAAGCTGCCTCTTCAAAGCTCTGGCTGGCCATCAGGCCTGATGCTGTCCTTTCAGGCTCCCCAGAAAGGGCATGAGAAAGTGGACCAGAAGAGGAGGCAGCTTTGCTCCTAGAAATGCAGAAGAGCTGAGGCTGTCATGGACCTCTGGAAAAGACCTAGTTTAACCCTCAGGCTTGAAACAGGGTTAGCTGCTGTTCAGTAAATGTACTGGGTCTCCTTGGGATGCAGTCCATTTTCTTGATAGCAGTCTGTATGGGCAGCTGCAATGTTTTGTGACCAAAATTGGGTTGATATCACACTGATGTTTCAGCTGTTGCTGAACAGTGCTCACACAGCATGAAGGCCTTCTTGTACAGCTCACCACAACCGGCCAAAGGGATATTCCATACCACATAAAGCCATGTGAACCAATAAACCTGGGGGAAATAAGGAGCACAGGAGGATATTGGGAGTTAGGACATTTGTCTTTCCCAAGTAACCACTATGGGTGATGAAGCCATGCTTTCCTGGAAAGGCCTAAACATCTGCCTGCCGTGTGGAAGTCGGGAATGAATTCCTTAGTTTCCTTGGTTTCCGCGTGCAGCTTTTGCTTTGCTTATTAAACTCTCTTTATCGCAACACACAAATCTTCTCACTTTTACCCTGCCGGTTCTCTCCACCCATCCTACTGAGGTTGACTAAGCGAGCAGCGGTGTGGGACTGAGCTGCTTAGCAGGGTTAGGGACGGCAGGCTGCCCACAGCCTTGTGCTGTTCAGTTTTGAATACCTCCAAGAATGGAGGCTACACAGCCTCAGGTATTTACACACACTGACAAATCCCCCCCTAGCATTTCCTTCTCCATGCTAAACAAACCCAGTTCTCTCAGGCTCGCCTTGTATGTCAGATGCTGCCTTCCTCATCTTCATGGCCCGTCATTGCATTTGGTCTGGTATGTCCATGTCTTTCCTGTGCTGGGGAGTCCAGGACTGGGCGCAGTAGTCCACAGTCTCACCAGTGCTGAGCTCAAGAGCAGTCCATCCCAACGAGCAGCTACAATTGCCAGGAGGCCCATGCTTATGCAAGGCAAGGGAAAATGCAGGCCCACTGCTGAATGGGGTGGGGGACCCAGTGGCAGGTCCTGAAGGCCTAATTCCCCTCAGTCTTTACTGGCAAGAGTGGCCCTCAGGAATCCCAGGTCCCAGAGTCCAGGGAGAAAGGCTGGAGCAAGGAAGATGTACCCTTGAACACTCCATGGCACTGGACACTTATCTAGGCCATCAGAAATAGCTTTGTCTACAACACTGCTCAGAGAGACAGTGCTGAAAGCATACCTAAATTCAGAATACACAACACCTACTCCCTCCTCATCCACCAAAACTCATCGTCTTATTGTAGAAGGCTCGAAATTTCGGTGAGCATGATTTCCACTTCACAAACCATGCTGACTCTTCCCAATCACCTTTTTGGCCTTCATTTGTTTGGCAATGGTTTCCAGAACTATGTGCCCCATCACCTTTGGAGGAACTTAGATGAGGCTGAGAGGCCTGGACGTCCTCAGATCCTCCCTCTTGGCAATGGGACTGTCCTTTTCTTTCTTTCAGTCCATAGAAAACTCTCCCAATCACCAAGACACGTCAAAAATTATTAAGAGCAGTCTCACAGCGACATCAGCCAGCTCCCTCAGCACTCGTGGGTGCACCCTATCACTTCCCATACGGTCATGTCCCTCCAGGTTCTTTAACTGTGCCTTGGCATTATCCTCCTCCACTGACACAAGTCTTCCCAGCTCTGGACACTCTGAAGGGGGACAGAGACCTGGGGTTCCTCAAAGCCAGGACTGCCTGCAAAGAATGAGGCAAAGAAGATCCCTCCCACATCACCTATGCTTCACCCTCTGCTTCCTCAAGAGGAATCATTCTTGACCCTCAAGGAGGTGACCTCTGAAAATGAAGCAGCTCTCCTAGACCCCTCCTCTATCCAGGACCATAACCCATGGGATTCTTCCAAGCAGATCCCAGAAGAGCCCAGATTCGCCTCTCCTGAAGTCCAGGGCTGCGGTCCTCTTTTTTCCATTGCTCCCTCTCTCTCTGGATTCTGAGCTCAAACACTGCATGACCACTGCATTCAAGGCTGCACCTCACCTTCACATCCACCACCAATTCTTCCTCTGATGATGTTTTCATCAGTGCATGCCAGAAAACTGCTCGATTGCTTGTGCCCTGCTGGACTGCCCCACCAGCCAACACGTGGTACTGCTCACATCCCCCATGAGGACCAGGGCCAGTGAACATGAGGCTTCTTCCAGTTGTCAGAAGAAGGCCTCCTCTAGTTCTGGTTCCTGATCAGGTGATCTCTAGTAGCCTCCCACCACAATGTTGAGCTCGCTCATTGCATGTCCCAAAGCAGAGCTCCATGAATGCCAGCTGCTTCTCGCTGAAAGGGCAAGCCCCGCTCCTCACCTTCCCAGCCTGTCTCTAGCAAACACTACACATCAAAGTTATCCCGCCAGATCTCCAGCCCACCCGGGCTTTATACCCCCAGCAGTAGGCGTGTCATGTTATAAGGGGCAGAGACAAGGGAGGGTCGACCCTTAACTCTTTCCGTACAGCATGTGATCTTCCGGTCGTCAGCCCTTATCTTTACTACATTTCCCCCTCCCTTAGCTCCAGTAGTTCTGGATCTTGCTGGGAAAGCTGTATGTAAAATAATCGATATGTGGTGAGACTTATACAGACACGCATCCGTTACGTTCATGGATTTTGCCCAGTCCAGCCAGTAGTGCCTCACGGCTCCCTCATTACTCCCCCACATCATCAGGATGCATAGGGAAATGGTAACCTGTCAAGATAAGACTCAATAAATTGATTAATGTCTATACGGTCGAATATTTAGACTTGGTACCCATTCTAGCGTCCCTTTCTCGGTTTGCACACACGCATACCCATGTCCCAGGCAACGGAGGGAATAAGGCCCCCGCCATTCACGGGTTTGCAGGTCCCGTACTTGAACCAAAGGGTAAGGCCCTTCGTTCTCATCGAGCCGGAAATGTGCCTGGGTTGCAGTCTGGGTTTTATAGGTGTTCCCTCAAATGGTATGATTTAAGGTAATTAGTGCCGTCGTCAACAGACGCTGTGCCCGAAATAAGGGAGGGTCAAGGGGAGGGGGAACCCCTGTTCCTGGGCTTATCTTTTCCCCCTCCCTAAGTCGGTCGAGTAACTCTTTTAATGTGCGGTGCACGCGTTCTACAATGCTTTGGCCCGTACTGTTATAGGGAATGCCATGACTCAACTGAATATCCCAGCGCGCGCAAAAGTCCTTTGTCTTCTTGCTGACATATGCCGCTCCATTATCTGTTTTAATTTTGTGTGGGATGCCAAGTTGCGCCATACAGTCCTGCCAATGTAAAATAACTGCGAGAGCATTTTGTTTAGCATGCATAGTCGCTAAAATAACTCCACTGCAGGTATCAACTGTGACATGCAGATACTTAGGTGGATTAAAGGGTTCATAAATTGTAACATCAGACTGCCATATTTGGTTGGGCTGCAACCCTCGAGGGTTTACTCCTGCCTCCCAGAGGGGACCTTTGGAACACACAGGACAAGCAGCAACTACAGAGCGAGCATCTTGCAACGTAATGCCAGCGAGCCTAGCTAAACCGCGAGCTCCACAGTGGAGCAGCTCATGCAGGCGGAAAGCTCGCCTTAGGTTAGAAGTTTCTTCAACCGCCAGTACGCTCTTTGCTAAGCTGTCCGCTACTTCATTCCCAGCAGAAAGACAACTCGGTATGGAACTATGACTATTAACATGGATAGGACAGACAGGAGCGGTTCTCATTTGCAGTGCGGTGAGCAACATTCCAGCAATCTCCGACGTTGCCCCAAGTGCCCATCGGCACTTCTTCAGTAACTTATATACATAGCAAGAGTCTGTGATTAGATCCAAGGCCTCTTCGGGCCATTGAGTGAGAGCCATCCATACCGCTTTGGCCTCAAGATACTGCACAGATTGTCCTTGATCTTGATAACTAATGTGGGTCCACTGACCATCCTCCTGCCATGTAACAACAGCTTTCCCAGTAATCGATGATGCATCGGTAAAAACCGTGCGGCCTCCGGTGGGTTGTTCAACAATGGCACTAGCTGGCAAAAAATGCAGTACCTGGATTATCTCCCCACAGGGGTGTGGTCTTAGACCTTCAACACGACCCGTAAATTCAGCTATCGCCGCTTGCAGGAGCCCCACTTGTGGAAGTACCAACTCCCACTGTGCCAAAGAACAGGGCAATGCGATGACCTCTGGGTCCTTCCCTGTTAAGTGCTGAGTTTGCCTCCGACAGCGGAGAATAAGCTGGGATAATAATGTTGGCCAAGAAATTAAAGCTGTCTTTGGTTTGCCTTGATACAACCAAGCAAAAGGCCAGCCTTTTTCACCATTATTTTGAATTAGTAAACCATGGCCAGCGGTATCGGTCATGTAAATCAGGGCAGTGACCGGTTGTTGAGGTGTAAATCGAGCGAGAGCCCAACGCTGGGCCCTCTCCATGATTGTCCTAAGAATCTCCTGATGGTTTTTTGAAAGAGTCCTTGGAGCTAGGGAGGAATCTCCTCCTTTCAGGAGTTGATATAAGGTAGTCATTTCTGCCTCAGATATTGGAATAAAGTTTCTAAGCCACAATAGTTGTCCAATTAATTTTTGCGCCTCATGGAGTGTTGTCACTGTAGTCCGAATTTCAAATGATTGTGCTGTCACGCTTCGTGGCCTCAGTTGAGTACCTAAATACTTTACTGCACGCCCTACCTGTGTTTTCCAAGGCTCAATGTGTAACCCATGTCGCTCCAAACTGACTATCAGCTGCACGCGTGCCTTTTCCAGTAACTCCTCTTGGTTGGACGCCAATAACACGTCATCCATGTAATGGAAAATGATGACTGTAGGGAAATTTTCTCGAATAGGGCGTATCGCAGCAGCTACAGCAATTTGACACAAGACTGGTGAGTTTTTCATGCCCTGGGGTAACACCTTCCATTGATATCTGGCGCACGGGTGTTGATTGTTAGGCTCAGGAACAGTAAAGGCAAAGCGTACTCTATCTTCTTCATGCAAGGGAACACTAAAAAAGCAATCTCTAATATCTATAACCACTATTTGATAGTCAGGTGGAATCATGGCCGGAGAAGGGAGGCCCGCTTGTAGCGGGCCCATGTCTTGTATACATGCATTAACTGCGCGTAGATCATGTAGCAGTTGCCACGCTCCCGATTTTTTTCTTTATCATGAAAATGGGGGTGTTCCAGGGACTTGTAGAGGGTTCGATGTGTCCTGCGTCAAGTCCTCATTGTACCAATTGTCGAACAGCCGCCCTCTTTTCCTCTGTCAATGGCCACTGCTCTACCCACACTGGTTTATCTGTCAACCAGGTGAGTTTTAATGGGCGGACACAGGCAGTGGCCATTATGATAAATTTGTACACAGCACTATATTCATCTTCTGCAAGCAACATCGTCCCAAGATGACAATGGGTAACTCAGCAATGACGGGGCTACACCATGCTACCCTAGCTTGTCTGGATTCCGGATCCTTCAACATAATTTGCATTGGGTTCCTGCTTTGATGCGAGGTCTGCATGCCTCCCACGCCTTGCAGCGAACCTCTCGGTTCGAGTGGCCAATCATCTGGCCATAGATGCGATGGGATTACTGTAACGTCCACTCCTGTATCCAAAAGGGCTCTTAATACGAGGCGTGGTGTTCCCCCCAACTCTGGGAGCCATGGGGTAACTATAATATCTACTTCTGGTCATGTGGTCATGTTTAGGGTGAGCGCCACATACGGCGAGGCTCTATCCCCAGCCTCCTCTATTGCGCGCTCCCATCTCCCCAAGGCAGCTGAGTTGAATATTGCATCATTGGAACCGCAGGCGACTCTGCTGGTCCCGGGCAAGGAGAGACTCCCTGTGCCATATATTGCGCTGCTGTTGTCGGGCCTGTTGAGCTGATCACTGGGGCAGGTGGGGATGGCACGGCCCTCAGCCATCCCCTCTTCTCGTTTCCCCAGCCCGGTCTCCTTTGCTGACTCCCCGCTTTACACTGTCGAGCTCTGTGGCCTAGTCGCCTGCAGCGCCAGCATCGTAGGTCTCTCTCTCCTTCCCCTGTTCCGGGGGTGTTTATTTTTGAAGGGCATTGTCGCGCCATGTGTCCTTGCCCCCCACACTTATGGCACGTAAGTCGTGCGCCACGGCAGGCCGCATGGACCGCAGCCACTACCGGTTGCATACTTTGCACCTGTTCCTGTTCCAGCACGTAACGAATCATCTGTGAAAGCGTGGTCCCTATGGGTAACTGTCTTAGCAACACTGCAGTTTGTGGGTTTGCTTGCGTACGTGCACAGTCAAGCAATATCGCCTCCTTAGCCTGCTCAGGAAGTCGAGCAACCTGGAGCGCCGCTTGCAGCCGGTCTAAAAACTTTGTGAAGGGCTCACTTAACGATTGCCGTATTTGGACCCATGGAGGCTCCCTTTTATCAAGAGCCGCGATGATGCGTATCGCTGCCTGGGCAGCTTTCGAAGATGCAGCAAAATCACGCCCCCGCATTCGCTGAGCCTGTGCCTGAGGAGTTGCGAACTGTCCTTCACCCGTCAACTGCTCTAAAGTCACTCCTGCCATGGCATGGTTGGCCTGTTGTGCCTCGATAACAACTTGGGTGCACCCATTCCTCCACTCCTCCCTAAACAATACCATCATCGAGGGGGTCAATACGGCCCACATCAACTGAATGATATCAAAAGGTGCAAGCGGCGTTGCAAAAACACAGTCTAATAGGACTTGGGTCTCTGGGGAATTTAATCCATGACTTTTCACCGTTGTGACCAATTCTTTCACCAACTTCGCATCTAACGGTTGCCACTCATATCCTCCACCTGGGGCTGCTCGGATAGGAAATGCTTGAATCGGAGGGGCCTGGAATCGCACTCCTTCCAAGACACAATTTTTTGCAATCATCCGCCAATCCGTCCCGTTTGCCCTCTCTTTCGGCATTCCCCCTGGCATAAGACTTTCCGCATTTGCCACCACCCCTCTCAATCGGCTGATCAATGCCTCGAGTTCCCTTGAAACCTCGTTAGTCCGTCTCGGAAGCGGGGGTGGATGAGCAACAATCGAGGATCCCTCGTCACCCGCTTCGCCCTCACTGCTATCAGAGCTCATGGGGTAATCGTGTACAGGCTCCCTCCACTGTGAGGGAATACCAGTTTGATTTCCCATTGCCCCAGGGATAGGGGTTCCCTCTGCTGGCTCACGTATCACTGGCAGTGCCGGGGGAGCCCTACCACACCCCCACGATGTCCTGCCTCCGCTCTCTGTGTGTCCAGCACTCGTCGATCACTGGGATACAATGGGGCATCCTCAGGTGTTTTGCCTTCCTTTTCTCCTTCCCGCCATCTTCCTTCACGTAGTTCGCGATACCGCTGGGATCCCACATTGGCCCCCGGGACCCAATCCAGCAATCTATCAGTCAGCTCCCTTTCCACACATTGTTGCAACTCGCCCCAGGGGTATTGAGGAAGTGGCAGATCCGCCGGTGCAGGAGGTGCCGAAGGTTCCGTGGGTGGCCGCTCTAAACTCCTCACTTGTATCAGGAACACCTTTCCCGACTCCTTTGTTCCCGCTGCGCCATAGTCTCCCTGCACCTCCCCTTCCTCCATTGGCTCAGCCCCCAGTAACAACGGTTCCGTCTGTGTCCCACAGGCCACTCCTTCCCAGCCAGCCTGTGTCCCCTCCGAAACTAAACTTGTTGGCTTTTCGTTCCCAGGAGATTCATGCCCCATCAGCACGCCACGTGCGGAAGGCCGGCGCCGCCTTGCCGCAAACCTCCTCTTGAGCACCCTTGTCGTTACCGACTTTAGTACCTTTATGAGTTCCGCAAGTTCCATCGCTGTTGCCTGATCACGTCGGGGTCACCACTATGTAGCAAACACTACACATCAAGGTTATCCCACCAGATCTCCAGCCCACCCGGGCTTTATACCCCCAGCAGTAGGTGTGTCATGTTATAAGGGGCGGAGACAAGGGAGGGTCGACCCTTAACTCTTTCCGTACAGCACGTGATCTTCCAGTCGTCAGCCCTTATCTTTACTACACCTGTCTTTCCTGAACAGCCTGGCTCCATCCACTACAGCACTCCTGTCAGCTACCGTGCTGCATCGCCAGGATCCCAGAGCTCTACAGCCAAGCCAGGGAGCAAAAACTGGGCCATGCTGGACAGGAGCCCAGGCAACGTGCACTAACCTGCACTTCACCACACAGCCTCTGAAGTTCCCACAGTAGACCCTCCTGCATCAGAAATGGTCTCAGCCGTTCAACCACACTTCCCTTCACCACCTTTTCCTGCAAGCATGCAAAAGTCTCTTTCCTGCACCTGCCGTTGTGTGACACCAACCTCTCATTAGCAGCTGCTAGAAAGAAAAGCTGAGAGATCTGTATTCTCTGTCAGTCGGGTTTTGGTCCACTCTGCTGCTGAGCTGCTCCAGGGTGAGCCTAGCACCACAGTAATACACTGCTTCATCTCCTTGCTTTGCTGCCTGCATCTGCAGCGTGAATCTGTTCTGGGAGCTCTCCACTGATCCCTTCAAGCGATCCTGGAAACCTTCTCCATAGTAATCACCCTCCCCGTAAATCCAGTCCAGAGAGCCACGTGGCCCCTGCCGGTACCAGAACATGTAGTAGTTGCTCATGCTGGCTCCACGCATGCTGCACTGGAAGGTGACTCCGTCTCCCTCTCGCACGGCCAGTTCCCTGACGTGTTGCTCCAAGGCCACATGGCCAGTGACTGCCGAGAGTGAGAACAAGCTATGATCACGCCAAGATTCAGCAAAGGTCAGGGTAACACTCATCAGGGCATTGTAATGGCACTGGACTACTGGGAGGACTAAATCCTTCTCTTTGAATCCAGCTGACAAAGAAGGGCAGAAAAATAGAGATGGCACCAGGAATCGGAGCTCACACGGAGGGAGACACCACGTTCCCCTCCCTCCTTTTCCCTGTCAGACAAGGAACTTTTTCTGATTTTCTCATTCAAACAGGAAGGTTTTGCACCATGGCGGACAAATCCCTTTCTCTTTGCCAAGATGCGATGGTGAGGAACCCACCCTCCTGTCTCTGAAAATGCTCTGAATGAGCACAGGACCACTCACAGGCAAGTGGGGCTTGGGCCCTATGCTGCCATCCTCAACCTGGTCTTGTCAAGATGGGTTGCAGTGCCCCAGGAGCAGAGTGCCACTTCAATGGCAAAGCATTAGGACCCAAGAGGTGGGAGTAGCAGGTAGGTGCCCTGCCTGTCCCCACACCACAGACGAGGCAGGCTGGACAGAGCTGTCTAACTCACAGCTAGAAGAGGAGGAGGGCTGTTCCCATTGTGCTCTGCAGGGATGGGTGTGGAGGTCGAGGCAGAGGCAGCTCAGGCTGCAAGCAGTCAGCACAGCTCTGCAGAGCTGTGCAGAGCACAGGGCCATGCACACATCCTGAGCAGGGGCATCACCCCTTCCTTGCACTTACCTGCGACGGGCAATAACCCCACGCACAGGGCAGTCCACATGGCCAGGCGCGCTCTGGCTCGCCTCTCGCCACCTTCACTCTGCCTGCAGAACAGCTCTGCCCACATCTCCCCTGGCTGGGCCTCTGTCACTGCAGGCAGTCCTCGTCCCTCCTAGGCACTCCCTCAGTCTATGACAACAGTGAGGGCGAGAGGCAGGGGCTGGAAGAGCGCTAAACAAACCCGGGTCTCTCAGGCTCGCCTTGTTTGTCAGATGCTGCCTTCCTCATCTTCATGGCCCTGCATTGCATTTGCTCTGGTATGTCCATGTCTTTCCTGTGCTGGGGAGTCCAAAATTGGGCGCAGTAGTCCACAGTCTCACCAGTGCTGAGCTCAAGAGCAGTCCATCCCAACGAGCAGCTACAATTGCCAGGAGGCCTGCATGGATAAGCAAGGCAAGGGAAAATGCAGGCCCACTGCTGAATGGGGTGGGGACCTGGTGACACAGGACATGGAAATCCCTGAGGTCCTGAATGCCTCATTCACCTCAGTCTTTACTGGCAAGAGTGGCCTTCAGGAGTCCCAGGTCCCAGAGTCCAGGGAGAAAGGCTGGAGCAAGGAACATGTCACAGCCCACTTATCTAGTCCAGAATCAGTAGCTTTGTCTCTGATGTTTGCAGGGAGGTCAGTGCTGAAAGCATAACTAAATTCAGAATAAACAACATCCACTCGCTCCTCATCCACCAAGACTCATCTTCTTATTGTAGAAGGCTTGAAATTTGGTTAAGCACAGTTTCCACTTCACAAACCCATGCTGACTGTCAGTGAGGAAGGAGAGGGTGCTGTTGGCAGAAGCTGCAACTCTTCAAGATAAGAAAAGGAATGTCCTGCCTGGAGACAGGGAAAGGATCCAATGAGGAACAAGAAGACCCCAGACCCAAATATTACTCTTGGACCCAACTGTCGCATGACGGGAGGGGAACTTAGACTTTAAAGGTCTAATTGCCCAGGGATCTCTTTGTTCGGGGTCCCTCTCCAAAGGCACCCAGCTCGAGCTGCTCTTCACCACTGTACCACTCAATATATTCACCTGGCGTACGCCATGGCGGAGACACTGCTTCGGGGAAACCTAGGGTCGAGCCTGAAGGAGAGGAAGCACCTGAGGGTGGGGGTGTGTGTGAGCTAGGAGTCGAAAAGGGGCACCCGTCAGCTCAGTGGAGCTGCCCACTGCGAAGGGACTCCGGTCCTAGCAGTTAAAGTCTCGTGAGGGGTGTGTGCGACTCCCAGGATGGTGTGTGAATGCTCGGGCGGCTGCTGCTCCCTTAGCAGTCTGGCACCCCAGATGGGACCTTAGGCCAGCACCCTCCGATCCTCCTACCTCCAACATCCAACTGGAGGCAGCAGGTGAATTTACCTGGGACCTTTGGAGAGGGAGGCTCCGAAAGGTGAGTGGTAAAAATTCCCTGAGCAACCTTGAGACTAGTGAATTAGGGGGTGCGTGGCCTGATCAGCATAAATCACACAGAAGGAAAAGAAAAAAAAAAGGGCGGGAAAAGGGGAAAAAAATAAAGGGAAAAGAAAAAAAAAAAACCCAAAGGTGGTGTGTGGCCACATCAGTGTAAATCGCACATAATTAAGGAAAGGAAATGGGAAACATACCCAGCGTAGAAAGGGGGACACCCTTAGCTGAGGTTTTACAGAATTGGGAAAAAATTTATGGTACAGCCGAAATATCTAAGAAGTGTGCAACCAAATTATGCCAAGATGAATGGCCGTTTATTACAAGAATGGCAGGAGGGAGCTCCCTGCAGTCACGACCAGGGAGACATTGGAGACTGGACGATAGGTACCCACACCAGATGGATTACTGGTAGCTATGGCATGCCTGACCTGGGGAGAGAAAGCTTCCAGGACTAAAGTCGAAAAAGAAAAAGGGGGTCATTGTAGCAGTAGAAGAAGCTACCACACAAGAAACTCCTGTACGTAGTTCAGCCCCACCTTATGTCCTCTCTAGCTTCTGATTCTCCTCCTGTTTACCCACCGGCTGCCGGGCTCTTTCCTAGCACTACGAGTCATGTTCCTAATCCTACTGCTGTACAGCCTGGGGCCTGGTGGAGACTGGGACAGTGCTAACCTTTTATAGGTACCAGCCTTGGAAACCTAGTGAGGTAGTGGTGTGGGGAAGTACGATGGCCCGCCTAAGGGAGGATGCCAAGAGGTGAGCCCAGCTACTCTCAAAAATATGTGCAGAGTGTAATGCGAATTGAAGTGACACCCGAATACCATCAAGGGAACTCTTTCACCCTTTTGAAGGAGAATAAATAATCAATAAGGATGCTGAATTGCCTCAACAGGCAGGAGGAAACAGAACCCCCTGGAGAGCAAATGATCCAAACGGGCACTATAATCATGCAGGAGACCTGATGAGCCTCCTGGTGATTTTTGGGGACAACTCCAGAAGCTCTGCTAAAATACGGAGGAATGACGCTGCAGAATTTTAATGATGCGCTCACGATTAGCGTCTTTGTGGGCCAGGCGGTGCCCGATATAGGCGATTACTTTAAAGAACACATGCCTGGGTGGCAGGGAGAGAATTTGGAAAAGATTTTGAGTATTACTGTGTTTGTATATGATGGGTGCGAGGAAAGGCAAAAAGCTGAGCAGATTAAAGGGGAAAAAAAAAAGAAAAAAAAAAAGAAAAAAGGCAAAAGAACAGGAGGCAAGTTTACTGGATGCGGCTTTAGTAATGAATTTGCAAGTGAGAGATGGGGGCTGAGAGGGGAAAAAGACCCTTTAGCAAGGAATTTGCAAGTGAGAGATGGGAGCTGGGGGGGAAGAAGACTGGATAGGAGGTCTGAGCTAAGACCAGGAAAAGAAGAAAGAGGAACGGGAAGGAATGGTGAAAAGGAGTGCTAGTATTGTGGGAACTTCGGGCATAGAGAGTGGGAATGCCCACTCTGGCCGTGGGAAAGGACGAAAGAAGGAAATGGTCACCGAGAAGAATTCCTCGGGAAGATTCGCAATCACAATGACTGGAAGAAAGAGACCCTGCGCATCTTGAAGCAGAAAGATTACAAATTTTTAATATGTGGGTAACCCAATGTGGGTAAACCAAGAGACATATTATAGGTAAAGCTGAAGGTCGTGAAGTTGAATTCTTGGTCGATACGGGAGCCACATTATCCCTTTTGAATTTTACCCCGAGACTGTCTCAGGCCACAGACAGAATTTTAATATGTGGAGTCACAGGACAAAGATAGCAGAATTTGAGTAAACCCCTATTAGGAATTATGAGAAACAAGAGTATATGAGGGTGATTTGTATTGGCGGGGGACTCCCCAGCATGCCTGTTTGTTAGGGAGAGATCTCTTACAGACGCTAGATGTAGAATTACACTTGTCACCTGAAGGTACAGATTTAATAATCATGGGAATGACTGTAGTCACTGGAAGCCCAAATAATGAGCTAAAAATACCGGAGGTATTGAAACCAGTACCAACAAAGCTGTAGAGGAAAACTAGCACTGATGTAGGACTACTAGTTTCAGCTTAACCCGTAAACAAACAAACAAAAAAAAACCAAAGGGAGGAGAGCCCCCTCCGGCTGTGAAACAGTATCTGATTCCTCAAGAAGCTGAGAAGAACATTCAAAAGCAAATAGACCGGTATTTAGCCAAAAAGATGCTGAAAGTGTGTGTGTGTCTCACCAGATAATGCTCCTAGACTCCTCGGGGAAAAAAAAAGAAAAAACAGATTAGGTGAAGCTGGGGACCTGGAATATCGTTTTTGTACAAGATGTACGGGTGGTTAATCAGTACATAGTGACTCCTCATCCAGCAGTGCCCCATCCCTCTACCAGACTTTTACAAATACCACATTGGGCAAGAGATTTTATGGTGATTGATCTAACCTCTGCCTCCTTTCGCATCCCCTTAGGCGTGAACAGCCAACTTTTGTTGGCCTTTACATGGAAAGAACAACAATTAAACTGGACTCCTCTCCCACAAGGCTTTGGAGGGTTCCTACAATTTTTTTTGCGAACACTGACAAATTATTTGAGAGATATAAAATTACCGGGCAAATTGGCTCTTGTACCATACGTAGACGATTTGCTAATAGCGAGTAAAGATGAGGATGCCTGTATAAAAGACACTATACATCTATGTACTGCCTTAGCAGAGAAAGGTCATCGTGCATCTCCATCCAAACTTCAGCTGTGTCAGAAGGAAGTTAAATCTTTAGGGTTTATCCTAAGGGAAGAGCAGTGAGTAATAGACTCAGAAAAGAACAGAAGCTGTAATAAAGCTTCCGTGTCCAGACACAAAGAAACAGCTGCGAGGCTTCCTTGGAGCTGTGGGATTTTGTTGACCGTGGATTCCTGGGTTGGGAGAATTAACAAGATCACTGACAAAAGTAACAAGTAATGAGTAGGTAGAACCTATTGCATAGGGTCCGGAAAAGGAGCAAGCTTTTAAAACAATCAAAGGAGATTTGGCATCAGCTCCCGCTCTCGGACTCTCAGACTATACCAAACCCTTTCACTTGTATGTACATGAGCGAAAAGGATAGCCAGTGGAGTAATAACGTAACAAAGGAATGTCCTGCCCAGAGACTGGGAAAGGATCCAATGAGGAACAAGAAGACCCCAGACCCAACTGTCACATGACGGGAGGGGAACTTAGTCTGTAAGGGTCTAATTGCCCAGGGATCTCTTTGTTCGGGGTCTCTCTCCAAAGGCACCCAGCTCGAGCTGCTCTTCACCGCTGTACCACTCCATAAATTCACCTGGCGTACGGCATGGCGGAGACTCTGCTTCGGGGAAACCTCGGGTCGAGCCTGAGGGGAGAGAAAGCGCCCGAGGGTGAGTGTGTGTGTGTGAGCGAGGGGTCGAAAAGGGGCCACCACTGGCCAAAGCTGAGCCCATCAGCTAAGCCGATGGTGCCTCTGTGAAAGCATATTTACAAGAGAGGTAAAAACCACGGCACAGTGGCTGTGAGAGAGAAAAGTAAGAAGAGCTGTGAGATAAACAACTCTGCAGACACTAAGGTCAGTGAAGAAGGAGGGGGAGGAGGTGCTCCAGGCGCCAGAGCAGACATTCCCTGGAGACCATGGTGGAACAGGTTGTCCCCCTGCAGCCCATAGAGGCCTACGTCAGAGCAGACAGCCACACTGCAGCCCATGCAAGACCCCACGCCACAGCAGTCAGATGTGCCCTGAAGGAAGCTGGTGCACACACAGAGCCCATGCAGGAGCAAGTCTTCAGGCAGCAACTGTGGCCCGTGGGAGCCCACGCTGCACCACTCTGTTCCTGAAGGACTGTACTCTGGGGAGAGGCCCCACACTGGAGCAGTTCATGAAGGACTGTCTGCTGGGGGAGGGACCTCAGGCCAGAGCAGGGGCAAAATGGGAGGAGAAAGGAGTGGCAGAGAACAAGCGTTATGAACTGACCCCAACCCACATTCCCCAACTCCCCGCACTGTTTGGGCTGTGGAGGAGGTAGAAGACTCGGGGACGAAGGAGCCAAGTAGAGCCTGGGAAGAAGAGGTGGCTGGGGGAAGGTGTTCTTAATCTTGTCATTGCTTCTCCTTATCCTACTCTAGTTTTTATGGGCAATACATTCATTTTCCCAAAGTCTGCTGTGCCTGGGATTGGTGAGCAGCCTACCTGTCTTTATTTTGACTCATGAGCATGTTCATCTTATTTTCTCCCCTTGTCCATTGCGGAAGGGGAGTGAGAGAGCAGCTTGGTGGGCATCTGGCTGCCACCCAACGTTAACCCACCAGAATGGCAAAGGCAGGTAATGGTATCCTGGGTGGCACCAGGAGGAGTGTTGCCAGCAGGGCGAGGGAGCTCATGCTTCCACGCTACTCAACACCGGTGAGGCTCCACCTGCAGTATTGGGACTGGTTCCAGGCTCCACAGGACAACAGAGACATGGACGAACTTGGGAGAGTCTGGCAGAGGGCCACCAAGATGCCAAAGGGACTGCAGCAACTCTCCTATTAAAAAAGGCTAAGAGCTGGGACTGTTTAACCTGGAGAAATGAAGGCTCGTCAGGGGATCTCAAATCAGAGATCCCTCATCATCAGCAGAGCTGCTGACTTGGGTCTGCAAGGATGAAGCAATGTGCTGGAGTCCCGGGAAAGGATACTGCAACGCTATCTGCTGCACCTCTCTGCCAGGAGCCTGCCGGATCCAGTCCCAAGTGTAGCTGCTGTCACTGATGGGGACACCAGAGATGTGGCAGGTAAGCGTGAGAGACTCTGAGACCTTCCCTACCGTGGGGCCTGAGGCCTCTGTCTGCACCTCAGAAAGGGCACCTGCGACCCCAGGAGACAAGGATGAACCAGCAACAAGAGATCGATCAATTGCTTCACCTACTCCACCACTTCCCTGGGCTTCTGCTTGTCACGTCCGAGATCCAGCAGCTGCAAACACACAAGGATCACAAGCTCTTGCTCCCATTGTAATGTCAGATCTGGGAGAGAAACGCAGACTTCCTACTACCTGAAGAGAAGGGGCACATAAAGGCAGGGCCAGGCTCTTGCCAGTCATTCCCAAGTGACAGCACAAGCGGCCATGGGCACAAACTGAAACACAGCACGGTCCCTCTCAACATCAGGAAACACTTTTGCACTGTCAGGGTGACTCAACACTGGCACAGGTTGTGCAGAGAGGCTGTGGAGTCTCTCTGCTTGGAGGTATTCCAGAGCTGCCTGGGCATGGTACTGATCAACCAGCTGTAGGGGGCCCTGCTTGAGCAGGGCCGTTGCACCAGATGACCTCGGGAGGTTCCTTCAACCCTAAACCATTCTGTGAAAACAGGGTTGCAAGAGCCTTTGGGCACAGAGATGGGCTGTGACCCTCCTGTACTGGGCTTCCACTGCAAGGTTTTGGGAGCTGGGCGCTGCAGCAATGGCCTCTGTGATGAGGCCAGGGACTGCCTCATGCCCAACATAGCCTGTTCCAGCCAGCTCGGCAGCAGACCCGTCGCTGGCCAAAGCTGAGCCCAGCACTGAAGATGGCAATGCCTATGGGACAACATAGCTAAAAGTGGTCAAAAGAGGGTGCAGCAGTCTGAGAAGCGAGGAAAGAAAGTGTGAGAAACAATCGTGCAAACACCAAGTCAGTGAAGGAGTGGGAGACCCTCCAGGTGCCAGAGCAGAGATTGGCCTGCAGCCCGCGGAAGAGACCCCCGTGGAACAGGGATTTCCCTGCAGCCTGTGCAAGATCCCATGCCAGAGCATGTGAAAATGCCCTGACTGGAACTGGGGCCTGTGGAGAGCCCAGGCTGGAGCAGGTTTACTCTGAAGGACTACGGCCCTTGGGAAGGAGCCACCCTGGAGCCATTGGTGAAGCACTGCAGACCATGGGAGGGAGGAAGGAGCAGGAGACATGACGTGTTGTGGACTGACCCCACACCCCATTCCCCCCACGCACTTTGCGGACAGGAGGGAGAGAAGTCAGGAATGAAGGACTGAAGTTGAGCCTGGGAAGCGGCGGGGATTCAGGGGGGGCAAGGTGTTTTAAGGAGGCTTTTTTGTTGTGACTCACAATTCTGCTCTAATTTAATTGCCAATAAAATAGAATTCCCAAAGTCTGCAGTGAAGGCCAGGAACACCTGTGGTGCACAGTGGTGCCACCTGACTCCTTGGGAACAGCCCTGAGACTGCCCCCTCCTCACCCCTGCCAACATTCACCTTCCCCACATCTAATGCACCCTGAGCTGGGCCCCAGCACCTTTCTGTTCAAGCTCAGCTGGATTTCCTGTCTCCGTGCGAACGGCACAGAAGTAGCGGGCAGAGTCCCGCGGGTGCAGGGCACGCAGGGACAGAGACGACTCAGACTGCGAATTGTCCCGGGACACCGTGGCTCGACCCTCCACTGCTGCCCCGTACTCCTTGGTACTACCAGCAAAGTGGATGTAGGACACCCACTCGAGTGTGCCACCGGGTGCCTGACGGTACCACCAAACACTATAATCCTGGAAGGTGAAGCCGGACCCGCGGCAGGAGAGGAGCACGGAGTCCCCGGGCGCTCGCAGCCCTCCGCCGGCCTCCACCAGCCTCAGCTGCGCCCACACCCCTGCGGACGGAGAGCGCTCGCAGCCGGGCAGGGCGCGCCCACGGCCCGACGACCTTCACCCGACGCCCCGACGCCCCCCGCCCCGGCACAGCCCCAGCCGCCACCCCCCTCTCTCCCGCCAAAGCCCCGCGCCCGGGGCAATGCCCCGCCTGCCCCCCTCGGGGCTCAGCCGCGCCTGCTCCCGACACTGCGGCCCGACCCGCTGCCCGACAGCCTCCCCCTGCCCCTGCCCCTGCCTCTCCCCCTCCCTCTCCCGCCCACGCCACCCGCTCCCCGCTCCCCCGCTAACGAAGGCGAGCGCCAGGCGACAGCGCGCCCGCCGCGGCAGCAGCCGCAGCCCCGCGGCCCCGGCACGGGCACGGCCGCCCGCGGGCAGCCCCAGCCCCGGGCCCAGCCCCGGCCTCGCTCCCCTCCCCGCCCGCCTCTCACCTGCCGGCCCCGCGGCCAAGGACAAGGCCAGGAGCCACGGCCCCAGCCCGGGCGCCATCACGCCCTGCCGCGCCGGGGACGGACGGCGCCCAAGGGCCCGGCCCCAGCCGCACAGCAGCCCAGCGGACCCGCGCTCCGCACCCATCCTCATCTCGCTCCTGCTCCTGCCCCTGCCCCTGCTCCTGCTCCTGCCCACCCCGCCGCCTCGGCCCCTCGCCGGGGCAGCGCCGACGCCTCTGCCCGCCCCCAACCCACCCGGCCCGGCCCCCGGGGCCGCGGCCCCTCCGCGCCAGGAGAAGGGCGGGCGCGGGGAGGGACGCGGGCCAGGGCCGTGGGCAGAGCAGGAGCGCCCCGCCCCGCCCCCCCAAGGCTCCTGGCCCCTGGCTCCCAGCGCGGCTCCCACGCTCTCCCGCCTTCTCGCCCAGCCCCAGCGCCAGCGCCAGCGCCGGGGCCGGGCTGTCGGCCCGCAGCGGCCCCTCGCAGGACCCTCCCCGTGCCCCGCACCCCCAGCCCGCCCTGGCCTCACTCCCGTCCCCTGCCCGCGCCGACCAAGACACGCGGAGCCCTGGGCTGCCCCCCACAGGGACCTCCACAGCCTGCAGACATGGGCTGACAGGAACGGCCTGCACTTCAACGAGGGCAACAGCAAAGTCCGGCACCTGGGGAGCAACACCCCCATGCACCAGGGCAGGCTGGGGGCCACCCAGCTGGAAATCGCATTCTCACAAAAGCACCCAAGGGTTCTGGTGGACCACAACTTGACCAGGAATGTGCCCTTGTGGCAGAGAACGTCCATGGTATCCTGGGCTGCATTAGACAAAGTATTGCCAGCAGGTCAGGGAGGTGATCCTTCCCCTCTGCTCAGCACTGCTGAGGTCACACCTGCAGTACTGGCTCCACTTCTCTGCTCGCCAGTACAGGAGAGACTTGGGCATACAGGAGAGAGGCCAGTGAGGGCCAAGAAGGTGACAATGGGACTGGAGCTCCTCTTACTTGAGGAACAAATGGAACAAATCATCTTGAGTGCCATTATGCAGCACGTGCGGGACAACCGGGGGATCAGGCTCAGCCAGCATGGGTTTATGAAAGGGAGATCCTGTTTCACTAACCTGGTCTCCTTCTATGACAAGGTGACCCGCTTAGTGGATGAGGGGAAGGCTGTGGATGTTGTCTACTTGGGCTTTAGCAAGGCCTTGGACACTGTCTCCCACAGCATTCTCCTGGAGAAGCTGGCTGCACATGGCTTGGATGGATGCACTCTACGCTGGATTAAAAACTGGCTGGACGGCCGAGCCCAGAGAGTGGTGGTGAATGGAGTCAAATCCAGGTGGCGAGCGGTCACGAGTGGTGTTCCCCAGGGCTCAGTTTTGGGGCCGGTCCTGTTCAATATCTTCATTGATGATCTGGATGAGGGGATTGAGTGCACCCTCAGTAAGTTTGCAGATGACACCAAGTTGGGTGGAAGTGTCGATCTGCTGGAGGGTAGGAAGGGCCTGCAGAGGGACCTGCACAGGCTGGATCAATGGGCCAGGGCCACCTGTATGAGATTCAACAAGGCCCAGTGCCGGGTCCTGCACTTCGGTCTGTGTGCAGTTTTGGGCCCCTCACTACCAGAAGGACATTGAGGTGCTGGAGCGTGTCCAGAGAAGGGCAACAAAGTTGGTGAAGGGTCTAGAGCACAAGTCATGAGGAGACGCTGAGGGAGCTGGGGTTGTTTAGTCTGGAGAAGAGGAGGCTGAGAAGAGACCTTATTGCTCTCTACAACTACCTGAAAGGAGGCTGTAGCGAGGTGGGGGTTGGTCCCTTCTCCCTAGTAACGAGTGATAGGACGAGAGGAAACGGCCTCAAGCTGCGCCAGGGGAAGTTTAGGTTAGATACTAGGAAAAACTTCTTCACCAAAAGGGTGGTCAGGCATTGGAACAGGCTGCCCAGGGAAGTGGTTGAGTCCCCATCCCTGGAGGTATTTAAAGGACGGATAGACGTGGTGCTTGAGGACATGGTATAGTGATGGACTTGGCAGTGATGGGTTAACGGTTGGACTCGATGATCTTAAGGGTCTTTTCCAACTTGACGATTCTATGATTCTATGAGGAAAGGCTGAGAGAGCTGGCACTGTTTACCCTGGAGAAGAGAAGGCTCAGGCGGGATCTCATCAATATATAGAAATATATGAAGGCAGGGTGCAGAGAAGGCAAGGCCAAGCTCATTGCAGTCAGTCCTAGTCCCTCCTAGCCACTCCTCAGTCTATCACAACAGTGAAAGAGAGCAGAGGTGGCTGGAGGAGCAGTCCAAGTTGTTGAGGGGTTTCTGAGGGTCAAAGAACAACAGGCGCCAATCACTATGGCAACGCTGCACAGGTGGCAATATCGCACAGCCGAGACTTTCTGATTCCCATCCATAAGCTCATTCATTGACTGGAGAGCCAAAGAATGATCAGCAAGACTCGCTCAGCCTTTAACAGTCCCGTATGTCCAGTGTGAACGTCTAATGGAGAGTGGAGACTAACAGGAGACTATCGTGGCCTGAACAAAGTCATGTCGCTGCTGAGTGCTGCCATGCCAGATGCGCTAGAACTTCAATACGAACTGGAGTCACAGGCAGCCAAGTGGTAAGCCACCATTGACTTTTTTCTCAATCGCTTTGGCAGCAAAGTGGAGGCCACCGCTTGCTTTTCAGTTGGAGGGGCGTCCAGCACACCTGGAAGCGACTGCCCCGGGGTGGAGGCACAGCCCTACCATTTGCCATGGACTGATCCAGACTGCATTGGAACAGGGTGAGGCTCCAGAACACCTGCAAGACATTGATGACATCATTGTATGGGGCAACACAGCAGAAGAGGTTTCTGAGGAAGGGAGGAAAATAGTCCAAATCCTTCTGAAGGCCAGTAAAACAAAGGAAGGTCAAGGGACCTGCACAGGAGATCCAGATTTTAGGAATAAAATGGCAAGATGGACGTCGTCAGGTCTCAATGGCTGTGATCAACAAAATAACAGCCATGTCTCCACCAACCAGCAAAAAGGAAACACAAGCTTTCTTGGGCGTTGTGAGTTTTTGGAGAATGCATATTCCAAACTACAGTCTGATCCAAATAATTACAGCCCTCTCTATTAAGTGACCCAGAAGAACGATTTCAAAGGGGGCCCTGAACAATGACAAGCCTTTGAACAAATTAAAGAGCAGATAGTCCATGCAGAGGCCCTGGGGCCAGTCTGGGCAGGGCAAGATGTAAAAAATGTGCTCTACCCCACAGCCGGGGAGAATGGCCCTACCTGGAGCCTCTGGCAGAAAGCACCAGGGGAGACTCAAGGTCGACTCCTAGGGTTTTGGAGTCGGGGATACAGAGGATCCAAGGCCCACTATGCTCCAACTGAGAAGAGACATTGGCAGCATATGAAGATGTTTGAGCTGCTTTGGAAGTGGCTGGTAGTGAAGCACAGCTCCTCCTGGCACCTGGACTGCCAGTGCTGGACTGGATGTTCAAAGGGAGGGTCCCCTGTACACATCATGCAACTGATGCTACGTGGAGGAAGTGAGTCACGCTGATCACACAAGGGCTCAAATAGGAAACCCCAGTTGCCCAGGAATCTTGGAAGTGATCATGGACTGGCCAGAAGGCAAAGATTTCAGAATATTGCCAGAGGAGGAGGTGAGGTGTGCTGAGGAGGCCTCACTGCATAATAAACTACCAGAAAATGAGAAGCAATATGCCCTGTTCACTGGTGGGTCCTGTCGTCTTGTGGAGAAGCATCGGAGGTGGAAAGCTGCTGTATGGAGTCCTATATGACAAGTCGCAGAAACTGCTGAAGGAGAAGGTGAATTGAGTTGGTTGGCAGAGGTGAAAGCCATCCAGCTGGCTTTAGATATTGCTGAATGAGAAAAGCGGCCAGTGCTCTGTTTCTATACTGATTCATGGATGGTGGCAAATGCCCCGTGGGGGTGGCTGCAGCAATGGAAGCAGAGCAACTGGCAGCGCAGAGGTAAACCCATCTGGGCTGCTGCACTGTGGCAAGATACTGCTGCCCGGGTAGAGAGCCTGGTTGTAAAAGTACGTCACATAGATGCTCATGTACCGAAGAGCTGGGCCACTGAAGCACATCAGAACAACCAGCGGGTGGACCAGGTTGCTAAGACTGAAGTGGCTCAGGTGGATCTGGACTGGCGACAGAAGGGTGAATTATTTCTAGCTCAGTGGGCCCCTGACACCTCAGGCCATCAAGGAAGAGATGCAATATACAGATGGGCTCGTGACCGAGGAGTGGACTTGACCATGGACACTATTGCACAGGTTAGCCATGAATGTGAAACATGCGCTGCAATCAAGCAAGCCAATGGTTAAAGCCTCTCTGGTATGGAGGACGATGGCTGGAATATAAACATGGAGAGGCCTGGCAGACTGATTATATGACAGTCCCACAAACCTGCCAAGGCAAGCGCCATGTGCTTACAATGGTGGAAGCAGCCGCCGGATGGCTGGAAACATATCCCGTGCCCCATGCCACCGCCCGGAGCACTCCTGGGCCTTGAAAAGCAAGTCCTATGGCAACAGGGCACCCCAGAAAGAATTGAGTCAGACAATGGGACTCATCTCCAAAACAACCTCCTAGACACCAAAGAGCATGGCACTGAGTGGGTATATCACATCCCCTACCATGCAACAGCCTCCAGGAAAATGGAACGATAGAATGGGCTCTTAACAGACTACACTGAGAGCAGTGGGTGCTGGGACATTCAAACATTGGGATCCACAATTAGCAAAGGCACCTGGTTAGTCAGCACTAGGGGATCTGCCAATCGAGCTGGCCCCACCCAGCCAAAACTTTTACATACTGTAGAGGGGGATAAAGTCCCTGTAGTGCACATAAAAAAATATGCTGGGGAAGAGAGTCTGCGTTATTCCTGCCTCGGACAAAGGCAAAACCATTTATGGATTGCTTTTGCTCAAGGACCTGATGCACTGGGTGGGTGATGTGGGTGGACATGAAGTCTGATGTGTAGCTCAAGGGGATTTGATTTTAGGTGGGAATAGCCAATGAATTAAATGGTATGATGTTAATTGCTATATAATTACCACTTGTTAATTATATATTGTGCACTCTGCACTGGGTTAAAAACTGGCTGGATGGCTGAGCCCAGAGAGTGGAATGGAGTCAAATCCAGGTGGCGAGCGGTCACAAGTGGTGTTCCCCAGGGCTCAGTGTTGGGGCCGGTCCTGTTCAATATCTTCACTGATGATCTGGATGAGGGGACTGAGTGCACTCTCAGTAAGTTTGCAGACGACACCAAGTTGGGTGGAAGTGTTGATCTGCTGGAGAGTAGGAAGGCCCTAAAGAGGGACCTGGACAGGCTGGATGAATGGGCCGGGGCCAACTGCATGAGATTCAACAAGGCTCAGTGCCGAGTCCTGCACTTGGGTCACAACAACCCTATACAACGCTACAGGCTTGAGGAGGACTGGCTGGAGAGCTGTCTGGCAGAAAAAGACCTGGGGGTGTTGGCTGACAGCCGCCTGAACATAAGCCAGCAGTGTGCTCAGGTGGCCAAGAGGCACAATGGCATCCTGGCTTGTATCAGGAATAGTGTGGCCAGCGGGACCAGGGAGGTGATAGTGTCCCTGTACTGGGCACTGGTGAGACCGCACCTCGAGTACTGTGTTCAGTTTTAGGCCCCCTCACTACAAGAAGGACATTGAGGTGCTGGAGCGTGTCCAGAGAAGGGCAATGAAGATGGTGAAGGGTCTAGAGCACGTCTTATGAGGAGCTGCTGAGGGAGTTGGGGTTGTTTAGTATGGAGAAGAGGAGGCTGAGGGGAGACCTTATCGCTCTCTACAACTACCTGAAAGGAGGTTGTAGCGAGGTGGGGGTTGATCTCTTCTCCCAAGTAACAAGCGATGGGACGAGAGGAAACGGCCTCAAGCTGTGGCAGGGGAAGTTTAGGTTGGATATTAGGAAAAACTTCTTCACCGAAAGGGTGGTCAGGCATTGGAACAGGCTGCCCAGGGAAGTGGTTGAGTCTCCATCCCTGGAGGTATTTCAAAGATGGGTAGATGTGGTGCTCAGGGACATGGTTTAGTGGTGGACTTGGCGGTGGTAGGTTAATGGTTGGACTCGATGATCTTAAGGGTCATTTCCAACCTTAACAATTCTATGATTCTATGATATAATGGTGGCTATACGCCATATCAATGGTATTAGAGTATTACAGTATTACAGTATTACATTACAGTATTACAGTAATACAGTATTACAATATAATATTACAGTAATACAGTGATACATTACAGTATTACAGTAATACACTACCTTACAGTACACATACATTACATTACAGTATTACAGTATCACAGTATTACAGTATTATAGTAAGCATCACCCAGATTAATGAAGAAGGAGGTTTGATGAAACTGAGCAAAGTGCAGCAATGGTAGAACTGGACAAGTGCAGCGATAATGGAATCAGAACTGGCTTCAGCATGCAACAGCCCAACACCACACACCATCTCTCCTGCCCTGAAGGACTGTTATGACAGGTGGAGCCCAAAGTCATGGTCTGAATGAACTCAAATGGCTGTTTTAGAGGGATGGCCCATACACTAAGGGAATGCTATCTCTGTGTATATATGAAAAGACAGGAAAAGTGGTGGTGATTAACTGGAATATATTCGGAAGTGTTGGACCTGGGCATGACGCAGATGGTATAGAACAAGGGCTGGATACTGTCCTGGTTTCAGCTGGGATACAGTTAGTTTTCTTCCTAGTCGCTGGTATAGTGCTGTGTTTTGGATTTAGTATGAGAATAACGTTGAAAACACTCTGATGATTTAGTTGTTGCTAAGCACATCACCATGTACCAGTACTTAATGGGTAGTTATGGAGAAGATGGAGACTCCCTTTTTCCAAGGAGTCACATGGTGCGGACAAGGGGTAATGGGTACAAGTTACTCCCAGGGAGATTCTGACTGGACATGAGGGGAAAATTTTTCACAATGAGAACAGTCAGCCATTGGAATAATCTCCCTAGGGGAGTGGTTGACTCTGCTACACTGAACACGTTTAAGACTCAGCTGGACTGGGTGCTGGGCCATCTCGTCTAGACTGGGCTCTTGCCTAGAAAGGCTGGACCAGATGATCCTTGAGGTCCCTTCCAGCCTGGGTTTCTATGATTCTATGATTCTAGTGCTTACACAAGTCAAGGCCTTTTCAGCTTCCCATGCTCTGCCAGGGGCACAAGAAGCTGGGAGGGAGCACAGGCAGGATAGCTGACCCAGACTGGCCAACGGGCTGTCCCATACCATATGACGTCATGCTCAGTATATAAGCTGGGGGGAGTTGGCTGGGTGGCAGTGACCACTGCTCGGGGACTGGCTGGACATTATTCGGCAGGTGGTGAGCAATTGCATTGTGCATCATTTGCTTTGTAGATTCTGCTGTTATTATTATTATTATTACTAATCCTGCTACTGTTTTACTTTATGTTATTTCAGTTATTATACTGCTCTTATCTCAACCCACGAGTTTTCTCACTTTTACTCTTCCTATTCTCTCCCCCAGCCCACGGGGGCGGGGGGAATGAGCGAGTGGCTCTGTGGTGCTTAGTTGCTGGCTAGGGTTAAGCCATGACACTATATTACACACAGTGACCTGCTGTGACCACAAGAGAACCATTACTTAGAAAGAGACTAGTAATAACAACAGAAAAATAGAACCTTTACGGGGAATAAAAATAGAATAACAGCCATTAAATATAAATCAAACCATTATTCGTTTCCCTTGCCACGATACTAGTATTAGTTGCTCTGTACAGAAAAGACCTTCTGACTGCCAGGCTGCCCTGCAAAGGTGATGGAGCAACTAATCCTCGGAAGCATTTCCAGGCAGGTGAAGGACAAGAATGTCATCAGGATTCACCTAGGGGAATTCACACATGACCAACAGGATAACCAACTTCCGCAATGGAATGTCTGGCTTTGGAGATGGCAATATTGGCTACTGTGACTTCAGGAACCCTTTCAAGACTGTCTTCTGTAAGATCCTCCTAGAGAAGCTAACCAAGTCTGGCCTGGATGAGCAGACAGCGAGGTGGATCAAAAACTGTCCCAATGCCTGGGACCAGATGGTGGTGATCAGTGGCACACAGTACAGTTGGAGGCCGGCAACTAGCGGTGTACCCCAGGGGTCAATACTGGCTCCAGTCCTGTTCGGCATCTTCCTTAATGATCTGGACGATGGGACAGAGTGCACTCTCGCCAAATGTGCAGATGACACCCACCTGGGTGGAGTGGCTGATATACCACAGGGTTGTGCTGCCATCCAGAGGGACCTCGACAGGCTGGAGAAATGGGCTGACAGGAACTTCATGCAGTCCAACAAGAGGAAGGACAAAGTCCTTTGCCTGAGAAGGAACAACTCAAGGCACCTTCCAACATCAACCACCTTGTGATTTGGCAAAAGACTCACAGGCACATTCCCGACTTTGTAGGTGGTATGTGGCAGGGCAAAGGGGAAAACTGAAACTTGGACTTTGCTCCTCCCCTTCCAGGGAGGATGACTTCCAGAAATAGCTTTTTACAGGAGCATTGAGGAAAAAGCACACTTTCCTCTTTCGGCTACAAGTTTCAAAGCTGGAACTCAAGAGAGAAATATGCAAGTGATACACAAGTAATATGGGCAGGTAAAACAGTAGCACACAGAGGACTGGGGGGAGCTATGCAGCATGGTTATGTTAGCTGTAGTTCTGGCATCTGCTGTATTGATGGTGTTTGATCTTCTGTTAGATCTTATGGTTCTTCTGTGAAGTTGCAGACACAGCTACATATGCATGTGACAGGGTTGTACCGCTCCGTACAAAAACTCAGAGCCTGGCTTCAGAAGGAATGAGAATAACATGCATCCCCATTTGACCAGTTGACTGGCTGCTTCCTGGAGCCTGAGACACCCACTGCTGGCCACAGCTTGTTGCTGGAGGCAGGGCTCCTGGAGACAGTGGAGGGGAAAGAAATCAACTGGGAAATGATTGGTACAGGCGCTCTCTTTCTCACTCTCAGGGCTGGCAGCTTCTGCAGGCAGCCTGCAAATTACAGTATCGGTGAAAAATGGTCAACGGTATGTGGTTCAAGGGGCAGAGTGTAGTGGTGCTCACAGGAGGAGTCTTGCCCATCAGAGACCTAGGGATCCACATCACAAGTGCTCTGGAGTCAGTGTAGCCATGTTTTGTGCCCTACTGCACTGCCCGTATCACCTTACCTTCATGGCTGTGCTAGGCCACACACATCCCTTCTGGCAGGATGGACTCAGCCAGCCAATCATAACAACAGAGCCTGGAGGAAGCAACCAGTTGTCAGTAGCGCATGGAAAAGACTGTGGTGAAGCAGGCTGTGTCCGTGCAGCTCACAGACAACCATGCTGTAGGAGATATCCACACTGCAGCCCATGGAGGACCCAGTGTTGCAGCAAATGGAGATGACCTGAAGGAACCTGCAGCCCATGAAGATCCCACGCCGGAGCAGGCTCCTGGCAGGAGCTGCAGCCCATGGAGAGAAGCCTAGAGAGGAGCAAGTTTTCTGGCAGGAACCGTTGCACCCACACTGTAGCAGTCTTTTCCAGAAGGACCATACCCCAAGGAGACAACCCACACTGAAGCAGGGGAAAAGTGTGAGGAGGAAGGAGTGGCAGAGCCAGTGTCAGGAACTGACCGCAATCCCTCTTCCTCATCTCCCTGCACTGCCTGGGAAGTCTCAGGGATGAAGGAGTAAAGTTGAGCCAGGGAAGAAGAGAGGGGCCCAGGGTGGTGGTGGGGGGTTGTTAATTTTGTCATCATTTCTCATTATCCTACTCCATTTTTAATTGGCAATACATTAATTTCCCCCCTGTTCTTCTTTGCCTGTGATTGGTAAGCAATCTACCTGTCTATTTTGTCACAGGAGGTTTTTAATCTTATTTTCTCCTCCTGTCCCATTGAGGAAGGGGAGTGAGACAGCAGCTTGATGGGCATCTGGCAGCCACCCAAGGTTAACGCACTGGAGTGGCGGAGGCAGCTAGTGGGATCCTGGGTGGCACCAGAAGGAGCGTTGCAAGTAGTTTGACGTAGGTGATCCTTCCCACCTATTCAGCACTGGTGAGGTCACACCTGGAGTACCGAGTCCAGCCTCGGGCTCCCAATTACAAGACAGAAATGATAGTGAAGCCTGGAGTTGCCACCCATGTGGCGTCAGCCCCGATGGATGTTCTTCTCTTCTACTACAGCTCCAGGTGCTGGGTAACAGTGATGTTGCTGTATCAGCTGGTGAATAAAACTGTTGCTACTGTCTCACCTCTCACTCACTCTGTAAGGATAACTTGAAACTGGACATGGAAGAAGGACGAGACTCCTCTGAATCATTGCTCAGGACAGAGCTACCCAACTGAGGACATGCCGCAGGAGTAAGTTTTTCTAGACCTGGTTAAATGTCGATAAAATTGGGCCTTGTATTGTGCGGTACAATACAATGTACAATGTGTTGTGGGAGAGTCCACATAGTCCCCAGAGTGAGAGCATTCGTAAACCATCTGTAGTGGCTGATCATGCTATGGCTACCAAGTTCACACGGGAAAGTCCTGAAAAGGAAACCAATATCAGCCTTCCTGGGAATGTGCCCGTAAGTGTCCATAATTCCTCACATCCTCCAAACAGCTAACAATTACAGCTAGCAGTTCACTCAGAGCATGCAAAACATTGTGAGAGGTGGCTGGAGTGCTAGGACTGGGAGAGGGAACCCTACATCCTCTGGACAGTCAAACTCTGAAAGCCCGCTCACAGCTGCTCAGTCCACCAGCGGCACAGCAAATCCACACATTGGCATCTGCAGAGGTCAGACTGCAAACAGCTGCCTTAGCAGCATTGGCCAGCATGTAGACCACAGGATGCTGGGCTGGCACGGGCACATGCCAGAGCACGTGGCCTAAATAAACAGTGCACAGCCTCCTTACGTCAAAGTAGGCAACCAGCTGCTACGAAACAAGAATTGCTGAGTCTGGCCCAGGAACAGCCCTGGCACCAGAATCCAGGGCTCATGCAAAAGGAGAAACCCCATTTGCCTCCCTCCATCCCCCTGAAGACTGTGAGCTTTTCCTCGCCTCCCCATGGGAGGAGGGTAGATCGTGCATGAGAGACAGTTTCCCTTTGTCCTTGCCAAGCTGGGAGCGGCGAGAGCCCCTTTTCTGCCCCTAGCACAGCCCCGCACCACCCCAGGAAACACAGGGAGCTCTCCAAGAGTATTGTCCCGCTGTCCTTCTCCCTGCCCTTGTTCCTGCTGATGTGCTGTGCCCTTGGTACCAAACTGGCCTGTGACGCTTGTGTCCATGAAAAGGGAGGGGGGAGTGGAAATGGGAGAAGCAGAGAAAGCCCTGAAACAGGACTCCAACCAGAGCAGGACTGTTCACCCAGGGCTTCACTGCAGCCAGCAGAGCAACCCATCGCGCGTGGGTGTGTGGTGGAAATGGGGCTACAGGAAACACCCCCGATTAGAGGTGAAGCCTGTCCATGGGCCTGCTAAGGAGGGGAGGAGAGGTGGGCAAAAGGACCTGTCTGCAGCACTGCTGGGATCAGCCCGTGGTGTGTAGTGATGCCTGGACTCTCCCGAAGCCTGCCAACACTCCCCTCCAGCTCCTGTGTGCTCAGGTGGCCAAGAGGGACAATGGCATCCTGGCTTGTATCAGGAATAGTGTGGCCAGCAGGACTGGGGCAGTGATCGTCCCCCTGTACTCAGCACTGGTGAGGCCGCACCTCGAATCCCGTGTTCAGTTTTGGGCCCCTCACTACCAGAAGGACATTGAGGTGCTGGAGCGTGGCCAGAGAAGGGCAGCAAAGCTGGGGAAGGGTCTGGAGAACAAGTCTTATGAGCAACAGCTGAGGGAACTGGGTTCTATAGCCTGGAGAAGAGGATGCTGTGGGGAGACCTTATTGCTCTCTACAACTACCTGAACGGAGGTTGTAGTGAGGTGGGGGCTGGTCTCTTCTCCCAGGTAGCAAGCAACAGGACGAGAGGAAACAGCCTCAAGTTGTGCAAGGGGAGATTTAGATTAGATATTAGGAAAAATTTCTTCACGGAGAGAGTGGTTGGGCATTGGAACAGACTGCCCAGGGAAGTGGTGCAATCACGGTCCCTGGAAGTATTCGTGTGGATGGGGGGACGTGGTTTAGAGGTGGACCTGGCAGTTAGATTAGCAGTTGGATGGCATGAGACAAGGAACTTTTTCTGCTTTTCTCATTCAATGAAGGAAGGTTTTGCACCACGCGGGACAAATCCCTTTGTCTTTGCCAAGATGTGATGGTGAGGAACCCACTCTCCTGTCCCTGAAACTGCTCTGAATGAGCACAGGACCACTCACAGGCAAGTGGGGCTTGGGCCCTATGCTGCCATCCTCAACTTTGAAAGGTCTTTGCAAGATGGGTTGCAGTGCCCCAGGAGCAGAGTGCCAGTCCAAGGGCAAAGCATTAGACCCCAAGAGGTGGGAGTAGCAGGCAGGTGCCCTGCCTGTCCCCACACCACAGACGAGGCAGGCTGGACAGAGCTGTCTAACTCACAGCTAGAAGAGGAGGAGGGCTACTCCCAATGTGCTTTGCAGGGATGGGTGAGGACGACGAGCCAGAGGCAGCTCAGGCTGCAAGCAGTCAGCACAGCTCCAGAGAGCTGTGCAGAGCACAGGGCCATGCACAGTTCCTGAGCAGGGGCATCACCCCTTCCTTCCACTTACCTGCGATGGGCAATAACCCCACGCACAGGGCAGTCCACATGGCCAGGCACGCTCTGGCTCACCTCTCGCCACCTTCACTCTGCCTGCAGAACAGCTCTGCCCACATCTCCCCTGGCTGGGCCTCTGTCACTGCAGGCAGTCCTCGTCCCTCCTAGGCACTCCCTCGCTCTAAGACAACAGTGAGGGCGAGAGGCGGGGGCTGGAGGAGCAGATGTTGAAGCTGTTGGTGCACTCCTGGGTGCCTTTCACCCTGCAGGGTGCAATAACAGAGCGCTCGCTTGGCAGGAAAACCTCTGGGGGGCAAATGGTGATGTGTGGCTCTAGAGCCACTCACAGCCTTCCTCTGAGGAAGGACAGCAGGGTGCTGCTGGGACTGTGGAGCTGGCCCTGGGGGTGGCAGGGTGTCCTCCCAGTGGCCCCCTGTCCCTTGGTGCTCCTGAGTTGCTGCTCCAGGATGGGAGCCTTGGCGCCCAACTCTGCATATGGACAGGGCACCCCCAGGCATACGTGCACCCCACCCTGATCCCTCCACTCTGGCTCAGTGCCCTACTCCTCCACTTACTCCCTCGTGCTGACACTTCTCCAGCTGCTTCTGCGCTGGCAATGGCCTTGCACATTCCCTAAGGACCAAACACCAGTAAGACGGTGAACAGACTGTTCATCACGTCCAGGCGAAAAGGCGCTCTGCAGCTCAGCTCCTGCTGTGGCACTGCTCTGGGGCTCCCTGAACAACATCAGGTTTCAAAACTCAATTCAACTCTAGCTTTCCATGTTCACATTTGAGTTCTTCAATGCCCACTCTGCTCCTTCCAAAACCAACCTCTTTCCCTGTCTCTTTCTGCCTGTGAGAGAGACCAAGAAGGAAGGAAGAAGGTTAACAACACATTCAGGGTTTGGTGTGTGCTGGTGGGAGACTCCGCTGCTGCTGCTGCTGCAGCACCTCTGTGCCTGTTTCTGGGAAAAGCCAGACCAGTCTAGTCTTGAGAAGTCTCGGAAGAGACTTGCCTTGCAGCAACCACAAATGACGTGGCTGGATTTAATCCCCCTCCTTCCACTTCTGCCCTGGCCCTGCTGGTGTTTCAAGCACGGTGCCCTTTTCCAGCTCACTGGTGTGCAGAAATAGGTGGCCCTGTCTGCAGCTGTGGGCGAAAGCACCTCCAGCGACAGCTGGTTCCTGGAGGGGTCTGCAGAGCTGGTGACTCGCATCTGCAAGGATGAAGCAATGTGCTGGAGTCCCAGGAAAGGATACTGCAACGCTCTCTGCTGCAGCTCTCTGCCAGGAGCCTGCCGGATCCAGTCCCAAGTGTAGCTGCTGTCGCTGATGGGGACACCAGTGATGTGGCAGGTAAGCGTGAGAGACTCTGAGACCTTCCCGACCGTGGGGCCTGAGGCCTCTGTCTGCACCTGAGTAAGGGCACCTGCGACCCCAGGAGACAAGGATGAACCAGCAACAAGAGATGGATCAATTGCTTCACCTACTCCACCACTTCCCTGGGCTTCTGCTTGTCACCCCCAAGATCCAGCAGCTGCAAACACACAAGATCACAAGCTGTTGCTCCCATTGTAAGGTCAGATCTGGGAGAGAAACACAGACTTCTTACTACCCGAAGAGAAGGAGGACCCTCCTGTACTGGGTTTCCACTGCAACGTTTTGGGAGCCGGGCGCTGCAGCGATGGCCTCTGTGATGAGGCCAGGGACTGCCTCATGCCCAACACAGCCTGTTCCAGCTACAGAATTCCCAAAGTGTGCAGTGAAGACCAGGAACACCTGCGGTGCACAGTGGTGGCACCTGACTCCTTGGGAACAGCCCTGAGACCTGCCCCCTCCTCACCCCTGCCAACATTCACCTTCCCCACATCTATTGCACCCTGAGCTGGGCCCCAGCACCTTTCTGCTCAAGCTCAGCTGGATTTCCTGTCTCCGTGCCAACAGCACAGAAGTAGCGGGCAGAGTCCCGCGGGTGCAGGGCACGCAGGGACAGAGACGACTCGGACTGCGAATTGTCCCGGGACACCGTGGCTCGACCCTCCACTGCTGCCCCATACTTCTGCATGCTACCCAAGATGTTGATGTAGGACACCCACTCGAGTGTGCCACCGGGTGCCTGACGGTACCATAGAACATAATATTCCTGGAAGGTGAAGCCGGACCCGCGGCAGGAGAGGAGCACGGAGTCCCCGGGCGCTCGCAGCCCTCCGCCGGCCTCCACCAGCCTCAGCTGCGCCCACACCCCTGCGGACGGAGAGCGCTCGCAGCCGGGCAGGGCGCGCCCACGGCCCGACGACCTTCACCCGACGCCCCGACGCCCCCCGCCCCGGCACAGCCCCAGCCGCCACCCCCCTCTCTCCCGCCAAAGCCCCGCGCCCGGGGCAATACCCCGCCTGCCCTCCTCGGGGCTCAGCCGCGCCTGCTCCCGACACTGCGGCCCGACCCGCTGCCCGACAGCCTCCCCCTGCCCCTGCCCCTGCCTCTCCCCCTCCCTCTCCCGCCCACGCCACCCGCTCCCCGCTCCCCCGCTAACGAAGGCGAGCGCCAGGCGACAGCGCGCCCGCCGCGGCAGCAGCCGCAGCCCCGCGGCCCCGGCACGGGCACGGCCGCCCGCGGGCAGCCCCAGCCCCGGGCCCAGCCCCGGCCTCGCTCCCCTCCCCGCCCGCCTCTCACCTGCCGGCCCCGCGGCCAAGGACAAGGCCAGGAGCCACGGCCCCAGCCCGGGCGCCATCACGCCCTGCCGCGCCGGGGACGGACGGCGCCCAAGGGCCCGGGCCCAGCCGCACAGCAGCCCAGCGGACCCGCGCTCCGCACCCATCCTCATCCTGCGCCTGCCCCTGCCCCTGCCCCTGCTCCTGCTCCTGCCCGCCCCGCCGCCTCGGCCCCTCGCCGGGGCAGCGCCGACGCCTCTGCCCGCCCCCAACCCACCCGGCCCGGCCCCCCGGGGCCGCGGCCCCTCCGCGCCAGGAGAAGGGCGGGCGCGGGGAGGGACGCGGGCCAGGGCCGTGGGCAGAGCAGGAGCGCCCCGCCCCGCCCCCCCAAGGCTCCTGGCCCCTGGCTCCCAGCGCGGCTCCCACGCTCTCCCGCCTTCTCGCCCAGCCCCAGCGCCAGCGCCGGGGCCGGGCTGTCGGCCCGCAGCGGCCCCTCGCAGGACCCTCCCCGTGCCCCGCACCCCCAGCCCGCCCTGGCCTCACTCCCGTCCCCTGCCCGCGCCGACCAAGACACGCGGAGCCCTGGGCTGCCCCCCACAGGGACCTCCACAGCCTGCAGACATGGGCTGACAGGAACGGCCTGCACTTCAACGAGGGCAACAGCAAAGTCGTGCACGTGGGGAGCAACACCCCCATGCACCAGGGCAGGCTGGGGGCCACCCAGCTGGAAATCGCATTCTCACAAAAGCACCCAAGGGTTCTGATGGACCACAGCTTGACCTTGAGCCACAACTGTGTGCTTGCAGCAATGGTGCCTAATGATGTCCTGGCCTGTACCAGAAAAGGTGTTTCCAGAAGGTCAGGGATGTGATCCTTCCCCTGTACTCAGCACTGCTGAAGTCACACCTGCAATACCGGGAATAATTCTGGACCTCCATGCATAAGGGAGATGCGGACATTGAGTCTAGTGAAGGGCCACAAAGACGATTAGGAGACAGGAGTACCTCTTCCATGAGGAAAGCCTGAGAGAGCTGGGACAGTTTATCCTGGAGAAACAAAGGCTCACGGGGGATCTCATCCACATACAAAACCATATGAAGGGAGGGTGCAAAGAAGGCAGGCCCAGGCTCTTTTCAGTGGTGCTCAGTGACAAGTCAAGAGGCCATGCACACCAACAGAAACACAGCAGGATCCATCTAAACATCAGGAAACACTTTTTCACTGTCAGGGTGAGCGAGCACTGGCCCAGGTTGCCCACACAGGCTGTGGAGTCTCCATGCTTGCAGATATTCCAAAGCTGTCTGGGCATGGTCCTGGGCACCTGGCTCCAGATGGCCCTGCTTGAGCAGGCGCGATGGACCAGATGCCCTCCTGACGTGCCTTCCAACTTCATCCTTCCTGGGATTCTGTGAAAGACTCACACGCACATTCGCGACTTTGCAGGTGATATGTGCCAGGGCAAAGCAGAAAACTGAAACTCAGACTTTGCTACGTAAATTCAGCTCTTCACTGGCCAAGGAGGGAGGGAACAACATTTAGCACAGGAATTTATTGTTCTATATTTTAGCTATGCCCATAGCGTTGCCCCAGCCTAATGCATGTTGGACCCCAATAGAGAGGAAAGCAGGGTTTATACCTGTGGCTCAGCAGTGACTATTGCTCAGGTAATTGGTATGTACTTGTCCTATGCTGGATCAGTACATGGTTGTCCCGTACAGGTAGTACAGACGTATGGCCAGTGGTGTGTGAATCTTCATTTTTCTAAACCAATGTCCCATGCAGGCAGCAGGCTTTATCCTGGATTTGAGTCAATTGCAGTTCTGGCTGTGGTTACATGCCAGGTTTCATTGAAGGCTAAATTTTCTCTTGTTTTATCATCGGTATGGGGTGTTCTGAGTTGGGAAAAGCTGGCTTTGGTTGGGTCATCAGGTCACATTGACCCTGAGGTAAAAGCTCACAGTCTCAGGATGTGTTTGTTCTTCTAAGCAAGTGGTATTGCAGTGAGCATGTAGCCTTTCAGAGCTAGGGCCCTGATGACTGCCAGAAACAGATTTCTACAGGAGTGCTGAGGAAAACTCACTTTCCTCTTCTGCCTACACGTTTCAAAGCTGGAACTCAAGAGAGAAATATGCAAGTGATACACAAGTAATATGGGCAGGTAAAACAGTAGCACGCAGAGGACTGGGCAGAGCTATTCAGCATGGTTGTGTTTGCTGTATTTCTGGCGTCTGCTGTATTTATGGTGTGTGGTCTTCTGTTAGACCTTATGGTGTGATGTACTTTTGTAAAGTTGCAGATACAGCTACGTACGCATGTGACAAGCTTGGACAACCACGTACACGAACCCAGAGCCTGGCTTCAGAAGGATGGGCAGTAACATGCATCCCCATTTGACCGGTTGACTGGCTGCTCCCTGGAGCCTGAGAAGCCAACTGTGGGCCACAACTTGTTGCTGTGTCCAGGGTCCCTGCACAGAGTGGAGGGCAGGGAATTCAACCACAGCCAAAGGCCACTGCCAGAGGATTGCAGGGGGTCCATGGCAGCATGTTGGCAGCGCAGGAGGTCCGGAGCAAAGACTAGAGGTCTTTCCCCAGTCAGAAACCCAAGGACGCAAGAGTACGCCCAAAGCATTTCCAGCTCCCACAGCTGTCTCTTCAAAGCTCTGGCTGGCCATCAGGCCTGATGCTGTCCTTTCAGGCTCCCCAGAAAGGGCATGAGAAAGTGGAGCAGAAGAGGAGGCAGATTTGCTCCCAGAATGGTAGAAGAGCTGAGGCTGTCATGGACCTCTGCAAAAGGTCTGGTTTAACCGTCTTCCTCAAAGCAGGGACAACTAAAGTAGGTGTACTGGGTCTCCTTGGGATGGAATTAATTTGCTTCATGGAAGCCCGTATGGGCAGACACGATGTTTTGTGACAAAGACCGTGTTGATATCACACTGATGTTTTAGCTGTTGCTGAACAGTGTTCACACAGCATCAAGGCCTTCTTGTACAGCTCACCACAACCGGCCAAAGGGATATTCCATACCACATGAAACCATGTGAACCAATAAACCTGGGGGAAATAAGGAGCACACGGGGACATTCAGAGTTAGGACATTTGTCTTTCCCAAGTAACCACTATGGGTGATGAAGCCCTGCTTTCCTGGAAAGGCCTAAACATCTGCCTGCCGTGTGGACGTCGGGAATGAATTCCTTATTTTCCTTGGTTTGCGCATGCAGCTTTTGCTTTGCTTATTAAACTCTCTTTATCGCAACACACAAGTCTTCTCACTTTTACCCTGCCAATTCTCTCCCGCCATCCCACTGTGGTTGACTACACGAGCAGCGGTGTGGGACTGAGCTGCTTAGTGGGGGTAGGGATGGCAGGCTGCCCACAAACTTGTGCTGTTCAGTTTTGAATACCTCCAAGAATGGAGGCTACACAGCCTCAGGTATTTACACACACTGACAAATCCCCCCTAGCATTTCCTTCTCCACGCTAAACAAACCCAGTTCTCTCAGGCTCTCCTTGTATGTCAGATGCGGCCTTCCTCATCTTCATGGCCCTGCATTGCATTTGCTCTGGTATGTCCATGTCTTTCCTGTGTTGGGGAGCCCAGGACTGGACGCAGTAGTCCACAGTCTCACCAGTGCTGAGCTCAAGAGCAGTCCATCCCAATGAGCAGCTACAATTGCCAGGAGGCCTCCATGGATAAGCAAGGCAAGGGAAAATGCAGGCCCACTGCTGAATGGGGTGGGGACCTGGTGACACAGCACATGGAAAATGCCTGAGGTCCTGAATGCCTTATTCCCCACAGTCTTTACTGGCAAGAGTGGCCTTCAGGAATCCCAGGTCCCAGAGTCCTGGGAAAAAGGCTGGAGCAAGGAACATGTCACAGCCCACTTATCTAGTCCAGAATCAGTAGCTTTGTCTCTGATGTTTGCAGGGAGGCCAGTGCTGAAAGCATAACTAAATTCAGAATACACAACATCCACTCGCTCCTCATCCACCAAGACTCATCGTCTTACTGTAGAAGGCTTGAAATTTGGTTAAGCATGGTTTCCACTTCACAAACCCATGCTGACTGTCAGTGAGGAAGGAGAGGGTGCTGTTGGCAGAAGCTGCAACTCTTCAAGATAAGAAAAGGAATGTCCTGCTTGGAGACAGGGAAAGGATCCAATGAGGAACAAGAAGACCCCAGACCCAAATATTACTATTGGACCCAACCGTCGCATGACGGGAGGGGAACTTAGTCTGTAAGGGTCTAATTGCCCAGGGATCTCTTTGTTCGGGGTCCCTCCCTGGAGGCACCCAGCTCGAGCTGCTCTTCACCACTGTACCACTCAATATATTCACCTGGCATACGCCATGGCGGAGACACTGCTTCGGGGAAACCTAGGGTCGAGCCTGAAGGGAGAAGAAGCGCACAAGGGTGAGTGTGTGTGTGTGAGTCGAAAAGGGGCACCCGTCAGCTCAGTGGAGCTGCCTGCTGCGAAGGGACTCCGGTCCTAGCAGTTAAAGTCTCGGGTGGTGAGTGTGTGACTCCCGGGATGGTGTGTGAATGCCCGGGCGGCTGCTGCTCACTTAACAGTCTGGCACCCCAGATGGGACCTTAGGCCAGCACCCTCCGATCCTCCTACCTCCAAACATCCAACTGCAGGCAGCAGGTGTATTTACCTGGGACCTTTGGAGAGGGAGGCTCCGAAAGGTGAGTGGTAAAAATTCCCTGAGCAACCTTGAGACTAGTGAATTAGGGGGTGCGTGGCCTGATCAGCATAAATCACACAGAAGGAAAAGAAAAAAAAAAATGGGGGGGAAAAGGGGAAAAAAGAAGGGGGAAAAAAAACCCAAAACCCAAAGGCGGTGCATGGCTGGATCAGTGTAAATCGCACATAATTGAGGAAAAGAAATGGGAAACATACCCAGCGTAGAAAGGGGGACACCCTTAGCTGAGGTTTTACAGAATTGGGAAAAAAATTTATGGTACAGTCGAATTATCTAAGAAGTGCGCAACCAAATTATGCCAAGATGAATGGCCGTTTATTACAAGAATGGCAGGAGGGAGCTCCCTGCAGTCATGACCGGGGAGACATTGGAGACTGGACGATAGGTACCCACACCAGATGGATTACTGGTATGTATGGCATGCATGACCCGGGGAGAGAAAGCTTCCAGGACTAAAGTCGAAAAAGAAAAAGGGGGTAATTTTAGCAGTAGAAGAAGCTACCACACAAGAAACTCCTGTACGTAGTTCAGCCCCACCTTATGTCCTCTCTAGCTTCTGATTCTCCTCCTGTTTACCCACCGGCTGCCGGGCTCTTTCCTAGCACTATGAGTCATGTTCCTAATCCTACTGCTGTACAGCCTGGGGCCTGGTGGAGACTGGGACAGTGCTAACCTTTTATAGGCACCAGCCTTGGAAACCTAGTGAGGTAGTGGTGTGGGGAAGTACGATGGCCCGCCTAAGGGTCAGGATGCCAAGAGGTGAGCCCAGCTACTCTCGAAAATATGTGCAGAGTGGAATGTGAATTGAAGTGACACCCAAATACCATCAAGGGAACTCTTTCACCCTTTTGAAAGAGAATAAATAATCAATAAGAATGCTGAATTGCCTCAACAGGCAGGAGGAAACAGAACCCCCTGGAGAGCAAATGATCCAAACGGGCACTATAATCATGCAGGAGACCTGATGAGCCTCCTGGTGATTTTTGGGGACAACTCCAGCAAGCTCTGCTAAAATACGGAGGAATGACGCTGCAGAATTTTAATGATGCGCTCACGATTAGCGTCTTTGTGGGCCAGGCAGTGCCCGATATAGGCGATTACTTTAAAGAACACATGCCTGGGTGGCAGGGAGAGAATTTGGAAAAGATTTTGAGTATTACTGTGTTTGTATATGATGGGTGCGAGGACAGGCAAAAAGCTGAGCAGATTAAAGGGGAAAAAAAAGAAAAAAAGGCAAAAGAACAGGAGGCAAGTTTACTGGATGCGGCTTTAGCAAGGAATTTGCAAGTGAGAGATGGGAGCTGGGGGGAAGAAGACTGGATAGGAGGTCTGAGCTAAGACCAGGAAAAGAAGAAAGAGGAACGGGAAGGAATGGTGAAAAGGAGTGCTAGTATTGTGGGAACTTCGGGCATAGAGAGTGGGAATGCCCACTCTGGCCGCGGGAAAGGACGAAAGAAGGAAATGGTCACCGGGAAGAATTCCTCGGGAAGATTCGCAATCACAATGACTGGAAGAAAGAGACCCTGCGCATCTTGAAGCAGAAAGATTACAAATTTTTAATATGTGGGTAACCCAATGTGGGTAAACCAAGAGACATATTATAGGTAAAGCTGAAGGTCGTGAAGTTGAATTCTTGGTCGATACGGGAGCCACATTATCCCTTTTGAATTTTACCCCGAGACTGTCTCACACCACAGACAGAATTTTAATATGTGGAGTCACAGGACAAAGATAGCAGAATTTGAGTAAACCCCTATTAGGAATTATGAGAAACAAGAGTATATGAGGGTGATTTGTATTGGCGGGGGACTCCCCAGCATGCCTGTTTGTTAGGGAGAGATCTCTTACAGACGCTAGATGTAGAATTACACTTGTCACCTGAAGGTACAGATTTAATAATCATGGGAATGACTGTAGTCACTGGAAGCCCAAATAATGAGCTAAAAATACCGGAGGTATTGAAACCAGTACCAACAAAGCTGTAGAGGAAAACTAGCACTGATGTAGGACTACTAGTTTCAGCTTAACCCGTAAACAAACAAACAAAAAAAACCCAAAGGGAGGAGAGCCGCCTCCGGCTGTGAAACAGTATCCGATTCCTCAAGAAGCTGAGAAGAACATTCAAAAGCAAATAGACCGGTATTTAGTCAAAAAGATGCTGAAAGTGTGTGTGTGTCTCACCATATAATGCTCCTAGACTCCTCGGAAAAAAAAAAAAAAAATAGATTAGGTGAAGCTGGGGACCTGGAATATCGTTTTTGTACAAGATGTACGGGTGGTTAATCAGTACATAGTGACTCCTCATCCAGCAGTGCCCCATCCCTCTACCAGACTTTTACAAATACCACATTGGGCAAGAGATTTTATGGTGATTGATCTAACCTCTGCCTCCTTTCGCATCCCCTTAGGTGTGAACAGCCAACTTTTGTTTGCCTTTACATGGAAAGAACAACAATTAACCTGGACTCCTCTCCCACAAGGCTTTGGAGCGTCTCCTACAATTTTTTTGCGAACACTGACAAATTATTTGAGAGATATAAAATTACCGGGCAAATTGGCTCTTGTACCATACGTAGACAATTTGCTAATAGCGAGTAAAGATGAGGATGCCTGTATAAAAGACACTATACATCTATGTACTGCCTTAGCAGAGAAAGGTCATCGTGCATCTCCATCCAAACTTCAGCTGTGTCAGAAGGAAGTTAAATCTTTAGGGTTTATCCTAAGGGAAGAGCAGTGAGTAATAGACTCAGAAAAGAACAGAAGCTGTAATAAAGCTTCCATGTCCAGACACAAAGAAACAGCTGCGAGGGAGAATTAACAAGATCACTGACAAAAGTAACAAGTAATGAGTAGGTAGAACCTATTGCATAGGGTCCGGAAAAGGAGCAAGCTTTTAAAACAATCAAAGGAGATTTGGCATCAGCTCCCGCTCTCGGACTCTCAGACTATACCAAACCCTTTCACTTGTATGTACATGAGCGAAAAGGATAGCCAGTGGAGTAATAACGTAACAAAGGAATGTCCTGCCCAGAGACTGGGAAAGGATCCAATGAGGAACAAGAAGACCCCAGACCCAAATATTACTATTGGACCCAACTGTCACATGACGGGAGGGGAACTTAGACTGTAAGGGTCTAATTGCCCAGGGATCTCTTTGCTCGAGGTCCTGCTGCAGAGGCACCCAGCTCGAGCTGCTCTTCACCGCTGTACCACTCCATAAATTCACCTGGCGTACGCCATGTCAGAGACTCTGCTTCAGGGAAACCTCGGGTCGAGCCTGAGGGGAGAGAAAGCGCCCGAGGGTGAGTGTGTGTGTGTGAGCGAGGGGTCGAAAAGGGGCCACCACTGGCCAAAGCTGAGCCCATCAGCTAAGCCGATGGTGCCTCTGTGAAAGCATATTTACAAGAGAGGTAAAAACCACGGCACAGTGGCTGTGAGAGAGAAAAGTAAGAAGAGCTGTGAGATAAACAACTCTGCAGACACTAAGGTCAGTGAAGAAGGAGGGGGAGGAGGTGCTCCAGGCGCCAGAGCAGACATTCCCTGGAGACCATGGTGGAACAGGTTGTCCCCCTGCAGCCCATAGAGGCCTACGTCAGAGCAGACAGCCACACTGCAGCCCATGCAAGACCCCACGCCACAGCAGTCAGATGTGCCCTGAAGGAAGCTGGTGCACACAGAGAGCCCACGCAGGAGCAAGTCTTCAGGCAGCAACTGTGGCCCGTGGGAGCCCACGCTGCACCACTCTGTTCCTGAAGGACTGTACTCTGGGGAGAGGCCCCACACTGGAGCAGTTCATGAAGGACTGTCTGCTGGGGGAGGGACCTCAGGCCAGAGCAGGGGCAAAATGGGAGGAGAAAGGAGTGGCAGAGAACAAGGGTTATGAACTGACCCCAACCCACATTCCCCAACTCCCTGCACTGTTTGGGCTGTGGAGGAGGTAGAAGACTCGGGGACGAAGGAGCCAAGTAGAGCCTGGGAAGAAGAGGTGGCTGGGGGAAGGTGTTCTTAATCTTGTCATTGCTTCTCCTTATCCTACTCTAGTTTTTATGGGCAATACATTCATTTTCCCAAAGTCTGCTGTGCCTGGGATTGGTGAGCAGCCTACCTGTCTTTATTTTGACTCATGAGCATGTTCATCTTATTTTCTCCCCTTGTCCATTGCGGAAGGGGAGTGAGAGAGCAGCTCGGTGGGCATCTGGCTGCCACCCAACGTTAACCCACCAGAATGGCAAAGGCAGGTAATGGTATCCTGGGTGGCACCAGGAGGAGTGTTGCCAGCAGGGCGACGGAGCTCATGCTTCCACGCTACTCAACACCGGTGAGGCTCCACCTGCAGTACTGGGACTGCTTCCGGGCTCCACAGGACAACAGAGACATGGACGAACTTGGGAGAGTCTGGCAGAGGGCCACCAAGATGCCAAAGGGACTGCAGCAACTCTCCTATTAAAAAAGGCTAAGAGCTGGGACTGTTTAACCCGGAGAAATGAAGGCTCGTCAGGGGATCTCAAATCAGAGATCCCTCATCATCAGCAGAGCTGCTGACTTGGGTCTGCAAGGATGAAGCAATGTGCTGGAGTCCCGGGAAAGGATACTGCAACGCTATCTGCTGCAGCTCTCTGCCAGGAGCCTGCCGGATCCAGTCCCAAGCGTAGCTGCTGTCGCTGATGGGGACACCAGAGATGTGGCAGGTAAGCGTGAGAGACTCTGAGACCTTCCCTACCATGGGGCCTGAGGCCTCTGTCTGCACCTCAGAAAGGGCACCTGCGACCCCAGGAGACAAGGATGAACCAGCAACAAGAGATCGATCAATTGCTTCACCTACTCCACCACTTCCCTGGGCTTCTGCTTGTCACGTCCGAGATCCAGAAGCTGCAAACACACAAGGATCACAAGCTCTTGCTCCCATTGTAACGTCAGATCTGGGAGAGAAACGCAGACTTCCTACTACCTGAAGAGAAGGGGCACATAAAGGCGGGGCCAGGCTCTTCCCAGTCGTTCCCAAGTGACAGCACAAGCGGCCATGGGCACAATCTAAAACACAGCACGGTCCCTCTCAACATCAGGAAACACTTCTGCACTGTCAGGGTGACTCAACACTGGCACAGGTTGTGCAGAGAGGTTGTGGAGTCTCTCTGCTTGGAGGTATTCCAAAGCTGCCTGGGCATGGTACTGATCAACCAGCTGTAGGGGGCCCTGCTTGAGCAGGGCCGTTGCACCAGATGACCTCTGGGGGTTCCTTCAACCCTAAACCATTCTGTGAAACCAGGGTTGCAAGAGCCTTTGGGCACAGAGATGGGCTGTGACCCTCCTGTACTGGGCTTCCACTGCAAGGTTTTGGGAGCCGGGCACTGCAGCGATGGCCTCTGTGATGAGGCCAGGGACTGCCTCATGCCCGACACAGCCTGTTCCAGCCAGCTCGGCAGCAGACCCGTCGCTGGCCAAAGCTGAGCCCAGCACTGAAGATGGCAGTGCCTATGGGACAACATAGCTAAGAGTGGTCCAAAGAGGGTGCAGCAGTCTGAGAAGTGAGGAAAGAAAGCGTGAGAAACGATCCTGCAAACACCAAGTCAGTGAAGGAGTGGGAGACCCTCCAGGTGCCAGAGCAGAGATTAGCCTGCGGCCTGCGGAAGAGACCCCCGTGGAACAGGGATTTCCCTTCAGCCTGTGCAAGATCCCATGCCAGAGCATGTGAATATGCCCTGACTGGAACTGGGGCCTGTGGAGAGCCCAGGCTGGAGCAGGTTTACTCTGAAGGACTATGGCCCTTGGGAAGGAGCCACCCTGGAGCCATTGGTGAAGCACTGCAGACCATGGGAGGGAGGAAGGAGCAGGAGACATGACGTGTTGTGGACTGACCCCACACCCCATTCCGCCCACGCACTTTGGGGACAGGAGGGAGAGAAGTCAGGAATGAAGGACTGAAGTTGAGCCTGGGAAGCGGCGGGGATTCGGGGGGGGCAAGGTGTTTTAAGGAGGCTTTTTGCTGTGACTCACAATTCTGCTCTAATTTAATTAGAAATAAAGTAAAATTCCCAAAGTGTGCAGTGAAGACCAGGAACGCCTGCGGTGCACAGTGGTGGCACCTGACTCCTTGGGAACAGCCCTGAGACCTGCCCCCTCCTCACCCCTGCCAACATTCACCTTCCCCACATCTAATGCACCCTGAGCTGGGCCCCAGCACCTTTCTGCTCAAGCTCAGCTGGATTTCCTGTCTCCGTGCCAACAGCACAGAAGTAGCGGGCAGAGTCCCGCGGGTGCAGGGCACGCAGGGACAGAGATGACTCGGACTGCGAATTGTCCCGGGACACCGTGGCTCGACCCTCCACTGCTGCCCCATACTTCTGCATGCTACCCAAGATGTTGATGGAGGACACCCACTCGAGTGTGCCACCGGGTGCCTGACGGTACCATAGAACATAATATTCCTGGAAGGTGAAGCCGGACCCGCGGCAGGAGAGGAGCACGGAGTCCCCGGGCGCTCGCAGCCCTCCGCCGGCCTCCACCAGCCTCAGCTGCGCCCACACCCCTGCGGACGGAGAGCGCTCGCAGCCGGGCAGGGCGCGCCCACGGCCCGACGACCTTCACCCGACGCCCCGACGCCCCCCGCCCCGGCACAGCCCCAGCCGCCACCCCCCTCTCTCCCGCCAAAGCCCCGCGCCCGGGGCAATGCCCCGCCTGCCCCCCTCGGGGCTCAGACGCGCCTGCTCCCGACACTGCGGCCCGACCCGCTGCCCGACAGCCTCCCCCTGCCCCTGCCCCTGCCTCTCCCCCTCCCTCTCCCGCCCACGCCACCCGCTCCCCGCTCCCCCGCTAACGAAGGCGAGCGCCAGGCGACAGCGCGCCCGCCGCGGCAGCAGCCGCAGCCCCGCGGCCCCGGCACGGGCACGGCCGCCCGCGGGCAGCCCCAGCCCCGGGCCCAGCCCCGGCCTCGCTCCCCTCCCCGCCCGCCTCTCACCTGCCGGCCCCGCGGCCAAGGACAAGGCCAGGAGCCACGGCCCCAGCCCGGGCGCCATCACGCCCTGCCGCGCCGGGGACGGACGGCGCCCAAGGGCCCGGGCCCAGCCGCACAGCAGCCCAGCGGACCCGCGCTCCGCACCCATCCTCATCCTGCGCCTGCCCCTGCCCCTGCCCCTGCTCCTGCTCCTGCCCGCCCCGCCGCCTCGGCCCCTCGCCGGGGCAGCGCCGACGCCTCTGCCCGCCCCCAACCCACCCGGCCCGGCCCCCCGGGGCCGCGGCCCCTCCGCGCCAGGAGAAGGGCGGGCGCGGGGAGGGACGCGGGCCAGGGCCGTGGGCAGAGCAGGAGCGCCCCGCCCCGCCCCCCCAAGGCTCCTGGCCGCTGGCTCCCAGCGCGGCTCCCACGCTCTCCCGCCTTCTCGCCCAGCCCCAGCGCCAGCGCCGGGGCCGGGCTGTCGGCCCGCAGCGGCCCCTCGCAGGACCCTCCCCGTGCCCCGCACCCCCAGCCCGCCCTGGCCTCACTCCCGTCCCCTGCCCGCGCCGACCAAGACACGCGGAGCCCTGGGCTGCCCCCCACAGGGACCTCCACAGCCTGCAGACATGGGCTGACAGGAACGGCCTGCACTTCAACGAGGGCAACAGCAAAGTCCGGCACCTGGGGAGCAACACCCCCATGCACCAGGGCAGGCTGGGGGCCACCCAGCTGGAAATCGCATTCTCACAAAAGCACCCAAGGGTTCTGATGGACCACAGCTTGACCTTGAGCCACAACTGTGTGCTTGCAGCAATGGTGCCTAATGATGTCCTGGCCTGTACCAGAAAAGGTGTTTCCAGAAGGTCAGGGATGTGATCCTTCCCCTGTACTCAGCACTGCTGAAGTCACACCTGCAATACCGGGAATAATTCTGGACCTCCATGCATAAGGGAGATGCGGACATTGAGTCTAGTGAAGGGCCACAAAGACGATTAGGAGACAGGAGTACCTCTTCCATGAGGAAAGCCTGAGAGAGCTGGGACAGTTTATCCTGGAGAAACAAAGGCTCACGGGGGATCTCATCCACATACAAAACCATATGAAGGGAGGGTGCAAAGAAGGCAGGCCCAGGCTCTTTTCAGTGGTGCTCAGTGACAAGTCAAGAGGCCATGCACACCAACAGAAACACAGCAGGATCCATCTAAACATCAGGAAACACTTTTTCACTGTCAGGGTGAGCGAGCACTGGCCCAGGTTGCCCACACAGGCTGTGGAGTCTCCATGCTTGCAGATATTCCAAAGCTGTCTGGGCATGGTCCTGGGCACCTGGCTCCAGATGGCCCTGCTTGAGCAGGCGCGATGGACCAGATGCCCTCCTGACGTGCCTTCCAACTTCATCCTTCCTGGGATTCTGTGAAAGACTCACACGCACATTCGCGACTTTGCAGGTGATATGTGCCAGGGCAAAGCAGAAAACTGAAACTCAGACTTTGCTACGTAAATTCAGCTCTTCACTGGCCAAGGAGGGAGGGAACAACATTTAGCACAGGAATTTATTGTTCTATATTTTAGCTATGCCCATAGCGTTGCCCCAGCCTAATGCATGTTGGACCCCAATAGAGAGGAAAGCAGGGTTTATACCTGTGGCTCAGCAGTGACTATTGCTCAGGTAATTGGTATGTACTTGTCCTATGCTGGATCAGTACATGGTTGTCCCGTACAGGTAGTACAGACGTATGGCCAGTGGTGTGTGAATCTTCATTTTTCTAAACCAATGTCCCATGCAGGCAGCAGGCTTTATCCTGGATTTGAGTCAATTGCAGTTCTGGCTGTGGTTACATGCCAGGTTTCATTGAAGGCTAAATTTTCTCTTGTTTTATCATCGGTATGGGGTGTTCTGAGTTGGGAAAAGCTGGCTTTGGTTGGGTCATCAGGTCACATTGACCCTGAGGTAAAAGCTCACAGTCTCAGGATGTGTTTGTTCTTCTAAGCAAGTGGTATTGCAGTGAGCATGTAGCCTTTCAGAGCTAGGGCCCTGATGACTGCCAGAAACAGATTTCTACAGGAGTGCTGAGGAAAACTCACTTTCCTCTTCTGCCTACACGTTTCAAAGCTGGAACTCAAGAGAGAAATATGCAAGTGATACACAAGTAATATGGGCAGGTAAAACAGTAGCACGCAGAGGACTGGGCAGAGCTATTCAGCATGGTTGTGTTTGCTGTATTTCTGGCGTCTGCTGTATTTATGGTGTGTGGTCTTCTGTTAGACCTTATGGTGTGATGTACTTTTGTAAAGTTGCAGATACAGCTACGTACGCATGTGACAAGCTTGGACAACCACGTACACGAACCCAGAGCCTGGCTTCAGAAGGATGGGCAGTAACATGCATCCCCATTTGACCGGTTGACTGGCTGCTCCCTGGAGCCTGAGAAGCCAACTGTGGGCCACAACTTGTTGCTGTGTCCAGGGTCCCTGCACAGAGTGGAGGGCAGGGAATTCAACCACAGCCAAAGGCCACTGCCAGAGGATTGCAGGGGGTCCATGGCAGCATGTTGGCAGCGCAGGAGGTCCGGAGCAAAGACTAGAGGTCTTTCCCCAGTCAGAAACCCAAGGACGCAAGAGTACGCCCAAAGCATTTCCAGCTCCCACAGCTGTCTCTTCAAAGCTCTGGCTGGCCATCAGGCCTGATGCTGTCCTTTCAGGCTCCCCAGAAAGGGCATGAGAAAGTGGAGCAGAAGAGGAGGCAGATTTGCTCCCAGAATGGTAGAAGAGCTGAGGCTGTCATGGACCTCTGCAAAAGGTCTGGTTTAACCGTCTTCCTCAAAGCAGGGACAACTAAAGTAGGTGTACTGGGTCTCCTTGGGATGGAATTAATTTGCTTCATGGAAGCCCGTATGGGCAGACACGATGTTTTGTGACAAAGACCGTGTTGATATCACACTGATGTTTTAGCTGTTGCTGAACAGTGTTCACACAGCATCAAGGCCTTCTTGTACAGCTCACCACAACCGGCCAAAGGGATATTCCATACCACATGAAACCATGTGAACCAATAAACCTGGGGGAAATAAGGAGCACGCGGGGACATTCAGAGTTAGGACATTTGTCTTTCCCAAGTAACCACTATGGGTGATGAAGCCCTGCTTTCCTGGAAAGGCCTAAACATCTGCCTGCCGTGTGGACGTCGGGAATGAATTCCTTATTTTCCTTGGTTTGCGCATGCAGCTTTTGCTTTGCTTATTAAACTCTCTTTATCGCAACACACAAGTCTTCTCACTTTTACCCTGCCAATTCTCTCCCGCCATCCCACTGTGGTTGACTACACGAGCAGCGGTGTGGGACTGAGCTGCTTAGTGGGGGTAGGGATGGCAGGCTGCCCACAAACTTGTGCTGTTCAGTTTTGAATACCTCCAAGAATGGAGGCTACACAGCCTCAGGTATTTACACACACTGACAAATCCCCCTAGCATTTCCTTCTCCACGCTAAACAAACCCAGTTCTCTCAGGCTCTCCTTGTATGTCAGATGCGGCCTTCCTCATCTTCATGGCCCTGCATTGCATTTGCTCTGGTATGTCCATGTCTTTCCTGTGTTGGGGAGCCCAGGACTGGACGCAGTAGTCCACAGTCTCACCAGTGCTGAGCTCAAGAGCAGTCCATCCCAATGAGCAGCTACAATTGCCAGGAGGCCTCCATGGATAAGCAAGGCAAGGGAAAATGCAGGCCCACTGCTGAATGGGGTGGGGACCTGGTGACACAGCACATGGAGAATGCCTGAGGTCCTGAATGCCTTATTCCCCACAGTCTTTACTGGCAAGAGTGGCCTTCAGGAATCCCAGGTCCCAGAGTCCTGGGAAAAAGGCTGGAGCAAGGAACATGTCACAGCCCACTTATCTAGTCCAGAATCAGTAGCTTTGTCTCTGATGTTTGCAGGGAGGCCAGTGCTGAAAGCATAACTAAATTCAGAATACACAACATCCACTCGCTCCTCATCCACCAAGACTCATCGTCTTACTGTAGAAGGCTTGAAATTTGGTTAAGCATGGTTTCCACTTCACAAACCCATGCTGACTGTCAGTGAGGAAGGAGAGGGTGCTGTTGGCAGAAGCTGCAACTCTTCAAGATAAGAAAAGGAATGTCCTGCTTGGAGACAGGGAAAGGATCCAATGAGGAACAAGAAGACCCCAGACCCAAATATTACTATTGGACCCAACCGTCGCATGACGGGAGGGGAACTTAGTCTGTAAGGGTCTAATTGCCCAGGGATCTCTTTGTTCGGGGTCCCTCCCTGGAGGCACCCAGCTCGAGCTGCTCTTCACCACTGTACCACTCAATATATTCACCTGGCATACGCCATGGCGGAGACACTGCTTCGGGGAAACCTAGGGTCGAGCCTGAAGGGAGAAGAAGCGCACAAGGGTGAGTGTGTGTGTGTGAGTCGAAAAGGGGCACCCGTCAGCTCAGTGGAGCTGCCTGCTGCGAAGGGACTCCGGTCCTAGCAGTTAAAGTCTCGGGTGGTGAGTGTGTGACTCCCGGGATGGTGTGTGAATGCCCGGGCGGCTGCTGCTCACTTAACAGTCTGGCACCCCAGATGGGACCTTAGGCCAGCACCCTCCGATCCTCCTACCTCCAAACATCCAACTGCAGGCAGCAGGTGTATTTACCTGGGACCTTTGGAGAGGGAGGCTCCGAAAGGTGAGTGGTAAAAATTCCCTGAGCAACCTTGAGACTAGTGAATTAGGGGGTGCGTGGCCTGATCAGCATAAATCACACAGAAGGAAAAGAAAAAAAAAAATGGGGGGGAAAAGGGGAAAAAAAAAGGGGGAAAAAAAACCCAAAACCCAAAGGCGGTGCATGGCTGGATCAGTGTAAATCGCACATAATTGAGGAAAAGAAATGGGAAACATACCCAGCGTAGAAAGGGGGACACCCTTAGCTGAGGTTTTACAGAATTGGGAAAAAAATTTATGGTACAGTCGAATTATCTAAGAAGTGCGCAACCAAATTATGCCAAGATGAATGGCCGTTTATTACAAGAATGGCAGGAGGGAGCTCCCTGCAGTCATGACCGGGGAGACATTGGAGACTGGACGATAGGTACCCACACCAGATGGATTACTGGTATGTATGGCATGCATGACCCGGGGAGAGAAAGCTTCCAGGACTAAAGTCGAAAAAGAAAAAGGGGGTAATTTTAGCAGTAGAAGAAGCTACCACACAAGAAACTCCTGTACGTAGTTCAGCCCCACCTTATGTCCTCTCTAGCTTCTGATTCTCCTCCTGTTTACCCACCGGCTGCCGGGCTCTTTCCTAGCACTATGAGTCATGTTCCTAATCCTACTGCTGTACAGCCTGGGGCCTGGTGGAGACTGGGACAGTGCTAACCTTTTATAGGCACCAGCCTTGGAAACCTAGTGAGGTAGTGGTGTGGGGAAGTACGATGGCCCGCCTAAGGGTCAGGATGCCAAGAGGTGAGCCCAGCTACTCTCGAAAATATGTGCAGAGTGGAATGTGAATTGAAGTGACACCCAAATACCATCAAGGGAACTCTTTCACCCTTTTGAAAGAGAATAAATAATCAATAAGGATGCTGAATTGCCTCAACAGGCAGGAGGAAACAGAACCCCCTGGAGAGCAAATGATCCAAACGGGCACTATAATCATGCAGGAGACCTGATGAGCCTCCTGGTGATTTTTGGGGACAACTCCAGCAAGCTCTGCTAAAATACGGAGGAATGACGCTGCAGAATTTTAATGATGCGCTCACGATTAGCGTCTTTGTGGGCCAGGCAGTGCCCGATATAGGCGATTACTTTAAAGAACACATGCCTGGGTGGCAGGGAGAGAATTTGGAAAAGATTTTGAGTATTACTGTGTTTGTATATGATGGGTGCGAGGACAGGCAAAAAGCTGAGCAGATTAAAGGGGAAAAAAAAGAAAAAAAGGCAAAAGAACAGGAGGCAAGTTTACTGGATGCGGCTTTAGCAAGGAATTTGCAAGTGAGAGATGGGAGCTGGGGGGAAGAAGACTGGATAGGAGGTCTGAGCTAAGACCAGGAAAAGAAGAAAGAGGAACGGGAAGGAATGGTGAAAAGGAGTGCTAGTATTGTGGGAACTTCGGGCATAGAGAGTGGGAATGCCCACTCTGGCCGCGGGAAAGGACGAAAGAAGGAAATGGTCACCGGGAAGAATTCCTCGGGAAGATTCGCAATCACAATGACTGGAAGAAAGAGACCCTGCGCATCTTGAAGCAGAAAGATTACAAATTTTTAATATGTGGGTAACCCAATGTGGGTAAACCAAGAGACATATTATAGGTAAAGCTGAAGGTCGTGAAGTTGAATTCTTGGTCGATACGGGAGCCACATTATCCCTTTTGAATTTTACCCCGAGACTGTCTCACACCACAGACAGAATTTTAATATGTGGAGTCACAGGACAAAGATAGCAGAATTTGAGTAAACCCCTATTAGGAATTATGAGAAACAAGAGTATATGAGGGTGATTTGTATTGGCGGGGGACTCCCCAGCATGCCTGTTTGTTAGGGAGAGATCTCTTACAGACGCTAGATGTAGAATTACACTTGTCACCTGAAGGTACAGATTTAATAATCATGGGAATGACTGTAGTCACTGGAAGCCCAAATAATGAGCTAAAAATACCGGAGGTATTGAAACCAGTACCAACAAAGCTGTAGAGGAAAACTAGCACTGATGTAGGACTACTAGTTTCAGCTTAACCCGTAAACAAACAAACAAAAAAAAACCAAAGGGAGGAGAGCCCCCTCCGGCTGTGAAACAGTATCCGATTCCTCAAGAAGCTGAGAAGAACATTCAAAAGCAAATAGACCGGTATTTAGTCAAAAAGATGCTGAAAGTGTGTGTGTGTCTCACCATATAATGCTCCTAGACTCCTCGGAAAAAAAAAAAAAAATAGATTAGGTGAAGCTGGGGACCTGGAATATCGTTTTTGTACAAGATGTACGGGTGGTTAATCAGTACATAGTGACTCCTCATCCAGCAGTGCCCCATCCCTCTACCAGACTTTTACAAATACCACATTGGGCAAGAGATTTTATGGTGATTGATCTAACCTCTGCCTCCTTTCGCATCCCCTTAGGTGTGAACAGCCAACTTTTGTTTGCCTTTACATGGAAAGAACAACAATTAACCTGGACTCCTCTCCCACAAGGCTTTGGAGCGTCTCCTACAATTTTTTTGCGAACACTGACAAATTATTTGAGAGATATAAAATTACCGGGCAAATTGGCTCTTGTACCATACGTAGACAATTTGCTAATAGCGAGTAAAGATGAGGATGCCTGTATAAAAGACACTATACATCTATGTACTGCCTTAGCAGAGAAAGGTCATCGTGCATCTCCATCCAAACTTCAGCTGTGTCAGAAGGAAGTTAAATCTTTAGGGTTTATCCTAAGGGAAGAGCAGTGAGTAATAGACTCAGAAAAGAACAGAAGCTGTAATAAAGCTTCCATGTCCAGACACAAAGAAACAGCTGCGAGGGAGAATTAACAAGATCACTGACAAAAGTAACAAGTAATGAGTAGGTAGAACCTATTGCATAGGGTCCGGAAAAGGAGCAAGCTTTTAAAACAATCAAAGGAGATTTGGCATCAGCTCCCGCTCTCGGACTCTCAGACTATACCAAACCCTTTCACTTGTATGTACATGAGCGAAAAGGATAGCCAGTGGAGTAATAACGTAACAAAGGAATGTCCTGCCCAGAGACTGGGAAAGGATCCAATGAGGAACAAGAAGACCCCAGACCCAAATATTACTATTGGACCCAACTGTCACATGACGGGAGGGGAACTTAGACTGTAAGGGTCTAATTGCCCAGGGATCTCTTTGCTCGAGGTCCTGCTGCAGAGGCACCCAGCTCGAGCTGCTCTTCACCGCTGTACCACTCCATAAATTCACCTGGCGTACGCCATGTCAGAGACTCTGCTTCGGGGAAACCTCGGGTCGAGCCTGAGGGGAGAGAAAGCGCCCGAGGGTGAGTGTGTGTGTGTGAGCGAGGGGTCGAAAAGGGGCCACCACTGGCCAAAGCTGAGCCCATCAGCTAAGCCGATGGTGCCTCTGTGAAAGCATATTTACAAGAGAGGTAAAAACCACTGCACAGTGGCTGTGAGAGAGAAAAGTAAGAAGAGCTGTGAGATAAACAACTCTGCAGACACTAAGGTCAGTGAAGAAGGAAGGGGAGGAGGTGCTCCAGGCGCCAGAGCAGACATTCCCTGGAGACCATGGTGGAACAGGTTGTCCCCCTGCAGCCCATAGAGGCCTACGTCAGAGCAGACAGCCACACTGCAGCTCATGCAAGACCCCACGCCACAGCAGTCAGATGTGCCCTGAAGGAAGCTGGTGCACACAGAGAGCCCACGCAGGAGCAAGTCTTCAGGCAGCAACTGTGGCCCGTGGGAGCCCACGCTGCACCACTCTGTTCCTGAAGGACTGTACTCTGGGGAGAGGCCCCACACTGGAGCAGTTCATGAAGGACTGTCTGCTGGGGGAGGGACCTCAGGCCAGAGCAGGGGCAAAATGGGAGGAGAAAGGAGTGGCAGAGAACAAGGGTTATGAACTGACCCCAACCCACATTCCCCAACTCCCTGCACTGTTTGGGCTGTGGAGGAGGTAGAAGACTCGGGGACGAAGGAGCCAAGTAGAGCCTGGGAAGAAGAGGTGGCTGGGGGAAGGTGTTCTTAATCTTGTCATTGCTTCTCCTTATCCTACTCTAGTTTTTATGGGCAATACATTCATTTTCCCAAAGTCTGCTGTGCCTGGGATTGGTGAGCAGCCTACCTGTCTTTATTTTGACTCATGAGCATGTTCATCTTATTTTCTCCCCTTGTCCATTGCGGAAGGGGAGTGAGAGAGCAGCTCGGTGGGCATCTGGCTGCCACCCAACGTTAACCCACCAGAATGGCAAAGGCAGGTAATGGTATCCTGGGTGGCACCAGGAGGAGTGTTGCCAGCAGGGCGACGGAGCTCATGCTTCCACGCTACTCAACACCGGTGAGGCTCCACCTGCAGTACTGGGACTGCTTCCGGGCTCCACAGGACAACAGAGACATGGACGAACTTGGGAGAGTCTGGCAGAGGGCCACCAAGATGCCAAAGGGACTGCAGCAACTCTCCTATTAAAAAAGGCTAAGAGCTGGGACTGTTTAACCCGGAGAAATGAAGGCTCGTCAGGGGATCTCAAATCAGAGATCCCTCATCATCAGCAGAGCTGCTGACTTGGGTCTGCAAGGATGAAGCAATGTGCTGGAGTCCCGGGAAAGGATACTGCAACGCTATCTGCTGCAGCTCTCTGCCAGGAGCCTGCCGGATCCAGTCCCAAGCGTAGCTGCTGTCGCTGATGGGGACACCAGAGATGTGGCAGGTAAGCGTGAGAGACTCTGAGACCTTCCCTACCATGGGGCCTGAGGCCTCTGTCTGCACCTCAGAAAGGGCACCTGCGACCCCAGGAGACAAGGATGAACCAGCAACAAGAGATCGATCAATTGCTTCACCTACTCCACCACTTCCCTGGGCTTCTGCTTGTCACGTCCGAGATCCAGAAGCTGCAAACACACAAGGATCACAAGCTCTTGCTCCCATTGTAACGTCAGATCTGGGAGAGAAACGCAGACTTCCTACTACCTGAAGAGAAGGGGCACATAAAGGCGGGGCCAGGCTCTTCCCAGTCGTTCCCAAGTGACAGCACAAGCGGCCATGGGCACAATCTAAAACACAGCACGGTCCCTCTCAACATCAGGAAACACTTCTGCACTGTCAGGGTGACTCAACACTGGCACAGGTTGTGCAGAGAGGTTGTGGAGTCTCTCTGCTTGGAGGTATTCCAAAGCTGCCTGGGCATGGTACTGATCAACCAGCTGTAGGGGGCCCTGCTTGAGCAGGGCCGTTGCACCAGATGACCTCTGGGGGTTCCTTCAACCCTAAACCATTCTGTGAAACCAGGGTTGCAAGAGCCTTTGGGCACAGAGATGGGCTGTGACCCTCCTGTACTGGGCTTCCACTGCAAGGTTTTGGGAGCCGGGCACTGCAGCGATGGCCTCTGTGATGAAGCCAGGGACTGCCTCATGCCCGACACAGCCTGTTCCAGCCAGCTCGGCAGCAGACCCGTCGCTGGCCAAAGCTGAGCCCAGCACTGAAGATGGCAGTGCCTATGGGACAACATAGCTAAGAGTGGTCCAAAGAGGGTGCAGCAGTCTGAGAAGTGAGGAAAGAAAGCGTGAGAAACGATCCTGCAAACACCAAGTCAGTGAAGGAGTGGGAGACCCTCCAGGTGCCAGAGCAGAGATTAGCCTGCGGCCTGCGGAAGAGACCCCCGTGGAACAGGGATTTCCCTTCAGCCTGTGCAAGATCCCATGCCAGAGCATGTGAATATGCCCTGACTGGAACTGGGGCCTGTGGAGAGCCCAGGCTGGAGCAGGTTTACTCTGAAGGACTATGGCCCTTGGGAAGGAGCCACCCTGGAGCCATTGGTGAAGCACTGCAGACCATGGGAGGGAGGAAGGAGCAGGAGACATGACGTGTTGTGGACTGACCCCACACCCCATTCCGCCCACGCACTTTGGGGACAGGAGGGAGAGAAGTCAGGAATGAAGGACTGAAGTTGAGCCTGGGAAGCGGCGGGGATTCGGGGGGGGCAAGGTGTTTTAAGGAGGCTTTTTGCTGTGACTCACAATTCTGCTCTAATTTAATTAGAAATAAAGTAAAATTCCCAAAGTGTGCAGTGAAGACCAGGAACGCCTGCGGTGCACAGTGGTGGCACCTGACTCCTTGGGAACAGCCCTGAGACCTGCCCTCTCCTCACCCCTGCCAACATTCACCTTCCCCACATCTAATGCACCCTGAGCTGGGCCCCAGCACCTTTCTGCTCAAGCTCAGCTGGATTTCCTGTCTCCGTGCCAACAGCACAGAAGTAGCGGGCAGAGTCCCGCGGGTGCAGGGCACGCAGGGACAGAGATGACTCGGACTGCGAATTGTCCCGGGACACCGTGGCTCGACCCTCCACTGCTGCCCCATACTTCTGCATGCTACCCAAGATGTTGATGTAGGACACCCACTCGAGTGTGCCACCGGGTGCCTGACGGTACCATAGAACATAATATTCCTGGAAGGTGAAGCCGGACCCGCGGCAGGAGAGGAGCACGGAGTCCCCGGGCGCTCGCAGCCCTCCGCCGGCCTCCACCAGCCTCAGCTGCGCCCACACCCCTGCGGACGGAGAGCGCTCGCAGCCGGGCAGGGCGCGCCCACGGCCCGACGACCTTCACCCGACGCCCCGACGCCCCCCGCCCCGGCACAGCCCCAGCCGCCACCCCCCTCTCTCCCGCCAAAGCCCCGCGCCCGGGGCAATGCCCCGCCTGCCCCCCTCGGGGCTCAGACGCGCCTGCTCCCGACACTGCGGCCCGACCCGCTGCCCGACAGCCTCCCCCTGCCCCTGCCCCTGCCTCTCCCCCTCCCTCTCCCGCCCACGCCACCCGCTCCCCGCTCCCCCGCTAACGAAGGCGAGCGCCAGGCGACAGCGCGCCCGCCGCGGCAGCAGCCGCAGCCCCGCAGCCCCGGCACGGGCACGGCCGCCCGCGGGCAGCCCCAGCCCCGGGCCCAGCCCCGGCCTCGCTCCCCTCCCCGCCCGCCTCTCACCTGCCGGCCCCGCGGCCAAGGACAAGGCCAGGAGCCACGGCCCCAGCCCGGGCGCCATCACGCCCTGCCGCGCCGGGGACGGACGGCGCCCAAGGGCCCGGCCCCAGCCGCACAGCAGCCCAGCGGACCCGCGCTCCGCACCCATCCTCATCCTGCGCCTGCCCCTGCCCCTGCCCCTGCTCCTGCTCCTGCGCGCCCCGCCGCCTCGGCCCCTCGCCGGGGCAGCGCCGACGCCTCTGCCCGCCCCCAACCCACCCGGCCCGGCCCCCCGGGGCCGCGGCCCCTCCGCGCCAGGAGAAGGGCGGGCGCGGGGAGGGACGCACCTGGGGAGCAACACCCCCATGCACCAGGGCAGGCTGGGGGCCACCCAGCTGGAAATCGCATTCTCACAAAAGCACCCAAGGGTTCTGGTGGACCACAGCTTGACCAGGAATGTGCCCTTGTGGCAGAGAAGGTCCATGGTATCCTGGGCTGCATTAGACAAAGTATTGCCAGCAGGTCGGGGAGGTGATCCTTCCCCTCTGCTCAGCACTGCTGAGGTCACACCTGCAGTACTGGCTCCACTTCTCTGCTCGCTAGTACAGGAGAGACTTGGGCATACAGGAGAGAGGCCAGTGAGGGCCAAGAAGGTGACAATGGGACTGGAGCTCCTCTTATTTGAGGAACAAATGGAACAAACCATTATGCCATTATGCAGCACGTGCAGGACAACCGAGGGACCAGGCCCAGCCAGCACGGGTTTATGAAAGGGAGAGCCTGTTTCAGTAACCTGGTCTCCTTCTATGACAAGGTGACCCGCTTAGTGGATGATGGGAAGGCTGTGGATGTTGTGTACTTGGACTTAGTAAGGCCTTGGACACTGTCTCCCACAGCATTCTCCTGGAGAAGCTGACTGCTCACGGTGTGGATGGGTGCACTCTGCGCTGGGTTAAAAACTGGCTGGATGGCTGAGCCCAGAGAGTGGTGGTAAATGGAGTCAAATCCAGGTGGCGGCCGGTCATGAGTGGTGTTCCCCAGGATTCAGTGTTTGGGCCGGTCCTTTTCAGCATCTTTATTGATGATCTGGATGAGTGAATTGAGTGCACCCTCAGTAAGTTTGCAGACGACACCAAGTTGGGTGGAAGTGTCGATCTGCTGCAGGGTAGGAAGGCACCACAGAGGGACCTGGCCAGGCTGGATCGATGGGCTGGGGCCAACTGTATGAGATTCAACAAGGCTCAGTGCCGGGTCCTGCACTTGGGTCACAGCAACCCCATGCAACGCTACAGGCTTGGGGAGGACTGGCTGGAGAGCTGTCTGGCAGAAAAGGACCTGGGGGTGTTGGTTGATAGTGCCTGTAACATGAGCCAGCAGTGTGCTCAGGTGGCCAAGAGGCACAATGGCATCCTGGCTTGTATCAAGAATAGTGTGGCCAGCAGGACCAGGGAGGTGATAGTGTCCCTGTACTGGGCACTGGTGAGGCTGCACCTCAAGTACTGTGTTCAGTTTTGGGCCCCTCACTCCAAGAAGGACATCGAGGTGCTGGAGCGTGTCCAGAGAAGGGCAACGAAGCTGGTGAAGGGTCTAGAGCACAAGTGTTATGAGGAGAGGCTGAGGGAACTGGGGTTTTTTAGTTTGGAGAAGAGGATGCTGAGGGGAGACATTATCGCTCTCTATAGCTACCTGAAAGGAGGTTGTAGCAAGGTGGGGGTTGGTCTCTTCTCCCAAGTGACAAGGGATAGGACAAAAGGAAACGGCCTCAAGCTGTGCCAGGGGAAGTTTAGGTTGGATATTAGGAGAAACTTCTTCACTGAAAGGGCAGTCAGGCATTGGAACAGGCTGCCCAGGGAAGTGGTTGAGTCTCCATCCCTGGAGCTATTTAAAAGATGGGTAAATGTGGTGCTTGAGGACATGGTTTAGTGATGGACTTGGCAGTGCTAGGTTAACGGTTGGACTCGATGATCTCAGAGGTCCTTTCCAACCTTACCGATTCTATGATTTTACGATCCTATAATGACTTTTATGGTGGCTATACGCCATATCAATGGTATTACAATAAGAATCACCCAGATTAATGAAGAAGGAACTTTGATGAAACTGAGCAAAGTGCAGCAATGGTAGAACTGGACAAGTGCAGCGATAATGGAATCAGAACTGGCTTCAGCATGCAACAGCCCAACACCACACACCATCTCTCCTGCCCTGAAGGACTGTTATGACAGGTGGAGCCCAAAGTCATGGTCTGAATGAACTCAGTGGATGTTTTAGAGGGATGGCCCATACACTAAGGGAATGCTATCTGTCTGTATATATGAAAAGACAGGAAAAGTGGTGGTGATTAATTGGAATATATTGGAAAGTGTTGGACCTGGGCATGATGCAGATGGTATAGAACAAGGGCTGGATACTGTCCTGGTTTCAGCTGGGATACAGTTAGTTTTCTTCCTAGTCGCTGGTATAGTGCTGTGTTTTGGATTTAGTATGAGAATAACATTGATAACACTCTGATGATTTAGTTGTTGCTAAGCACATCACCATGTACCAGTACTTAAAGGGTAGTTACGGAGAAGATGGAGACTCCCTTTTTCCAAGGAGTCACATGATGAGGACAAGGGGTAATGGGTACAAGTTACTCCCAGGGAGATTCTGACTGGACATGAGGGGAAAATTTTTCACAATGAGAACAGTCAGCCATTGGAATAATCTCCCCAGGGGAGTAGTTGACTCCGCTACACTGAACACGTTTAAGACTCAGCTGGACTGGGTGCTGGGCCATCTCGTCTAGACTGGGCTCTTGCCTAGAAAGGCTGGACCAGATGATCCTTGAGGTCCCTTCCAACCTGGGATTCTATGATTCTAGTGCTTACACAAGTCAAGGCCTTTTCAGCTTCCCATGCTCTGCCAGGGGCACAAGAAGCTGGGAGGGAGCACAGGCAGGACAGCTGACCCAGACTGGCCACAGGGCTATTCCATACCTTATGACCATACCATATGCTCAGTATATAAGCTGGGGGGAGTTGGCTGGGTGGCAGTGACCACTGCTCGGGAACTGGCTGGACATCAGTCGGCAGGTGGTGAGCAATTGCATTGTGCATCATTTGCTTTGTAGATTCTGCTGTTATTACTATTATTATTACTACTACTATTTTACTTTATTTTATTTCAGTTATTAAACCGCTCTTATCTCAACCCATGACTTTTCTCACTTTTACTCTTCCTATTCTCTCCCCCAGCCCACGGGGGCGGGGGGAATGAGCGAGTGGCTCTGTGGTGCTTAGTTGCTGGCTAGGGTTAAGCCATGACACTATATTACACACAGTGACCTGCTGTGACCACAAGAGAACCATTACTTAGAAAGAGACTAGTAATAACAATAGAAAAATAGAACCTCTACTGGGAATAAAAATAGAATAACAGCCATTAAATACAAATCAAACCATAAAAAATACGATAGTGCAACCATTTAATTAAGCAGTTATGGACCTTCCTCCCAGTATTGGGAACTGGAGGCTTCCTAAACAATCTTCTTCAGTTTACTGCAAATTTGGACCATGAAATACTGTCCTTGCTGGACTCTGATGAACAATGCAATCAAGCAGAGGTAGTCAGCCTACTGAATGAGCAGCTAGCTGTAGGAAGATGTGAGATTGTGTTTTACTTTGACGAGGTGCAGCTGTGCCCTTGAGGCTTGTTACAGGTTCGCAGGAATGCAGCTGTGGCCTTGAGGCTTGTTACAAACAAGTTTGTGAAACTTAGAGGCAGAAAAATAAGGATGAGATTGGATACATCCCTGAAAGAGGAATTCGCGTGCACCAGATTGAAGAACCAACAAGTAACGCTGAAGAGACGCGTGGATGAAAGACAGTAGCCAATGAAATGGGTTTTGCTTGCTCATGAACACTAGATCATATTACAAAAGGGATAGATTGTAAAAATAAAGTGTCTTCGCTTGTCTTTGCCTGAACTCATATGCGGAGTCCGTGTCTCATTCCCTTCAACTGGTGACCCCGACGTGATTCGGAGGAGGCAGCGCTGCAAGTAGCGTCCGGAGGGAACCCCAGCTGAATGACTCAAGCTGACGGCAGGACCGCGGCTTTAATCCCGGGACATCACCTTAAGAAACAGGTGAGCAGCCGGGCAGGAGTCATGGGAGCTAACATATCAGCTGAAGAAGAAGCTATAGTTAAACTTTTAATGCAGCTATTAGCAAAACAAGGAGTGAAGTATGACGCATGTAAAATAAAATTATTACTGAAGTTCGTACAAACGCAAGGGACTCCCTCTACAGTCTCTGCAGTATTTGATGTGAAAACTTGGGAACAGGAGGGTAGACGATTTGGGAGGCAGCGTCCCGAGGGGACACCACTGCCACCGAAGTCATGACCACTTTGTGATTAGTGACTGAGACCTTGTGCTAATGGCAAGCTGAAAAAAAAAAAAAAAAAGGTACAAAACGCAGTCGCTCAAGCGGCGCAGATAAGGAATGATGAACTGAGTGAAAGCAAGCCCCAAGACAAGGAAGCTCTTATAGACTTGGGGGAAAAAGAAAAGAATGAGAACTTGGGTGAAACAAACAAGGGAACAGGACTCAGACCGCCTCCCCCAAGTTCCATTCCAATGAAATCCACTCCGTCCTGTCCCCCGTGTCTGATGCAGTCGCCCGCGCCGCAGGCTGTACCACAGCCTGAGCGAGCCTTCGACCCCTGGGATCGGTGGGAGCAGCTCCGCAGTTGAAAGATGGAGAAACCGCGGGGTTCGCGTTTCCGGTGCGGGTACAAGACAACAGCAGCCACCCCCCCCGCGCCGCCGCTACCCTCCGCGCCGTTTTCTCCTTCACCTGCTCCTATGCCTTCAACACCTCTGCTGGCCCTTCCGATCCCTGCAATCAGTACCCCTCCACTTCCCCGCCCGCCCGCCCCGGCCCCTGCTGTGGCGGAACTCGTACCGCCTTTCTCTACCGCTCCTGATGCCGATACTCCACAAGCCCATAATCAATTGCCGCCCGAGGAATGGGGGGCGTCAGCCGCTGCTACAAGGTGGCAAAAGATTAGACACCAAGCATTGCAAGCGGGGGATACAGCTTTTTGTTCAGCGATAGCGTGTCCCATCATACGCAGCAATGCAAATGTCCCCGATGAGCATGAACCTTTTGGCTATAATGTTTTAAAAGATCTACGACAAACAGTTGCCATGCATGGACTGGGTTCTCCTTTTACACAATCCCTGCTATGGGGAATATTTACAAATGAAATAGTACCATTTGATATAGGCACGCTTACTAATCTTACATTGACCCCAACGCAAAAGGTGATCTTTGAAAGCACCTGGCGTACCGCCTGCCAAAACGCCACAATTCTCAATATGCAGCGACAACAAGGCGACCCTTTACAAGGGGCAGGACTCCCACAGCTTATGGGGGATCCGCCGTTAAATCACCCAACGTTACAGGCACGATTACGACCAGAGATATTAGCACAAGGCAGAGACCTTGCTTTACAGGCATTACTAAAAGTGTCGGATGCCAGAAGAGCGACAAAATCATTTACATTAATAAAGCAAGGGAGAGGAGAGGGATATATCTCATTCTTAGATCGTCTTAAAGAGGCTTTGGAAAAACAAATCGAAAATGCAGAGGCAAGACAGGTCCTGCTCTTAAAATTAGCCTTTGAAAATGCGAATACGGACTGTAAAAAAGTGCTTTTGCCTCTAAAAAATCCCTCCTTACTGGATATGATAGAAGCTACCCAAAAGGTGGGGTCAATGTCCCATAATATGGAAACATTAGCTACAGCTTTTGCCGCCGCAATGAAAGTACAGAAATCATGTTTCTTCTATGGAAAAACTGGACATTTTAAAAGAGATTGCCCACAACTAAGAAAAAGAGATACGACGAGCTCTAAACAGATATGGACTTGAAATAGCCCCTGAAAAAGTGCAAAAACCTGAGCCTTGGAAATATCTGGGCTGGAAAATCTTGCAAAAAACAATTGAACCTGCAAAAACAAAAAGGGGGAACGCCAGGAGCCACTCGAGCAGACAGACTAAGTAAAGTCGTGTATGTGTTAAGCTACCTGAATATGTCTGAAAATAATATTCCAGTTATTATCTCTCATCTTCTGTCTCTTCAATCAAAAGATTTAATAGCCACCCCCACAGAGGGCTTGATTGGAGTCGGCGGCCTTTCGCAAACCTTTCAAAGTACCCACCTGCTCAATATCAGTACCCAAGAAGGGTCTACGTTTACTGTACGGCCATATGTGACAAATTTGCCCATGAGCCTGTTGGGACGAGACGTAATGTCCCAATGCGGCTTCACCTTAAATTGCCCTGAAAATTTTCAGTAGCGGCCGTTGATGAGCGACCGACAATGAAACTTATTTGGAAAAAAGAAACACCCATTTGCATAGACCAATGGCCGCTCCCCAAAGAAAAGGTCGCTGCCCTTCAAGAACTGGTCAAAGAACAACTTCAACAAGGACATATCACTCCTACAACCAGCCCCTGGAATTCTCCTGTATTTGTTATAAAAAAGAAGAGTGGAAAATGGCGACTGCTACATGACTTGAGACAAATAAACGAAGCTATGGAAGAAATGGGAGCGCTCCAACCCGGCTTGCCCTCGCCAACAATGATACCCCGAAATTGGGACATAATCATAGTAGACTTAAAAGACTGCTTCTTTACTATCCCGCTACATCCTATGGATGCACCACATTTTGCGTTTTCGGTACCAAAAATTAACCGAGGCGAGCCAACGGATAGATACCACTGGACTGTCCTGCCTCAAGGAATGAAGAATTCTCCAACGATCTGTCAAACATATGTGGCTAAAGCCATACATCCTGTATGACTAAAATTCCCGGAAATGTACATCTATCACTATATGGACGACATTTTACTAGCAGGCCCCACGAACACCGTGGTGCGTGAAGCACTACCTGTTTTAAAATATGCATTGCAAAGCAAAGGACCGCAAATCGCACCAGAAAAAATTCAAATGGAAGCACCATGGAAATATCTTGGGTGGAAAATCTTACAACGAAGTATCCAACCCCAAAATGTGATCATTTCAGCAGACATAAAAACCTTGAATGATGTACAAAAACTATTGGGAAACATAAATTGGATTAGAGCACAGTGTGGTATTGATAACTACACATTAACACCCTTATTTGAGCTACTTAAAGGAGATACCAATATTAACGCACCACGCCAATGGAAGACTGAAGCAAAAAACGCACTGAGAATCATAAATGAAAAACTCTCACTGCAACAATGTCACCGACGACTTGAAAATTTACCCATACAATTATATATCTGCAACCAAAACCAACAGCCGCTAGCAATCATCGGACAAGGGAGAACAAAGGAATAGACCCTCGCATAATGTTGGAATGGGTGTTTTGGCCACATCAACCTGCGAAAACTCTGGCTACTCATATAGAAATGTTCACCACCTTGATAAAAAAGGGCAGAGAACGAATTGTAGAAATGGCTGGAGAAGAGCCTCATCTCATTGTCCTTCCTGTTGTAAAGGACTACTTAGATTGGTGCTTACAAAATAGTCTAGAACTTCAAATGGCCTTAGCAGGGTTTAGTGGAAAAATTGATACTCATCACCCCCCCCCCCCTAAAATGTTCACCTTTTCCAATAATGTAAAAATTGAAGAGGCGCCACTATACCAGTGGCAACGGGTTAAGGGTCAAACGGTGTTCACCGATGGCTCAGGGAAAACAGGAAAAGCAGTCATCACGTGGCAAAAAGGTGGTCAATGGCAACACAAAATAGAACAAAGTGAGGGTTCACCTCCATTAGTCGAGTTGCACGCCATTACCATGGCTTTTAGAGAATGGCCTCTAACTCCACTAAATATTGTATCAGACTCACTATATGCTGTAGGAATTGTGCAACGCCTTGAAAGGGCACAACTAAAACATATACTGAAAGAAGTCTTGTTTTTGAAGTTTAAGGAGCTATTATTCTTAATAGAACAACGAAAACATCGCTATTGTGTAATCCACATTAGAAGCCATACAAACTTACCCGGGTTCTTTACAGAAGGAAATGCACGAGCCGATTACCTAACAAACATTGCATTACATACCCCAGTACCAAACACACTCTCTCAAGCTCAATTATCGCATCAATTTTTCCACCAATCTGCCAAAGCTCTTGTGAAACAATTTGCAATCTCTATGGGGGATGCAAAACTTGTTGTGCAAACATGTCCAGGCTGTCAACAGCAACCATCCCACCCATTGTTTGCGGCAAACCCTAGGGGACTGTCCTCCCTTCAGCTCTGGCAAACTGACGTGACTCATGTACCCGACTTTGGTCGGCAGAGGTATGTTCACATTTCCGTAGATACCTACTCCCATGCAATCTGGGCCACTGCAATAACAGGTGAAACTAGCCGGCACGTACAAAGCCACTTCCGAGCTGCCTTTGCAGCGCTTGGTATTCCAAAAGAAATAAAAACAGATAATGGCCCTGCATATGTCAGCCATGCGACAAAAATTTTTCCACACATGGGGTATCACTCATAAGACAGGAATACCTCATTCCCCCACAGGGCAAGCTATTATAGAACGTGCACACAGAACCTTAAAAACTCTATTGCAAAAAACAAAAAGAGGGGGAAGCTCAGGAATCTCCCCAAAACAGATTAGGAAAAGCTATATATGTACTAAACCATTTATCGCTGCCTTTTCAACATGAAGATGTCACACCCATAGTCAAACATTTTAAAGCTATGGAGTCAGGAATGGCGCATATATCACAGGAGAAGGTGATGGTAATGATGAAAAATTTAAACACTGGATGTTGGGAAGGGCCATATTGGCTGCTAACTTGGGGTCAAGGGTATGCTTGTGTCTCAACAGATGTAGGACCTAAGTGGGTACCCGCAAGGTGCATAAGACCGGCTCTTGCATCAGATAACAAGAACGAGCAGCAGAAGACACTGAACTCTGAGAAGACTGATGGGGAATGACTTATCAGATAACTCCAAATTAATCCATAAAGCAATCAAAGATCTGAAGTTAGCAAATTACAAGTCAGTGATGGATTTGATTGGCTGAATCACTTACTAACAAGTTGTGGAATTGGCGGGTGGATAATGTCTCTAATCAAAATGGGTTTTTTCTTGTTACTAATATTTTGCGCTATAATAATGATAGTTTCTTGTCTAGTGTCTTGGGTATAGAAAATGCTATAGAATATGATTAAACAAGCTTTTGTGTTAAAAAAAAAAAAGGGGGATTTGTAGGAAGATGTGAGATTGTGTTTTACTTTGACGAGGTGCAGCTGTGCCCTTGAGGCTTGTTACAGGTTCGCAGGAATGCAGCTGTGGCCTTGAGGCTTGTTACAAACAAGTTTGTGAAACTTAGAGGCAGAAAAATACGGATGAGATTGGATACATCCCTGAAAGAGGAATTTGCGTGCACCAGATTGAAGAACCAGCAAGTAACGCTGAAGAGACGTGTGGACGAAAGACAGTAGCCAATGAAACGGGTTTTGCTTGCTCGTGAACACTAGATCATATTATAAAAGGGATAGATTGTAAAAATAAAGTGTCTTCGCTTGTCTTCGCCTGAACTCATATGCGGAGTCCGTGTCTCATTCCCTTCAGCTAGCATTGCTGTTGCTACATGGTAGGACATCTCTGGTGGTTTTACCTCCAACACCGCTGCCTTTCTAGACCTGTTCTCATGCCCATTGTTCGTTTCCCTTGCCACTATACTAGTATTAATTGCTCTGTACAGAAAAGACCTTCTGACTGCCAGGCTGCCCTGCAAAGGTGATGGAGCAACTAATCCTTGGAAGCATTTCCAGGCAGGTGAAGGACAAGAATGTCATCAGGATTCACCTAGGGGAATTCACACATGACCAACAGGATAACCAACTTCCGCGATGGAATGTCTGGCTTTGGAGATGGCAATATTGGCTACTGTGACTTCAGGAACCCTTTCAAGACTGTCTTCTGTAAGATCCTCCTAGAGAAGCTAACCAAGTCTGGCCTGGATGAGCAGACAGCGAGGTGGATCAAAAACTGTCCCAATGCCTGGGACCAGATGGTGGTGATCAGTGGCACACAGTCTAGTTGGAGGCCGGCAACTAGCGGTGTACCCCAGGGGTCAATACTGGCTCCAGTCCTGTTCGACATCTTCCTTAATGATCTGGACGATGGGACAGAGTGCACTCTCGCCAAATGTGCAGATGACACCCACCTGGGTGGAGTGGCTGATATACCAGAGGGTTGTGCTGCCATCCAGAGGGACCTCGACAGGCTGGAGAAATGGGCTGACAGGAACTTCATGCAGTCCAACAAGAGGAAGGACAAAGTCCTTTGCCTGAGAAGGAACAACTCAAGGCACCATGGAAGGCTGGGGGCTACTCAGCAGCCATAAAGGACCTGAAGGTTCTGGTGGACAACAACCTGAGCGTCACCCAGGAATGTGCCCTTGAGTCAAAGGCAGCTAATGGTATCTTGGGCTGCACCGGGAGGTGTGTTGCCAGCAGGCTGAGGGAGGTCATCCTTCCCTCCCTCTTCAACACTGGAGAGCTCATATCCGTAGTACTGGCTCCACGTCCTGGCTCTCCAGTACAAGGGAGACATGAACATACTGGAGAGAGTCGAGTGAGGGGCCACAAAGCTGATTATGGGACTGGAGAGAGAGAGCTGGTACGGTTTACCATGGAAAAAGGAAGGGCTCAGGGGGGATCTCATCAATGCTTAGAAATACCTGAAGAGAGGGTACAAAGAAGGCAGGGCCAGGCTCTTTTTAGTTGTGGCCAATGACGGGTCAAGACGCAGTGCACTCGAAACACAGGAGGCTGCTTCTGAAAAAATCAGGAAACATTTTTTCATGCTGAGGGTGACTCACAGGGACATTCCCGACTTTGTAGGTGATATGTGGCAGGGCAAAGGGGAAAACTGAAACTTGGACTTTGCTCCTCCCCTTCCAGGGAGGATGACTTCCAGAAACAGCTTTTTACAGGAGCATTGAGGAAAATACACACTTTCCTCTTTCAGCTACAAGTTTCCAAGCTGGAACTCAAGAGAGAAACATGCAAGTGATACAAAAGTAATATGGGCAGGTAAAACAGTAGCACACAGAGGACTGGGGGGAGCTATGCAGCATGGTTGTGTTTGCTGTAGTTCTGGCATCTGCTGTATTGATGGTGTTTGATCTTCTGTTAGATCTTATGGTTCTTCTGTGAAGTTGCAGACACAGCTACATATGCATGTGACAGGGTTGTACCGCTCCGTACAAAAACTCAGAGCCTGGCTTCAGAAGGAATGAGAATAACATGCATCCCCATTTGACCAGTTGACTGGCTGCTTCCTGGAGCCTGAGACACCCACTGCTGGCCACAGCTTGTTGCTGGAGGCAGGGCTCCTGGAGACAGTGGAGGGGAAAGAAATCAACTGGGAAATGATTGGTACAGGCGCTCTCTTTCTCACTCTCAGGGCTGGCAGCTTCTGCAGGCAGCCTGCAAATTACAGTATCGGTGAAAAATGGTCAACGGTATGTGGTTCAAGGGGCAGAGTGTAGTGGTGCTCACAGGAGGAGTCTTGCCCATCAGAGACCTAGGGATCCACATCACAAGTGCTCTGGAGTCAGTGTAGCCATGTTTTGTGCCCTACTGTACTGCCCGTATCACCTGACCTTCATGCCTGTGCTAGGCCACACACATCCCTTGTGGCAGGATGAACTCAGCCAACTAATCATAACAACAGAGCCTGGAGGAAGCAACCAGTTGTCAGTAGCGCATGGAGAAGACTGTGGTGAAGCAGGCTGTGTCCGTGCGGCTCATAGACAACTATGCTGTAGCAGATATCCACACTGCAGCCCATGGAGGACCCAGTGTTGCAGCAAATGGAGATGACCTGAAGGAACCTGCAGCCCATGAAGATCCCACGCCGGAGCAGGCTCCTGGCAGGAGCTGCAGCCCATGGAGAGAAGCCTAGAGAGGAGCAAGTTTTCTGGCAGGAACCGTTGCACCCACACTGTAGCAGTCTTTTCCAGAAGGACCATACCCCAAGGAGACAACCCACACTGAAGCAGGGGAAAAGTGTGAGGAAGAAGGAGTGGCAGAGCCAGTGTCAGGAACTGACCGCAATCCCTCTTCCTCATCTCCCTGCACTGCCTGGGGCAGGGAGCAGGTAGAAGTCTCAGGGATGAAGGAGTAAAGTTGAGCCAGGGAAGAAGAGGGGGGCCCAGGGTGGTGGTGGGGGGTTGTTAATTTTGTCATCATTTCTCATTATCCTACTCCATTTTAAATTGGCAATACCTTAATTCCCCCCTGTTCTTCTTTGCCTGTGATTGGTAAGCAATCTACCTGTCTATTTTGTCACAGGAGCTTTTTTATCTTATTTTCTCCTCCTGTCCCATTGAGGAAGGGGAGTGAGAGAGCAGCTTGATGGGCATCTGGCAGCCACCCAAGGTTAACTCACTGGAGTGGTGGAGGCAGCTAGTGGGATCCTGGGTGGCACCAGAAGGAGCGTTGCAAGTAGTTTGAGGTAGGTGATCCTTCCCACCTACTCAGCACTTTTGAGGTCACACCTGGAGTACTGAGTCCAGCCTCGGGCTCCCAACTACAAGAGAGATATGAGCATAGTGGAGAGACTCCAGCAAAGGGCCACGAAGAAGATTAAGTGTTTGGAGCATCTCTCCTATTAGGAAAGGCTGAGAGAGCTGTGACCATTTACCGTGGCGAAAAGAAGGCTCAGGGGGGAATCTTATCAACGTACAGAAATAGATAAACAGAGGAAGACAGGGCCAGGCTCTTTTCCATGGTCCCCAGTGACAGGACAAGAGGCAATGGCAACAAACTGAAACACAGGAGGCTCCATCTAACATCATGAATCACTTTTTCAGTGTGAGAGTGAGCAAGCACTGGCGCAGGTTGCCCACGGAGCTTGTGGAGTTTCCATGCTTGGAGATACTCCAAAGCTGTGTGGACGTGGCCCTGGGCAACCGGCTCTGCTTGAGCACGGATGTTGCACCAGGTGACCTCTGGAGGTCCCTTCCAACTTCAACCATTCTGTGAAAACACAATACCCTGGGCACAGCAGGGTAAATGGAAGCAGGCAACTCCCATCACCTGCCTTCGGGGACAAGGGACAAAGTGTGGAAATGACTCCTTTCGTACGACTTTGCCCCGACATCCTGCGCCACAGAGATCCCTGTCCCTCCAATCCCCAACCCCAGGTATTCCCTCCATCTCTTGCAGAACGTTTTTGCCCTTGTTTCCTGCAGGGCTGCAGGGCTGTCCTGCTGGGGACCAGTGCCACTGGGCTGCGTCCACTGTCCATTCCACGCTGAAGAAAGAGCAGAGGTGGGCAGTGGGAGGTGCTTGTAGGGAAGTACTGGGGCTGCAGGGACATGTGCAGGTCCTCAGGAGATGGGTCTCCTCATCCTGCTTATCTAGGATGGGAAAAACCCCATGGACAGAAGAGTCCACATAGCCAGAACAGCTTCATCTCACCTTCCCATGGCATTGCCTACATCCACTCTGTCTTTTCCCCTGTCACCCCTGCCTGGCCCACCATCGCCCTACTCTATGCCCCAGAAACAGCCCCATCACACGCTTGGTGCTGTTCTGTCTTGAGACTACCCTGAACCCAAAAGCCAAGGTGTGGTAAAGATAAAGTGGCTGGCATTGCCAGGGCACCCTTGGGTGTCGTTTCCTGCCATTCCTGCCAGGACACTAGAAGGTGTACTTCAGCTGCAGTGTGGTGATGCCCAGCTGTCCTGGTTTCAGCTGGGATAGAGCAAATTTTCTTCTTAGTAGCCGGTAGAGAGCTGTGTTTTGGATTTAGTATGAGAATGCTTTGCTTGCATGTGTGGCTTTTGCTTTCCCTCTTAAACTGTCTTTATCTCAGCCCATGAGTTTTCTCACTTTTACTCTTCCGAGTCTCTCCCCCATCCTAACAGGGGGGATGACTGAGTGGCTGTGTGGTGCTTAGTTGCTGGCTGGAGTTAAACCATGACACCAGCATACGGCAGTTATGGTTGGCATTGTGGGAAAACGTCTTGTGGGTGACAGGGCCTAGGTGGCTGCAGGAGGCTCCCAGCCCTTCCTCACAAACATGTGCCCTGTGGGCCCAAGGGGACACTGCCAGTACCAGGCCACAGGAATACAGCAGAAGACAGACCTGGAAGCACAGCACAGGCTCAGTACATGCCCTACTCACCCCTGCCTGGCAGAGCTCCTCGGCTGGATCTGGTCACCCTTAAACATGCCTGAACCCAGCAGGGATGTTTGCCCATCACTTCACTCCAACCGGCTCATGGCAACAGGTCAAGTGGAAATGATGGGAGCGGGAAACACGGCCGCCAAAGCCCAAGCGATTTGGGTGATTCTAGTGGTCCTAACCAGAAGACTGTTTTCCAGGAAGGATGGTGGTGATCCACCTCCTAAGTTGACCTGAGTGGGCGCAGGCTTGTATTGGGCTGCACATAGCTCAGGACTTTCTGCAGTGCTCTGTGCTGTACATTCCCCTGTCACAGGATGAACTCAGGAGTCAAATGATAGTGGAGCCTGGAGTTGCCACCCATGTGGTGTCAGCCCCGATGGATGTTCTTCTCTTCTACTACAGCTCCAGGTGCTGGGTAACAGTGATGTTGCTGTATCAGCTGGTGAATAAAACTGTTGCTACTGTCTCACCTCTCACTCACTCTGTAAGGATAACTTGAAACTGGACATGGAAGAAGGATGAGACTCCTCTGAATCATTGCTCAGGACAGAGCTACCCAACTGAGGACATGCCGCAGGAGTAAGTTTTTCTAGACCTGGTTAAATGTTGATAAAATTGGGCCTTGTATTGTGGGGTACAATACAATGTACAATGTGTTGTGGGAGAGTCCACATAGTCCCCAGAGTGAGAGCATTCGTAAGCCATCTGTAGTGGCTGATCATGCTATGGCTACCAAGTTCACACGGGAAAGTCCTGAAAAGGAAACCAATATCAGCCTTCCTGGGACTGTGCCCATAAGTGTCCATAATTCCTCATATCCTCCAAACAGCTAAGAATTACAGCTAGCAGTTCACTCAGAGCATGCAAAACTTTGCATGGAGAGGTGGCTGGAGTGCTAGGATTGGGAGAGGGGACCCTACGTCCTCTGGACAGTCAAACTCTGAAAGCCCGCTCCCAGCTGCTCAGTCCACCAGCGGCACAGCAAATCCACACACTGGCATCTGCAGAGGTCAGACTGCAAACAGCTGCCTTAGCAGCATTGGCCAGCATGTAGACCACAGGATGCTGGGCTGGCACGGGCACATGCCAGAGCACGTGGCCTAAATAACAGTGCGCAGCCTCCTTACATCAAAGTAGGCAACCAGCTGCTACGAAACAAGAATTGCTGAGTCTGGCCCAGGAACAGCCCTGGCACCAGAATCCAGGGCTCATGCAAAAGGAGAAACCCCATTTCCCTCCCCCCCTCCCCCTGAAGACCGTGAGCTTTTCCTCGCCTCCCCATGGGAGGAGGGTAGATCTTGCATGAGAGACAGTTTCCCTTTGTCCTTGCCAAGCTGGGAGTGGCGAGAGCCCCTTTTCTGCCCCTAGCACAGCCCCGCACCACCCCAGGAAACACAGGGAGCTCTCCAAGAGTATTGTCCCGCTGTCCTTCTCCTTGCCGTCGATCCTTCTGATGTGCTGTGCCCTTGGTACCAAACTGGCCTGTGACGCTTGTGTCCATGAAAAGGGAGGGGGTAGAAGTGGGAGAAGCAGAGAAAGCCCTGAAACAGGACTCCAACCAGAGCAGGACTGTTCACCCAGCAGAGCAACCCGTCGAGGGGGCGGTTGGGGGGGTGGAAATGGGAAACGTTACAGGAAACACCCCCGATTAGAGGTGAAGCCTGTCCATGGGCCTGCTAAGGAGGGGAGGAGAGGTGGGCAAAAGGACCTGTCTGCAGCACTGCTGGGATCAGCCCGTGGTGTGTAGTGATGCCTGGACTCTCCCGAGGCCTGCCAACACTGCCCTCCCGCTGCTGTGTGCTCAGGTGGCCAAGAGGGACAATGGCATCCTGGCTTGTATCAGGAATAGTGTGGCCAGCAGGACTGGGGCAGTGATCGTCCCCCTGTACTCAGCACTGGTGAGACCACACCTCGAATCCTGTCTTCAGTTTTGGGCCCCTCACTACCAGAAGGACATTGAGGTGCTGGAGCGTGGCCAGAGAAGGGCAACAAAGCTGGTGAAGCGTCTGGAGAACAAGTCTTATGAGGAGCAGCTGCGGGAGCTGGGGTAGGTTAGTTTGGAGAAGAGGAGTCTGAGGGGAGACCTTATTGCTCTCTACAGCTAAGTGACAGGAGGTTGTAGTGAGGTGGGGGCTGGTCTCTTCTCCCAGGTAGCAAGCAACAGGACGAGAGGAAACGGCCTCAAGTTGTGCAAGGGGAGATTTAGATTAGATATTAGGAAAAATTTCTTCACGGAGAGAGTGGTTGGGCATTGGAACAGACTGCCCAGGGAAGTGGCGCAATCACGGTCCCTGGAAGTATTCAAAAAACATGTGGATGGGGTGCTTAGGGACATGGTTTAGAGGTGGACCTGGCAGTTAGGTTAACAGCTGGAAGGCATCAGCGAAGGAACAAGACTCGCGGGGGATTTCATTGACATACAAAACCATATGAAGGGAGGGTGCAAAGAAGGCAGGGCCGGGCTTTTTTCAGTGGTGCTCAGTGACAAGTCAAGAGGCCATGCACACCAACAGAAACACGGCAGGATCCCACTAAACATCAGGAAACACTTTTTCACTGTCAGGGTGAGCGAGCACTGGCCCAGGTTGCCCACAGAGGCTGTGGAGTCTCCATGCTTGCAGATATTCCAAAGCTGTCTGGGCATGGTCCTGGGCACCTGGCTTGAGCAGGCGGGATGGACCAGATGCCCTCCTGACGTGCCTTCCAACTTCATCCTTCCACATTCATGACTTTGCAGGTGACATTTGCCAGGGCAAAGCAGAAAAATGAAACTCAGACTTTGCTACGTAAAGGCTTTATCCTGGATTTGGTTTGATTGCAGTTCTGGCTGTGGTTACATGCCAGGTTTCATTGAAGGCTAAACCTTCTCTTGTTTTATCATTGGTATGGGGTGTTCTGAGTTGGGAAGAGCTGGCTTCAGTTGGGTCATCAGGTTGCATCGAGCCTGAGGTAAAAGCTCACAGTCTCAGGACGTGTTCATTCTTCTAAGCAAGTGGTATTGCAGTGAGCATGCTGCCTTTCAGAGCTAGGGCCCTGATGACTGCCAGAAACAGCTTTCTACAGGAGTGCTGAGGAAAACTCACTTTCCTCTTCTGCCTACACGTTTCAAAGCTGGAACTCAAGAGAGAAATATGCAAGTGATACACAAGTAATATGGGCAGGTAAAACAGTAGCACGCAGAGGACTGGGCAGAGCTATTCAGCATGGTTGTGTTTGCTGTATTTCTGGCGTCTGCTGTATTTATGGTGTGTGGTCTTCTGTTAGACCTTATGGTGTGGTGTTCTTTTGTCATGTTGCAGATACAGCTACGTACGCATGTGACAAGCTTGGACAACCACGTACACGAACCCAGAGCCTGGCTTCAGAAGGATGGGCAATAACATGCATCCCCATTTGACCGGTTGACTGGCTGCTCCCTGGAGCCTGAGAGGCCGACTGTGGGCCACAACTTGTTGCTGGAGGCAGAGTTCTTGGACAGAGTGGAGGGCAGGGAATTCAACCACAGCCAAAGGCCACTGCCAGAGGATTGCAGGGGGTCCATGGCGGCATGTTGGCAGCGCAGGAGGTCCGGAGCAAAGACTACAGGTCTTCCCCCCAGTCAGAAACCCAAGGACGCAAGAGTACGCCCAAAGCATTTCCAGCTCCCACAGCTGTCTCTTCAAAGCTCTGGCTGGCCATCAGGCCTGATGCTGTCCTTTCAGGCTCCCCAGAAAGGGCATGAGAAAGTGGAGCAGAAGAGGAGGCAGATTTGCTCCCAGAATGGTAGAAGAGCTGAGGCTGTCATGGACCTCTGCAAAAGGTCTGGTTTAACCGTCTTCCTCAAAGCAGGGACAACTGCTGTTCAGTAGGTGTACTGCGTGAGGTTGGGATGCAGTAAATTTTCTTCATGGAAGCCTGTATGGGCAGCCACGATGTTTTGTGACAAAGACTGTGTTGATATCACACTGATGCTTCAGCTATTGCTGAACAGTGTTCACACAGCATCAAGGCCTTCTTGTACAGCTCACCACAACCGGCCAAAGGGATATTCCATACCACATAAAGCCATGTGAACCAATAAACCTGGGGGAAATAAGGAGCACACGGGGACATTCAGAGTTAGGACATTTGTCTTTCCCAAGTAACCACTATGGGTGATGAAGCCCTGCTTTCCTGGAAAGGCCTAAACATCTGCCTGCCGTGTGGATGTCGGGAATTAATTCCTTATTTTCCTTGGTTTGCGCATGCAGCTTTTGCTTTGCTTATTAAACTCTCTCTATCGCAACACACAAGTCTTGTCACTTTTACCCTGCCTATTCTCTCCCCCATCCCACTGCGGTTAACTAAGCAAGCAGCGGTGTGGGACTGAGCTGCTTAGCGGGGTTAGGGACAGCAGGCTGCCCACAGCCTTGTGCTGTTCAGTTTTGAATACCTCCAAGAATGGAGACTACACTGCCTCAGGTATTTACACACACTGACAAATCCCCCCCTAGCATTTCCTTCTCCACACCAAACAAACCCAGTTCTCTCAGGGTCACCTTGTATGTCAGATGCTGCCTTCCTCATCTTCATGGCCCTGCATTGCATTTGCTCTGGTATGTCCATGTCTTTCCTGTGCTGGGGAGTCCAAAATTGTACGCGGTAGTCCACAGTCTCACCAGTGCTGAGTTCATCCCAACGAGCAGCGAGACAGCTACAGATGCCAGGAAGCCTGCATGGATAAGCAAGGCAAGGGAAAATGCAGGGCCACTGCTGAATGGGGTGGGGGACCCAGTGACAGGTCCTGAATGCCTTATTCCCCTCAGTCTTTACTGGCAAGAGTGGCCTTCAGGAATCCCAGGTCCCAGAGTCCAGGGAGAAAGGCTGGAGCAAGGAAGATGTACCCTTGCACACTCCATGGCACTGAGCACTTATCTAGGCCATCAGAAATACCTTTGTCTACAACACTGCTCATAGAGACAGTGCTGAAAGCGTACCTAAATTCAGAATACACAACATCTACTCCCTCCTCATCCACCAAAACTCATCGTCTTATTGTAGAAGGCTCGAAATTTCGGTGAGCATGATTTCCACTTCACAAACCATGCTGACTCTTCCCAATCACCTTTTTGGCCTTCATTTGTTTGGCAATGGTTTCCAGAACTATGTGCCCCATCACCTTTGGAGGAACTTAGATGAGGCTGAGAGGCCTGGACGTCCTCAGATCCTCCCTCTTGACAACGGGACTGTCCTTTTCTTTCTTTCAGTCCATAGAAAACTCTCCCAATCACCATGACACGTCAAAAATTATTAAGAGCAGCCTCACAGCGACATCAGCCAGCTCCCTCAGCACTCGTGGGTACACCCTATCACTTCCCATACGGTCCTGTCCCTCCAGGTTCTTTAACTGTGCCTTGGCATTATCCTCCTCCACTGACACAAGTCTTCCCAGCTCTGGACACTCTGAAGGGGGACAGAGACCTGGGGTTCCTCAAAGCCAGGATTGCCTGCAAAGAATGAGGCAAAGAAGATCCCTCCCACATCACCTTTGCTTCACCCTCTGCTTCCTCAAGAGGAACCATTCTTGACCCTCAAGGAGGTGATCTCTGAAAATGAAGCAGCTCTCCTAGACCCCTCCTCTGTCCAGGACCATAACCCATGGGATTCTTCCAAGCAGATCCCAGAAGAGCCCAGATTCGCCTCTCCTGAAGTCCAGGGCTGCGGTCCTCCTTTTTCCATTGCTCCCTCCTCTCCGGATTCTGAGCTCAAACACTGCATGACCACTGCACTCAAGGCTGCCCCTCACCTTCACATCCACCACCAACTCTTCCTCTGATGAAGTTTTCATCAGTGCATGCCAGAAAACTGCTCGATTGCTTGTGCCCTGCTGGGCTGTCCCACCAGCCAACACGTGGTATGGCTCACGTCCCCCATGAGGACCAGGGCCAGTGAACATGAGGCTTCTTCCAGTTGTCGGAAGAAGGCCTCCTCTAGTTCTGGTTCCTGATCAGGTGATCTGTAGTAGCCTTCCACCACAATGTTACGCTGGCTCATCACATGTCCCAAAGCAGAGCTCCATGAATGCCAGCTGCTTCTCACTGAAAGGGCATGCCCCGCTCCTCGCCTTCCCAGCCTGTCTTTCCTGAACAGCCTGGCTCCATCCACTACAGCACTCCTGTCAGCTACCGCGCTGCACCTCCAGGATCCCAGAGCTCTACAGCCAAGCCAGGGAGCAAAAACTGGGCCATGCTGGACAGGAGCCCAGGCAACGTGCACTAACCTGCACTTCACCACACAGCCTCTCAAGTTCCCACAGCAGATCCTCCTGCATCAGAAATGGTCTCAGCCCTTCAACCACACTTCCCTTCACCACCTTTTCCTGCAAGCATGCAAAGGTCTCTTTCCTGCACCTGCCGTTGTGTGACACCAACCTCTCGTTAGCAGCTGCTAGAAAGAAGTGCTGAGAGATCTGTATTCTCTGTCAGTCGGTTTTTGGTCTACTCTGCTGCTGAGCTGCTCCAGGGTGAGCCTAGCACCGCAGTAATACACTGCTTCATCCTCTTGCTTTGCTGCCTGGATCTGCAGCGTGAATCTGTTCTGGGAGCTCTCCACTGATCCCTTAAAGCGATCCTGGAAACCTTCTCCATAGGAATCACCCTCCCGGCAAATCCAGTCCAGAGAGCCACGTGGCCCCTGCCGGTACCAGAACATGTAGTAGTTGCTCATGCTGGCTCCACGCATGCTGCACTGGAAGGTGACTCCGTCTCCCTCTCGCACGGCCAGTTCCCTGACGTGTTGCTCCAAGGCCACCTGGCCAGTGACTGCCGAGAGTGAGAACAAGCTATGATCACGCCAAGATTCAGCAAAGGTCAGGGTAACACTCATCAGGGCATTGTAATGGCACTGGACTACTGGGAGGACTAAATCCTTCTCTTTGAATCCAGCTGACAAAGAAGGGCAGAAAAATAGAGCTGATACCAGGAATCGGGGCTCACACAGAGGGAGACACCACGTTCCCCTCCCTCCTTTTCCCTGTCAGACAAGGAACTTTTTCTGATTTTCCCATTCAAACAGGAAGGTTTTGCACCATGGCGGACAAATCCCTTTGTCTTTGCCAAGATGCGATGGGAGGGACCCACTCTCTTGTCCCTCAAAATGCTCTGAATGAGCACAGGACCACTCACAGGCAAGTGGGGCTTGGGCCCCATGCTGCCATCCTCAACCTGGTCTTTGCAAGGTCGGTTGCAGTGCCCCATGAGCAGAGTGCCAGTCCAAGGGCAAAGCATTAGGACCCAAGTGGTGGGAGTAGCAGGCAGGTGCCCTGCCTGTCCCCACACCACAGACGAGGCAGGCTGGACAGAGGTGTCTAACTCACGGCTAGAAGAGGAGGACAGCTGTTCCCACTGTGCTCTGCAGGGATGGGTGCAGAGGTCGAGGCAGAGGCAGCTCAGGCTGTAAGCACTCATCACAGCTCTGCAGAGCTGTGCAGAGCACAGGGCCATGCACAGTTCCTGAGCAGGGGCATCACCCCTTCCTTGCACTTACCTGCGATGGGCAATAACCCCACGCACAGGGCAGTCCACATGGCCAGGCGCGCTCTGGCTCGCCTCTCGCCACCTTCACTCTGCCTGCAGAACAGCTCTGCCCACATCTCCCCTGGCTGGGCCTCTGTCACTGCAGGCAGTCCTCGTCCCTCCTAGGCACTCCCTCAGTCTATGACAACAGTGAGGGTGAGAGGCGGGGGCTGGAGGAGCGGAAGCAGTTGAAGCTGTTGGTGCACTCCTGAGTGCCTTTCACCCTGCAGGGTGCAATAACAGAGCGCTCGCTTGGCAGGAAAGCCTCTATTGAGCAAATGGTGATGTGTGGCTCTAGAGCCACCCGCAACCTTCCTCTGAGGAAGGACAGCAGGGTGCTGCTGGGACTGTGGACCTGGCCCTGGGGGTGGCAGGTTGTCCTCCCAGTGGCCCCCTCTCCCTTGGTGCTCCTGAGATGCTGCTCCTGGATGGGTCTCCCCTGAGCCCAGCTCCGCTTGGACAGGACACTCCACTGGAGATGTGCTCCCCACCCTGCTCCCTCCACTCCCGCCCACGACCCTACTCCTCCATTTCCTCCCTCGCGTTGACACTTCTCCACCTGCTTCTTCCTTGGCAAGAGCCTCCCACACCCCCAAGCAGAAAAGGCCCTACAGGGCTCTGGGCACGTGAGATCTGGCTTGTGCTTGGTGCTCAAGGTCTGGGGTAGATGTGCAGGCTCAAGCCTTCCAACTTATCTACCAAAACTCATGTGCACAGGACTCAGCGGGCACCAGGCTGTGTGGGGCTGCTCAGCAGCACAGGGACACTCCTTTCTCTGTGCTCATCCTGCTCAGCAGGAACCCAGAGCGCCCCCTAGGGCCTTTGCAGCCACAGGATGAGACACCTACTGAGCCCTGACACAGTGTCACCATCTTGACTGGGACCACCAGTTTGGGGAACATCGCCCACTCCACACTGGCCCTCCACAGACTGTCCGAATCCTTCCCCTCCCCTCACTTTTCCTGGGTGCCCCAACATGGCTCCCTGGGGAGAGGATCCAGGACAGGCGTGGGAAGGGGAGTTGCAGAGGGTAGAGGAGCCCACTGAAACTGGAGGCTTGAGGATGGGAAAAGCAGCAGGGGGATGCAGGGCTGGGGTGGCCTAAGGTGCACGGGGACACTTGCAGCTGGCCCAGCATGGTAGGACATGCCGGGTTCCCTATGGCTCCAAGCCCATGGAGGCCTGGAGTTGTGGCCCCGGCCACCCTCCACATCCTTCTTGTTGGGATTCCCCTACAACATTCCATGCTGGATCTCATTGTACACACATGAGCATATATGCACATGCAGCCAACACTAACAACACAACAAAGAGGCTGTTCGTCATGTCCAGGGGAAAAGGCACTCTGCAGCTCAGCTCCTTCTGTGGCACTGCTCGGGGGCTCCCTGAACAACATCAGGTTTCAAAACTCAATTCAGCTCTGGATTTCCATGTTCACATTTGAGTTCTTCAATGCTCGCTCTGCTTCTTCAAAAAACAACCTCTTTCCCTCTCCCTTTCTGCCTGTGGGAGAGACTGAGAAGGAAGGAAGAAGGTTAACAAGATGTTCATGGTTTGGTGTGTGCTGGTGGGAGACTCCGCTGCTGCTGCTGCTGCTGCTGCTGCTGCTGCACCTCTGTGCCTGTTTCTGGGAAAAGCCAGACCAGTCTAGTCTTGAGAAGCCTTCTTGCGGCCAACCACCAATGACCTGGATGGATTTAACCCCCCTCCTTCCACTTCTGCCCTGGCCCTGCCGGTGTTTCGAGCATGGTGCCTTTTTCCAGCTCAGTGATGCTGCAGAAATAGGTGGCCCTGTCTGCAGCTGTGGGCGAGAGCACCTCCAGCGACAGCTGGTTCCTGGAGGGGTCTGCAGAGCTGGTGACTCGCATCTGCAAGGATGAAGCAACATGCTGGAGTCCTGGGAAAGGATACTGCAACGCTATCTGCTGCAGCTCTCTGCCAGGAGCCTGCCGGATCCAGTCCCAAGTGTAGCTGCTGTCGCTGATGGGGACACCAGAGATGTGGCAGGTAAGCATGAGAGACTCTGAGACCTTCCCTACTGCGGGGCCTGAGGCCTCTGTCTGCACCTGAGAAAGGGCACCTGCGACCCCGGGACACAAGGACAAAGAGGCAGCAATAGCTCAGACTGACATACTTGGTAGAATCTAGGTCGCCTCGCTTGAGCAGGGATGTTGCACCAGGTGACATCCAGAGGTCCCTTCCAACCTCAACCATTCTGTGAAACAGGGCTGCAAGACCGTGCTAACCTCTCCTGTGTGGCACCCTCATATGCCTCCACCACGCCTGTCCATCCTAGCTGGGATGGGCATTGGCCTCGTGCACATGTGATCCCACATGGCCAGAGCAGCTCCTGCTCACCTCTCCCCAGCTACTCTCTGCCCACGCAGCTGCTCTGCTCAGGTTTCCCACATCTCACCCAGCCACAATGAGACCCCTTCTCCCTGACCCCAGGCATGGTCAGCTTGCTGACTCGCCCCTGAGATGCGCTCTGACCCCCATGAACATGCACCAGGGGAGAGCAGGAGAGGAGGAAGCTGAGGTTGTTGGGGCACCCCGCAGGTGTCCCTCACTGTGGTCCCTGCAGGGTGCAGTAGTAGAGCGCACTGTCCCCCAGCTCCAGCCCAGTGATGGTCAGTGTCCCGGAGCTCTTGTCAGCCTGGCAGGAAAACCTCTTGTGGGCAAAAGGGGCTGTGTGGCTGTAGGAGCCTCCCCGGCCCTTGCTCTGCAGCAAGTACTGCAGGGGCCCACCGGGACGCTGCCGATACCAGGCCACGTAAATATAGGAGACGTTGGAGCTGTAAGCGCATCGTAAGGTCCCGGTATTCCCTGCTCGCCACCACACTGCAGACCTCGTCGCTTGGATCTCATCACCCTGAAATGCACCTGAAACAAAAGCAGGGCTGTTCCCCCACTGCTTTGCTCTCAACTGGCACCAGGAAATGGCCTACGAGGGGGTCGATGGGAGCAGACCTTGGTGTCGATGAAGCCCAAAGTTCTTCAGTGCCCCAGGGAAGAAGAGGGCCAAGGGAAGGCAGAGAGGGGCTGCAGGCAGACAGAGTGACCAGCCTGGTTGGGTGACACAAACACATAGAACCACCTCCACAGAATAAAACTCTGCATTTGGGACTCAAGAGATGAAAATTAGAAGTGCTGGCAAAGGAGCTCCTGCAGACAGGCCAGGACCACCTGCAGTGTGCAGTGATGGCCCCTCTCTTGTTGTGAAGAGGCCTGAGCTGCCCCAGCACTCGCCTGCCCTGCAGATTGTGCACCCTGGGCCAGGCCCCAGCACCTTTCTGTTCAAGCTCAGCTGGATTTCCTGTCGCCGTGCCAACAGCACAGAAGCAGCGGGCAGAGTCCCGCGGGTGCAGGGCACGTAGGGACAGAGATGACATGGACTGGGAATTGTTACGGGACACCGTGGCTCGACCCTCCACTGCTGCCCCGTACTTCTTGGTACTACCCCAGATGTAGGACACCCACTCGAGTGTGCCACCGGGTGCCTGACGGTACCATAGAACATAATATTCCTGGAAGGTGAAGCCGGACCCGCGGCAGGAGAGGAGCACGGAGTCCCCGGGCGCTCGCAGCCCTCCGCCGGCCTCCACCAGCCTCAGCTGCGCCCACACCCCTGCGGACGGAGAGCGCTCGCAGCCGGGCAGGGCGCGCCCACGGCCCGACGACCTTCACCCGACGCCCCGACGCCCCCCGCCCCGGCACAGCCCCAGCCGCCACCCCTCTCTCTCCCGCCAAAGCCCCGCGCCCGGGGCAATGCCCCGCCTGCCCTCCTCGGGGCTCAGCCGCGCCTGCTCCCGACACTGCGGCCCGACCCGCTGCCCGACAGCCTCCCCCTGCCCCTGCCCCTGCCTCTCCCCCTCCCTCTCCCGCCCACGCCACCCGCTCCCCGCTCCCCCGCTAACGAAGGCGAGCGCCAGGCGACAGCGCGCCCGCCGCGGCAGCAGCCGCAGCCCCGCGGCCCCGGCACGGGCACGGCCGCCCGCGGGCAGCCCCAGCCCCGGGCCCAGCCCCGGCCTCGCTCCCCTCCCCGCCCGCCTCTCACCTGCCGGCCCCGCGGCCAAGGACAAGGCCAGGAGCCACGGCCCCAGCCCGGGCGCCATCACGCCCTGCCGCGCCGGGGACGGACGGCGCCCAAGGGCCCGGGCCCAGCCGCACAGCAGCCCAGCGGACCCGCGCTCCGCACCCATCCTCATCCTGCGCCTGCCCCTGCCCCTGCCCCTGCTCCTGCTCCTGCCCGCCCCGCCGCCTCGGCCCCTCGCCGGGGCAGCGCCGACGCCTCTGCCCGCCCCCAACCCACCCGGCCCGGCCCCCCGGGGCCGCGGCCCCTCCGCGCCAGGAGAAGGGCGGGCGCGGGGAGGGACGCGGGCCAGGGCCGTGGGCAGAGCAGGAGCGCCCCGCCCCGCCCCCCCAAGGCTCCTGGCCCCTGGCTCCCAGCGTGGCTCCCACGCTCTCCCGCCTTCTCGCCCAGCCCCAGCGCCAGCGCCAGCGCCAGCGCCAGGGCCGGGCTGTCGTCCCGCAGCGGCCCCTCGCAGGACCCTCCCCGTGCCCCGCACCCCCAGCCCGCCCTGGCCTCACTCCCGTCCCCAGCCCGCGGCGACCAAGACACACAATGCAGAAAGAACCGTCCACAGTTCTGTCGCCTTCTTCCACACTCCCCCTTTCCATATGGGAGATGTCCCCCTTCCCCACCGCCACTGCAGCCCTGCAAGCCCCGGATCATCCCTCCCATGTCTTGCAACCTGTTCTTGCCCTTGTTTCCTGCTGGGCTGTACAGCTGTCTTGTGGGTGACCAGTGACATCGGGCTATGTCCACTGTGCCTTCCACGTTGAGGAAACAGCAGAGGTGGGCAGTTGGAGATGCTGGTAGGGAGGTGCTGGGGCTGCAGGGACCTGCTCGGGCCCTCAGGAGCCATGTTTCCTTGTCATCCTTCCTGGGATGGGAAAGTATCCATGGACATGGGAGTCCACACAGCCAGAAGTGCTCCATGTTAGCTATCCCCACCTTTCCCCACATTCGCCCTGCCTGTACGCTTGTCATGCCTGCCTGACAAGCCTCTATGCTCCAGTCAGAGCCCTGTTACTCCCTTGGCACTCATCTGACCTGTGCCAACCCTGAACCCAAAAGCTGAGAAGTCATGAAGAGAAAGTAGTTGTAATGGCCAGGGCACCCTTGGGTGTCTTTTCTTGTCATTCCTGGCAGGACACAAGAAGGTGTCCTTCAGATCCAGTGTGGTGATGCCCAGTGCACTGCAGTTATGGTTGTCCTGGTGGCAAAACCTCTTGTGGGAGACAGGACCTAGGTGGCTGCAGGAGGCTCCCTGGCCTGTTCTCCCCACAGAACAAGCTGAGTCCTGCCTGGGCTCTGGGCTGCCCAAACCAAATTGCCTTTGCATCCCCAGTGCTACCAAACAGTGAGCACAACCCTGGGGGAACCCCATTATCATCATCATCATCATCTTCATTGTCTTAATCTTCCTCTTCATCATCTTATTCATCTTCATCAGTCATCATTATTTGATGATCTCAGGATGGTGTTAGGGGATACCTTTCACTAGTATGTAGACCTTCTTGCCTCATGGGCTGCAATGCTATTGGTCGCTTAAGTATATCTTAGTTTTACTATGCTTTAGCTTTTCTATTTATTAGTATTTTCCAAAGGAGTTGACTTTATGCTGACTGGCGTGTGTGTGTGAGGATCTCATCATTTAACCATGTGCAGCACAGAGAAGGTGTCGTGGTTTAACCCCCAGCTAGCAACTAAGCACCACACAGCCGCTCGCTTACTCCCCCCCACCGGTGGGATGGGGGAGAGAATCGGAAGGGTAAAAGGGAGAAAGCCTCTAGGGCTGAGGTGAGAACAGTATAATAATTGAAGTAAAATAAAATAGAACAGTTTAACAGGTAAAGCAAAAGCTGCGCATGCAAACAAAGCAAAACAAGGAATTAATTCACTGCTTCCCATTGGCAGGCAGGGGTTCAGCCATCCCCAGGAAAACAGGGCTCCATCACACATAATGATTACTTGGGAAGACAAACGCCATCAAGCCAAACATGTCCCCCCACTCCTTCTTCCCCCAGCTTATGTACTGAGCATGACTTCATATGGTACGGAATAGCCCTTTGGCCAGTCTGGGCCAGCTGTCCTGCCTGTGCTCCCTCCCAGCTTCTTGTGCCCCTGGCAGAGCATGGGAAGCTGAAAAGTCCTTGAGCAGTGTAAGCACGGCTTAGCAACTACTTAGCAACAACTTAGCACTACTTAGCAAGAACCAATACATCAGTGTGTTATCAACATTGTTCTCATCCTAAACCCAAAACACAGCACTATACCAGCTACTAAGAAGAAAATTAACTCTGTCCCAGCTGAAACCAGGACAGAAGGATACCCTGCCCAGTGCTGAGGCATTACAGTAAAAGCTGCTTTCCTGTTCCTTGGCTACTCTGCAAAGAGTAGAAAGATGAGGCTTTGTGGTCCATTGGGTAGCTGTGTCGAGGGCTAGGGCTGGCCAGGAGCAAAGCAGAGACATGGATTCCCTTGCTCTGCCCACAGCTGGGTCAAGACCTCGGCCAGGATGCTGTCACCCCTGTAGCACTGGGTTCTGCAGTGTCAGCTCCCGGAGGAACCGAGAGCAGGTAAGGATTGATGCTGCAACTGGAGGTTATGTCCAGGGGTGTTTGTCGTTTCTTTGAGGGGTGTTGGTTTCTGTGTGAGGAAGTGAGGAAAGCTGAGTGTCTCTGCTCATCTGCAAACAGTCCCATGGTCCTGCATTTCTAAGTCCCTGGTCTGAATACCTCTGCATAGATCGGGTCTTTGAAAAAAGTAGGGAGGAGTTGGGATGGGAGATGTTGGAAAGGTTGATATAAGAAGGAGAAGATCATTTCAGCGATGAAAGCACTGCCAAAGTTGAAAGATGCAGAGCCTCACCCCTCCCGTGCTGTTCTTGACAATGCAGATTTTGCACGAGCGGAAACGGGGCTTAGCTTAACGTGGTGTTCCAGGGCACAGTAATAAATCGCAGTGTCCTGGAAAGAGACAGTTGCTATTTCTAAGGGGGCTGTTTTATTTTCATAGACCACCATAGAGAATTGGCCATTGCGGAACTTGTCATTCCCTGAAGCTCTAAATGCTTGCAGGAGAAATGTCAAAGTTTCCCCCGGGAGCTGGCGGTACCAGAAGAAATTCAAGTTGCTGTCACTGTCCTCGGTGGTGGACTGGCAGGGCAGAACCACTCGCTGCCCAACTGTGGCTGACACCTCAGAGAAGAACTGCTTCTGTGGGTCACTTCCAACAAGACCTGCAACACAAGCAGAAATGTGTCTGCAAAGAATCTTGCTTCCTTCTCTCATTTGCTCTGTCTTTAAGGCTATGTTTGCCCCAAACCTTTCTGTCTTTCCAAAGAAAAGGAAAGTTCAGATATCTATTACCATGACCCCTCTGCATTTGTCCCTGACCTCATCATCTTGTCAGCACAGACCTCTGTGTAGCCTACTAAAACTGTGAGAAACAATAACAAGTGCACAAATACACCCACCTGACTGGATTAGCAGCACACATGCTGGCACAGCCATAGTGAAGATCATTTTTCCAGGCTCCATAATCCTTATTCCTTGGGACACTCTCAGCACACTACAGAGCAAGGCACTCTTGGCAGCACAATGAAATGACTGTATCCTGCAGAGTGTGCCGGGGAGTGTGTGACATAGTCACACCTCTGGGGTGAGGAGGGCAAGAATGAGGCCCATTCACCTTCTGCCTTTGCTTGTCTTCACAGCAGAGTGGACAGTCTCAGTGGCTTCCTGCACTTTTCCCTGGGTTTCCCTGTCCCTTCATAAGATTTACTCTGCAAGGGAACTTCTCTCCCTCGCTGTAGAGTGTATCTGCTTTTGCGTGCTCTTTGTTCGTGGGAGGGCTTTTGAAAGCATAACGGCTCCTCATAACATTCAGGGCTCTGGGAAACACAGGTGTAGTGTTATTTTTAAAAGGTTTCAGGTTTCTCTTAGTTCAGCCTCTGTTATTTTGGAAGCAGCTGTTCAGTATTTTTCCACACATGAGGACTTGGAGACAGGGGGAGGAAGCTGATAAGGGGGAAAAAAAAGGTATTTTAATGGGTGAACATATAAGTTCCTAGAATAGGGAGATGGAATCCTGATTCCGATGGGTTGGCTCAGTGCTGGCTGGGGCAGGGGAGGCTGGTGGGGTGATGGAGTGGGAGGATCTGCAGCCCCATTCCCAGTGCAGCTCTACATCTGCATAAGGGCAGGGTATGGGGCTCCCCAGCTGCTGCTGGCACAGTGGAAAGGGACTGGGACTGGGACAGGGACAGGTGCTGGAAGCAAAACCCTGGTGTTTGGAGCTGGTGAGTGGAGAAGTGCCAAGGAGCAGCCCTGGCACTGGGAACAACTGCTCCTGGGCAGCACCTTTCTTTCTCTTCAGCCTCCTGGAAGATCTGCAGCCTTTAGTGTGTTCCTCATTTTGGTGGGTACTTCGCATACAATGGAGAGGGAGCCTTCACTGCTGTGCATTTAATTCTGCAGTAATGTACTCTTCCACCAGTCAAGGCTGCAAGGTGACCTTGGCCCTGTAAATCACAGACCCTCAGCTGAAATCTGCCCAGGTGATGAGCATCCCCTGGACAAAGCAGCCACTGTTCTTGGAGGACCCAGCAGTGCCCAGAAGGTACCTGGACTCACTGCTCCCAGGTGACCAGTACCAGAAGAAGGATGGATTTCAGTGCAAGGAGGTGATGGTGCAGGTGAGAGCCACAATGGGAAGGAGCTGGTTTGGTGCAGTGCCTGTGGGAGGGCAACAAGGTACCCACACTTCCTTCTTTGGGCACAAAGGCAAAGTCCTGCACCTGGGGAGGAACAAGCCCATGCATCAGGATGTGCTGGGGACTGCTCAGCTGTAAAGCAGCTTTGCAGAAAATGACCTGGGTTGTCCTGCTGGACACTAAGTTGACAATAAGCCAGTAATGTTTCCTTGCCTCAAACAAGGAGCTCATAAAACAAATCCCGTTCTTTTGTTCTTTTGTTCTCTCTAACACTTTGGACAACAGCTGTGTCTTGGGCTGATGAGGAACAGAGAGGTGACTAGAAGCTATGCTGAGGCACTATGAATACTGAATTAAGCTAAGAACCCAAACTGTTGTCAAACCATCCTTTTTGGGGCCTGAAATCAGCAGTAATACAGTGTGAGCTTTGCAGGGGCAGGAAGAAGAGGGCTGAAGATACAGAAAGTTGTGTTTCAGTGCCTGTGCTGTGGGCAGTTCTCTGCCAGGTCTGTTCTGTTGTTGTTCAGCTGCACTCAGGCTCCTTCTGGCTCTGGCTGTTCTCTGGAGCTCACAGACAGAGCAGTGTAGAGTGTTCTTGCTGTGACTGGCAAATTCCCTCATGATAAGTGACACACAAGGACACACAAACATGCACATGCTCATACAACCCGTGTAGAAGCATGTGAAAATCTGCACTGACGAGCACTTGCACAAATGTGGACAAGTGCAGACAAGAGAACACAGGCATAAACATGACCAACTGTGCACTCAACTGGGGAAATCCTGGGGACAGTCCTAGCAGGGATTCTGGGGAGCATTCTGGGGAAGGACAAGGCCCTAAACATACTAATGCTGTTGTCTAGGTACCCAGGGAGACTGCACAGAGAGGGGAGGTGTATTGGGAGCCTTGCGGAAGACATTGTATCTGAGAAGTCAGTGATCTTGGGCAAGACATGTCTGCTCTACTGGGCCTTGCACTAAAGACTTGAGAAGCCCATACATTAGCATGAGTAGCTGCTGCAAGGGAATCTGCTGGAGTGCCCTGTGCCAGCCTGTGCTCGGCGCTGGTGGGTGTTATGGCAGAAATAACCTTCCTGCGTGTAAGGACAAGATGTATGGTTTCTTTTTTTGTTACACAAAATAAAAGGCACCAGAGCATGGGAGCAGAGCAGAAGCTCTTTCTGGATGGGATCTGCACAGTGCGTCTTGGGAAAATCCACCTGGGTCTGTACAATGCTGCATGAATCCAGGGTTCCCAGCATCTGAAGGGATGTAAGGTTTACTTGCTATCTATATTTCTCTTTTTATTTTGTCTTACTAAACCAGGTATTTTATTACGCCGTTTGTTGTCAGGCATTTCTTTCTGAGATCTGGAATGGAGCCTGCAACAAATCTCTCCCCATGCCTCTCTCGAACAGGAGTAGGCAAAACAGGCCAGCAGAATTTTCCTGAGAGCAGTGTTAGGTGGAGGATAGGGTCAAACTCAGGAGATGGGCCACTCCTTGCCAGCAGGGCCACAAAAAGACCCAAATATGTGACCCAGACTGACGTAATTTACTTGACTCCTCCAGCATATAAGAGGAGTTCTCTTCCCGCGCTGATGTGTTTTGGTCTGGAAATGCTTGGGTCTCTCATCCTGTCACGCAAAAGGTGCCTTCCCTGGGGAATGTGCCTGGCATAAAGCAGGAAATGGAAAGACAGCAATTCAGGAAGCCAAAACACAGCCCATCGCATTAGCTGGGATGCTTTGCATTCAAGATGAGCTTGTCAGAAAATAATGACCGCTGCAAGGGCTGCCTCTGGCAGCCTGGGGCAGTAAAGGTCCATGATAAAAGGCAGCCCAGCTCCTCGCTCTCTCATCCACTTCTCTTCCCTCCTTCTCTGGGGGAACTAGGTGAGTCTGAAGTCCCTTCGCTTTCTCCACTTTCCCTAAAAGGAGGTCTCACCTCAATGGACTTCTCAGCTGATACCAGCTTTGTCATATGCCAGATCTTGGGGCTGCTTGTTGTGGGAGAGGGAGAAAATTAGACATAGAGGAAAGCTGGGACTGTGGAGATGAGATGGGCCCTGGCAGGGCAAGGCCAAGAAGCCCTCATACATCTCTGCACAGCCTTCACTGCCTGGCCCTGTGTGTGCTTTGGCTTCCTCATGGTGTGGTGACAAGCTGCTCTTCACACATTCCCATGTTTTGCTTCCTTCCTGCCCTCTCTCAGGTGCATCTTGGGCACCCAAGACATGTCCTGCTACAGCCAGTGCCTGCGCTGCCAGTCCTGCGGCCCGACCCCACTGGCCAACAGCTGCAATGAGCCCTGTGTCAGGCAGTGCCAGAACTCCACCGTCATCATTGAGCCTCCTGCTGTGGTGGTGACCCTGCCTGGCCCCATCCTCAACTCCTTCCCGCAGAACACCGTTGTGGGATCCTCCACCTCTGCTGCTGTTGGCAGCATCCTCAGCTCTCAGGGAGTGCCCATCACCTCTGGGTGCTGTGACCTCTCCTGCATTACCAGTCGCTACTGTGGCAGCAGATGCCCCCCCTGCTAAAAGTGCTTACAACGGCCTCAGATAAGGACCCCCAGGAACTCAGAGCATGATGCTGGACAGACGATCAAAGTTTGTGCCGTTGTTTGAAGAGCAGCTGACCATCTCTGGCTTGCCCTGCAAGGGCAGACTGGAAGGGACCAGCCTGGGCTCTCGGAAAACATGGCCAATGTCTACCTTTCCTCTCTTCCACTCACCCTTTTCTCTCTTTTCTTTGCTGCTGTCTTGTGCTCCCCTCAAAGCCTGCTGCGAGGACCCCAGAAACCAGCCTGGAGTGACCTGCTAGGCTGTCTCCCTTTGCTGGGCAGGTCGACAGGAAAAGGGAAAGAGATTCTTGGCTTCTCCTGCTCCTTCCCGCACAGGGAACCTCCACTTCGAATGACCTAATTTCTCGCTAAACTGAGAAGAGTGGCTGATACACCAGAGGATCAGGCTGCCATCCAGAAGGACCTCAATAGGCTGGAGAAATGGGCTGACAGGAACCTCCTGCAGTTCAGCAAGGGGAAGAGCAAAGTCCTGCACCTGAGGAGGAACAAGCACATCAGGATGTGCTGGGGACTGTCCAGCTGTAAAGCAGCTCCGCAGAAAAAGTTGTGGGTTGCCTGCTGGACACCAAGTTGACGATGAGCCAGCAACGTGCCGTTGCCTCAAAGAAAGCCAACAATATGTTCTGGACTGCATGGGGAGGAGAGTTGGCAGAAGGTCAAGGAAGGTGATCATTCCCCTCTACTCAGCACTGGTGAGGCCACTCCTGGAGTACTGGTTCCAGTTCTAGACTCCCCAGTGCAAGGCAGCTATGGAAGTAGTGGAGAGAACCCAGTGAAGGGGCACAAAGATGATGAATGCAGGGGAGCATCTCTGCTAGGAGGAAAGGCTGCGAGAGCTGGGTCTGTTCAGCACAGAGAAGAGAGGTCTCAGGGGAGATCTTATCAACATGTATAAACACCTGAAGGGAGGGTGCAAAGGAGATGGAGCCGGGCTTTTCTCAGAGGTGCCCAGTGACAGGACCACAGGCGATGGGCACAGGCTGAAACACAGGAGGCTCTGTCTGAAACATCAGGAAACACTTTTTTTATTCTCCCTCCTTGGAGATATTCAAAAGCCATCTGGACATGGTTCTGGGGAACCTGCATTAGATGGCCATGCTTCAGAAGGGTGGTTGGACAAGATGATCTTCAGAGGTCCTTTCCAACCTCAACCATTCTGTGATTCTCCAAAAGGGTTTTTATGAAATAACTTTTCCCACAGTTTCTAAGCCCTTCCAGGATAGCAGAAAAGGGATGCTTTCAGCACATGCCCATGATCAAAAACCGTAGAGGAGGCTTTTAAATTTTCAGTCAGTACTCTCATGCTGTAGACCACCATGTCTTCCAAAGGAGCCTTGGTTTTTATTACCCACTTCTGCTTGTTCCTGGTGATAGAATGCTGCTCTATCACAATCTTTTTAGGGTCGTCACTGTCTGGATTTACATCATAATCCAACACAAGATTCCTCAGTGCCTCAAAACTGATTTTTCCTCTATTTGTTGCATCTAGAGTGATGCCTTTAACCTTTAACAACACTTCCTTCAGACTGCAAGTGGCTGTAGGATTTAGGGCCTGATGACATAAACTCCACAACATTCTCATCTGGCAGACACTTGCCCGTCAACTTGCCTAAGCAGTCGCCAAGCAGGGAGGTCCCAGTCCCCTGGACAACTCATAAGTATCATAGAGTCTGTGTCAAGATAAAGGCAATGGTCTTGCCGGAAACTTAAGAAATTGTAAAGCTCTAGGTGTGCATATGCTGTTCTGGAGCAAGCTACAGAAATGTTAGTATTGTACTCTAGGGTCATGCGCCCTTTGGCATGCTTCCATGAGACAGTGGCCACATCCTCATCAATAAAGTCACAAGAGGACATATCGTAAGCTGGAGAAAAGAGGTAACCATACAACTCATCTGGTTGTCTTACGATGTTTGAGTAGGCTGGATCTCTGTCCAAATTTTCCCCACAGAGAATCTAAAAAGTTTTGCAATGTCATGTTTTGCAATGTTTTCTTACTATGTTCAGGCCGCAAAATGGCATCTTATTTTGGCCTGTCATCTTCAACATACTCAGCTTTTTTGTCATCATCTGTGCACCAAGCTGGGTAGCCTGAAGCTTTGTGCTTCTGGTGGAGGTAGAGTTTTATATAGTCTGAGAAGAAAACGCTCATGGTGGGGTCATGGAATCATGGCAGACTGCTCCTCACACACACCTGTGCTCTGATTCCTCTCTGCCCTCTCTCCCAGGTGCACCTCCAACCCAGAGACATGTCCTGCTACAACCAGTGCCTGCCATGCCGGCCCTGTGGCCCAACCTCGCTGGCCAACAGCTGCAATGAGCCCTGTGTCAGGCAGTGCCAGAACTCCACCGTCATCATCCAGCCCTCCCCCGTGGTGGTGACCCTGCCTGGCCCCATCCTCAGCTCCTTCCCACAGAACACCGTTGTGGGATCCTCCACCTCTGCTGCTGCTGGCAGCATCCTCAGCTCTCAGGGAGTGCCCATCACCTCTGGGTGCTGTGACCTCTCTGGCATTTCCAGTCGCTACTGTGGCAGAAGGTGCCTCCCCTGCTTCACTACTGTGCTGTGGGAGACATGGGGAGAAGAGCCAGGTCTGCAGCCAGGGACCCCCGCTGGCCCACTGCTGGCACCAGCACTGGGACAGAGACAGAAACTCCCTGCAACAGTGGCAGCAGCGGGGCAGGATTCGCAACCGGAGCAGTGGTGGTGTCCAGCAGTGCCCGGGAAGGAGCAATTGCCCCCACTGGCCCCGCTGGCTCCCGGCAAGGAGCAGCGCCTTTCTGCTCTGCACAGGGAGGCGGGCAGCAGAGCTCCTCCTGCCCCCGGGCAGCCGGGCAGCCCTCGGTCCTGTCGCAGGGACCGGCCACTGCTGGCATGGAGCATACAGGGCCTCTGCTCAGGCTGCTGCCTTTCCCCACTGGCTCAGCTAAGGGAGCCCTGAGCAGGTGCTTTCCTCTGCTCTGTAAACTCAGGGACTCCAGGGCTGAGTTGCTAATGCAAAACTTGACTTAGGAAAGACCAACCAGAAGGGGTTTTGCATTTTGTTACTTTGTAAAAGCTCGGATATACAATTAAAAACTGCATGGTACAGGCTTTCAAGGAGCTTTCAAAATAATCCTGCTAGCATTAAAAAGTCATCCCATGGAGTCAGGAGTTCGGGGTCCACACTGACAGGAGAAGGGGATGTTGTGGTCACAGGCACCTTCAAGCACTCCTCACAGTGGCTCAGTGTTGAGACCATGAGCTTGTTTTACAGGATTCAGAACCTTTGGAGTTGAGGCCCAGGAGACAAGGTAAAAGTGTGGACTGGACACACTGAGTGCAGCCTCACGGGAAGCCAGGTTCCTACTTGATGAGTGAGTCAGAAAGAGATTGGCAAAGTTTCCCTAAGGGGCTGGAAGTCTGAGGTGAGTGAGAGCTGGAAGGAGGCCTCTGGAAAGAGACTGTGGGCTCCAGCCAGTCCCTGGAACTCTGTGTGGCTTGAGTAGCTGACAGAGCAGTTCAAAGCTCATGGTCAGAGGCTTCAGTGGCACAGAGTGAAGGATCAGCCCTGCAACTTGTCCCAGCTGGACTTCATAACTGTGTTTCCAGGGAGCTACTGGCAAGTGGACAAACAAGGCCTGGACAACCAGGCATGGCCAGGTGAGCATGCAGATCAGTCACGTGTTCACATGGGATCAGCCCCTCTCATCCTTGTTCTCCATCTGTCTTCCCATGATTTCTCCAGGCCAAACTGCCTTGATCCTTCCCCTTCCCTGTCTCTGCTGCTTTTGCTAGGCACCCCATGTCTTGCACCATCCTAAAATACTTTCTCCGCTGCATCCCATAATGAGTTCTGATTCCACTGTAGGCAGAAACACCTCTGAGTTTATAAGATGATCCTCTCTTCTCACCCTTCTGGAAGGTCTCACCTCCAGACAAGGAGTCAATTGTGGTACCTGGAGGGATGGGGAGAAGATATTTGTAAGGAAGAGGGTTGTGTGTCCTCTTGCCAGAGAGAGGTGGTGTGTCTGACTCTGGGTAGGATGTTTACAGCAGGTGCTATTTCCAGAGACACTTGAGAAGAGAGAGAAACCCCCTGTAGGGAGAGGAAGTCAGACTCCTGCTTCCTGGTGCCTTTGACTGTTCCTGGTTTTACCTCCTTTCAGACACCACTGAGCGACAAGGAGCATGTCGGAGGCTTCAAGGGGGGCTGTCTCCATCCTCAAGAAAGGTGGGTGCAGGCCCTTGTCTCTGGCTGGGCACTGAATGGCAGGAGAAGTTCAGCATGGACACTGCTCCCTTGCTGGGGGCTGGTTGCGCTGGTTGTGATGTCCAGGAGGAGCCAAAAGCAGGAGAAGAGCCTGCAGCCTCCTATTGCCTGACAGCAGACTGCTTGATCTCTTCCTTCAGGCTCCTACAGGAATTCTCAGGTGCCCCAGGCCCCTTTGGCAATGAGACCTGGAGCTGAGAGGCAGCGTTTCGACACCAGGGTATGTCTGCCTGAGAGAATGCCCAAGCACCTTCTGACTGGGACGGTGGTGAGAAGCCCAGCTGTGGCCTCACTGCCCCAAAAAGAACCACGCAGTGCTGAAAAAACTCCCTTTAGCCCTTGCAAACCTGCAACACAGTAAGGGTCACAGTTTCTGGGGAGCCCAGAACTGGAGCCAGCACTCCAGACGTGGCCTCACCAGCGCTGAGGAGAGAGGAAGGATCAGGTCCCTTGTCCTGCTGGCAACGCTCTTCCTACTGCAGCCCAGGATGCTGTTGGCCTTCCTTGCCACGAGGCCGCATTGCCACAGCAGACTCAGGAACGACCCTGAGCCACTGAAACTGAACGGGACAGAGCAGTGAGTATTCAGGAGACGTAGCCCAGCTGCTTGTCCAGCTCTTACTCTTCCCTCAGCGACCACTGTAGGAAAAGAGGCTCTTGTTTGGAGACATGACTTCTCCTGTGACATGGTTTAGCTGGTGAGCGGTCTAGAGCAGAAGGCTTATGAAGTGTGGCTGAGGGAGCTGGGGTTGTTTAACTTGGAAGAAAGAAGGGTGAGGGGTGACCTTCTCGCTCTCTACAGCTACCTGAAAGGAGGTTGTAGCAAGGTGGGCGTTGGTCTCTTCTCCCAAATAACAAGGGATAGGGCAAGAGGAAATGGCCTCAAGTTGTGCCAGAGGAGGTTTAGAGTGGATATTAGGAAAAATTTCTTCATGGAAAGGGTAGTCAGGCATTGGAACAGGCTGCTCAGGGAAGTGGTTGAGTTCTCATCCCTGGAGGTATTTAAAGCACCTGTAGATGTGGTGCTTAGGAACATAGTTTAGTGGTGGACTTGGCAGTGCTAGTTTAGCAGTTGGACTTGGTCTTAAAGGTCTTTTCCAACCTAAACGATTCTATGATTCTACCAGGGGAGATCTCATCAATGTGTACAAGTATCTGATGGGAGTCTGTGAGAATGTGGAGCGAGGCTCTTCTCCGTGGTGTCCAGTGACAGAAGAGGAGGCATTTGGCACAAAGTGAAACACAGGAGGCTCTGTCTTAACACCAGGAAACAGTGTTTGACAGTGAGAGTGAGGAAGCACTGGCACAGGATGCCCAGAGAGGTTGTGGAGTCTCCATCCCTGGAGACATTCAAAAATCATCTGGACATGGTCTAGGCAACCAACTCCAGGTGAGCCTTTCTGAGCAGGGTGTTGGACCAGGTGACCTCCAGACATCCCTTCCAAATTCACCAATTCTTTGTTTCTGTAACACGAGACATGAGGATAGGCTGAGAGAAACAACGTTCTTCAGCCTTCAAATGAGAAACTAAAGGAAGAATTTTTTTAATCTTCTAACACTTGACTGGAGTATGAAGAGAGGAGGGAGCCTCTGGAGCCAAACTTGGAGGATAACCTTTTGGTTTTACCCATGAGGTTGAAGCATGGATGTAGATGGATCCCAGTAAGAATGGCACTCTGGCTGCATAAGGTGTTGATTAAAATACCATGAACTGGAAATAACACAAGAAGGAAAAGGGGGATAGCACAGGAAACCTTATGCCCCTTCAGATGCTACCAAATCCTAATTATGGATCATGAAATGGACCTCAACTCACAGTTTGTCACATGGTGCAAATCCTGCCCGTGCTGATATTCAGTGACATTGTCATCTTTGGATTTTTCATGGGAATTTCTTAGAAATAGACGACTCTATTTATCATTTCTACTGTTGAGCAAAATAACATTTGTATGAAAACACGGTGTTTCACTCCTAAAGACAAGAACATGCTTGTGACATCACTGCCAAGTGTGAAGTGATATATTCAGCACAGCACAGCACAGGTCTGTGCCCACTCAAGTCAGCTGCCATGTGGATCCCTAACTTATAGAGTCATAGAATGCTTTGGGATGGAAGGGACCTTTAAAGGTCATCTATTCCATCCCCCCTGCAATTGGCAGGGACATCTGCAACTAGATCAGGTTGCTCAGAGCCCCATCCAACCTGGCCTTGAATGTTTCCAAGGATGGGGCATCTACCACCTCTCTGGGCAGGCCTGCACACCTGTGTAACAGCTGTGCAGGGAACTGTTTCAGGGGTAGGGGGCATATAGGTGACCTGCCCTTGCTACCCTTGCCCTTGGGTGCAGGCCATGCCCCCTCATTCTGGGGACAGGTAGGAGGATGAGGAGGACAAGGTCTGGGGCTGTTTTAAAGGTCTTTTCTCAGACCATTATCACTCCTGCAGCCTTTGAGGCCATCTTCTGACAGAGCTTCTCTTCCCAGCACAGGGCTATACAAAGCAGGAGGATCTCCCTTCTTCACGGGCATGCAAGCTGCTGACTTCTCAGAGCCTCCAGCAGCACTGGGATCCTCACTGGGGGACAGCAGTGGTCAACCTCCCTGTTTACAGGACATGCTCTGAGGTCAAGAGGCCATATCTAAGCAGGGATGTCAAAATACAGGGCTTGGTCACCACTGGCCGTGGAGAAGCTGAGTATGTCTTCCTCAGCTCCAAGAGACAGTGTCGGGAAAGGCTCCACTGCCCTGTGTCCCACCTTCCCCTTCCTCTTCCACTTGTGCCCCCACCTTACCCCCTGCCTTTATTCCTTGGCAACCTAAGACAATGTCCACCAAGAAAAGGATTATGTGGAGGCAGAGGTTGGGACGCAGAGAACTTGAATGACTCTGAACAGGAAAATGAGATCACTTCTAGAGGAGGGGGCCAGAGCAAGGAGAGCACTAGCAGCTCTAGAAAGTCTGTGCCCATTGCCCACAGTAGAGATCCCACAGGGCATCCATCTGCCTGCGCCACGGAAGGAGAGGGGCCAGCAGATCCCCCACATTGGCTCTGGGGGTCTTACAGCCCAGAAGAACAGAAGATAAGAAAGAGATGAGAGAGAGTGGAAGGCAAGGAAGTTACACTTTGGTCATGTTTTCAGAGAGCCCCAGCTGCCCTCCTTCGGAAGGGTAGTACTGGATGCTCAGCCTCTCTGAAATCAATGGCCAGGAGCTCTGTCCTCAGTCTGGCATCAAATTCTGGGTTCCTAGGGGTCCTTGTCTTGACTGTCCTGGGGCGGGGGGGTGGGGGGGGGCGCGCACCTTCTGCAGCGCTGCAGCTTTTCGGACCCTTTATGAAGAGGAGTTTGGGGCTTTGGCCTGGAATCTGATGGTACCAGAGGATGAAGTAATTCGATTGTATCTTGGGGTGTGAGCAGTTGATGCTAATGCTGGTACCCTCGGAGGTCTCTGCCAATGGCTCCTCTTGCACCTGGGCTCTGCCTGCAGCCACTGCTGAGATAAGAGAAGCAAAGGCCAAAGATCATCAAAGGTCGTCCAGCTCTGATGGCCCTTTTCCCAGAGAAATCTTTTCCTCAAGAAACAGTCAGGAACAGTGGCAGTGAGACAGAGTCAGACCGGAGCGGGTGGGGATGAAAGAAAGAAATAAAGTCAAAAGGGGGAAGGAATGAGTGACTTTGTTTCCTGTTTTTGACTCATTAAAGTTCTGCTGCATTCAAGCCTGGCCTTCATGTCCTCCTTCCCTCTCTGGACACTCCCCAAGCTGCCAAAGGAGAAGGGTGCTGGTCAGGGGTGGAAGGGGGTGAGGGCACAAGGAGACCCTTCTGCATTCACAGAGGCATGGGAGGTTTTCACACCCTGCAGAGGCTCCTCTTTTGGGCACCACGCCTTGGAGCTGAGGAAGTCACCCCTGGCTGCTCCGCTGCCAGTGAGCATCAGGCCTTGCCTTGCTGTGCCTCTGCCCACAAATGCCCAGAAAGGCAGGAGGCCCTGAGGGGTCAGCAGCGCCATGAGCTCTTGAGGAAGGGCGTTCCTCTTGCTATGGCTGGAGCTTTGCTGGGGTGGCAGGGAGGGGGTGTGGGGCTCTGGGAGATGATTTCCTTGGCAGAAGGGCAGGCATGGTAAAGCAGGGAAGAGCCTTTGGAATGGCCCATAGCTGCTACTGCTCCTTCCTCTCCCCTCCACCACCCAATGGAGAGGCCATGGCCAGCAGGCATGGGCAGGAGTAGCAGGGAAAAGTTGCCTATGCGTTGCGGCTGGAAACTGGAGCTAAGCATGTGGGAGCTGCGGGCTGTCAGCACAGAAATGGGGACAGTGAAAGGGTGTACTTCTGAGGGAGAGCAAATTGCTCTGATACAGAGCATGCAGGAGAACGTGAAGATCAACAGGGATGAGGGTGCTGGGTGCACTTCCCAAGAGAGCTGCAGGCAGGTGCAGAGTTCTGGACGGCTTCCTTGGTCCCCCCAGAGAGTTTGTGCTCAGGAATTGCCTGCCATTCTGCGGGGAGAGGATTCTTTTACTGTAAATCTCATCCCTCCTGACTTGGGGAAATGTCTCTTGGCAACCACTGCAGTCTCATATCCTATTTCCTGCATGAAAACCCAGATGTCCTTACAAAACTGTACAAGTGGAAGGATGGAAGTCCTTACACCCATGTCCTCCATCAAGAGCAAATTATGGCTCGTGCAGTACATGTCAGGATGGCTGAAGGCCAGAAACTTTATAACGGCATTTCACTTGCATGCCTGAATTCCTTTTTCCATCGTCATGCTATCAATAATCAGCAGCAGCAGCAGCACAGTTGGACTTCGTAACCCTACTGCACTAAACCTTGTCATAAGCAGAAGGTTCCTCAGGTCCTTTGCAATGATGATACCATCTGCAGTTGTCCTTGTAGAAGAGGGAGGGATGGCATTTCTTCTGACAGACAAGTAAGCCCTTCGGCCAAAGCACTGCCAGAGCTCTGCTACTGGCTCTTAGCGTGACCTCTAGGTTGGCTGCACAACCAAGGAGGTCTTGGAAAGGTAGGAAGAAGGCACAGGATCCATGCAGGTTTTACACTTCAAGGTAAGGGCATTGTAGTCAGAGGTTATGCTTTTTTAATGGTGATTTAAATCACGTTGTGGCTCTGCTTTGCGGAAGGCAGGCACTGAGCTGTCTCAGCCTGTGCTTCCCATTTCACTGCTGTGGCCTCTTTCTATGGCCCATTCACCTACATGGGAGCCCCTGTCGAAAGCATCACTACGCAGAGCAGTGGCTGTTCTTTGTATTGTTCTCACTCCCCTACTGAATCCCTTGATTCACACCCGAAGAAACAAGGATGCGAAAGCTGCTCTCAGCAGGTTCAAGAGCTGGTGTTTGTTCACATGAAGGAAACAACTGGCACGGTGCCGTCACCCTAACCCAAAGATCACAGTACATCAAGGAGTTAGTGACCCATGTAAAAGAGAACCTGAAGAGGCCCTGGCCTCTGCTGTGCCGAGCTTGGCCTTCAGGCCCATGTTGTGCTGCACAGATCCCATGGCCAGAGGACAAACTCAGCCAGTGGATTGTAACCCATGAACCTGTAAGCAGCTTCTGCTCGGTGCCAGTGATGACCTTACTTGTGTGTCCTTGCCTGTTTCTAAAGTGCAGTAAGAGGTTCTCATGTGAACATTGTTTCTGTTTGACAGCAGAAATGATGAATAGAGCTGTTTGATTTTATGAAAAATCCTCTAAAAGCTTGACTGACCAAAATGGGGTAACCCTTTCTTGGGCAGGATCTGCGTGGTGTGCTGTGCCCTAATTGGAGCCACCCAGTTGACAGTACATAGCTTAGGACTCCTAGCATCTGAAGGATGTAGGGTCATCTATACTGCCTTCCCTTTCTTCATAGTCTTAGTCTAAGAAATGGCATTTAAAGTGATACTTTACAGAGACTGGGTTCCTTTCTTATGGGAATCAAAACAAACCAGCAGCTCCCTGTGCAAAACATTTGGTGTAGTTGGCAGGTCCCAGCTGGAAATGCCTTTGTAGAGAAAGGATAGTGAAGAAGAGACAGACTGAATGCCTGACTGGCCCTGCACACAGCCGTGGGGGGCCGTCATAAGGCCCTTGGCCCAGGTGGTTTTCCTGGTGAACTGGGAAAGTGAGGAGGAATTAGCTGAATGTCCCAGCCCACCTGAAGTATTAACTTGTTTCAAGAAACACAGGGTAGGGCAAGGAAAAGGGAAGACAGACCTGTGCTGTGTTTGTTCTTACTACTGTGCTTAAAGTGCATATGGGGATGTTTGGAGCTGCAGCAGTGGCCTGACATGAGATGCAGGTGCAGAGCAGCTCAAAGGGGTCTGGGCAGCAAATGGTGGGATGGGGGCATGGGGCAGGGGGTGCACGGCGTGTCATCCTCCCTTCCCTGCAAACAAGCCCAGGAAGGGATGTTCCCTCTTCAGAACGGGGACAGGGATGGGCACGGGCGGGAATGAACATATCCCTCGTGTTCTACTTGTAACACTGTGGAGCTAGCATAATAAGCAACGGGTTATGGCTCTGCTAGATACTGGGGCAGAAGTAACCCTAATTCATGGAAATCTGCCTTATTACCCCAAGAATAAAGTGGTGAATGTTAACAAAATCAGGGTGAGGGAGGGGCAGAAGAATTGTCTTGAAAAGTCTTTCTAACCTTGCAGCTAGATTAAGGGTGGCAGGGAGTGCAGTTTACCTTGGTGATGAGAGAAGAACCAGCCCCAGCACTGTCTTGTAGCAATCCTGGAGTGTGAATGCTCAGTGGCCACCTTTGGGCAGCAGAGCTGGTGCTGGGGGACAGACCCAATGCCAGGCTGAGGTGCTGCATGCAACTGCTCACAGGATGGGCGCTGGTGCCAGTGAATTTAAGGAATAGGATCATGACACATCTTTGCAGACTCCTTGTAGAACTGCTTATGGCGGTAGGCCTTTGTCCAATACGGTGATCGTTTGGTGGGGTGTGGGGTTTTTTCCATATTCAAGCAGACGCATGTGTTTCATTTGCCTCAAGGGGAACAATACAAATTCCCCAACAGCACACATACCCATGTGAGTGCATGCCTGTGAGTGTGCGCACCTACCCCTGTGTGCATATGGGTGTGCGTGTGTGTGCAGCCATGAGGATACGCCAAAGGTCTTGCTAAAGTCAAGGTACACCACAGCCAGTGCCCCTCCCCTTCCCCACAGTGCCAGTCACCTCCTCATAGCAAGCAATGAGGTTGGTCAGGCATGATTTGCCCTCAGTAAATCCATGCGAGCTGCTCCCAACCCCCTTCTTGCCTTTCCTGAGTTTAGAAGAGGCTTCTGAGAGTGTTTGCTCCACCTTCCTTCCAGAGACTAAGCAGAGACTGTCCTGTCAGCTCCTGGAACCCCCCTGGATGCATCCCAAGTGATCCCACCAACTTGTGTACGTCCAAATGATAATAAGAGCTCCTTAATTCTTTCTTCTTCTACTGTGGGTGTTGCATCATTTCCAGAGAGTCTGCTGGGACGCTCAGGGATGTGGTAGGCCTGAGGAGAAGCCATAGCAGTAAAAACTGAGGAGGAACAGGCATTGAATACATCAGCCTTTTCCCTATCAGTTGTCATCAGGCTGCCACCCTCACTGAGCAATAAGCCCACATCTAATCAGCCTTCCAAGCACCTCCATTCCCTGGTTAAACCCCATACCCATGTCCAAGGTATTCGAGGACAGATGGATAGGAGGGAGAGGGTTTTTGTGTGGGTGAATGGGCTCAAGCTGGGCATGTTACACTCATCAGCTGCATAGGTCCTTCACACCAAGTGCAGATCAGTCTCCCCTCAACCACATTGAAGCCTTGGACACGGGACTTGCAGAAGATGTCTCTGTCAAGTCCAACACCTGTGTGGTGGCCCTGGACAATGTAGACAGTCTCTCTGTGGGTGTGAATCTTCTCAACTAACTCAGGATGCCTAGAGGTCGAGACTTGTGTGTGTGTGTGTGTTGTTTAAGCCAGCTGTCTCGTCTATCTTGAGGGTCAACAGAAGAAAACTAGGTGCTTGTAAGGCATGGATTGCCTGATGTGTATGAGACAGGGTGAACTGAGGCTTGACAGTGCCTGTTTCTCTCTACTGATGATCAATGGGGCAAAGGTGAGTAGCTACTTGGAGACACAGCTGCTCTGGAGGCAGGGGAGATTAATTTCCCCCTACTCATGTCGTGTCTGGCTTTGCGCTTAGATCTTTACTTAGATCTTCACTTCAATGAGGCCTGAAGACATAGGCCTTAACTGTGGTTAGAGGCTTGGAAATGAGGTAGGTGAATCCCTTACCTTACTCTCTCTGTAGTCTTGTGTCCATGGTTGCCTTTATTTCTCTCCCACCCTGGAGGTTTCAAGACCATGTCAGTATCCAGCACCAAATACTTGACACTTCCAGTCTCCTGAGACGTGGCTATTTCAGACATCCTCTGCATGTCAGCAACTGGCCACACTTTAGAGAACTGTGTTGCTGTTCTTTGATTGGCCTGTGTGAAGAGAGAGCATCATCCATCTCCAACAGAGCCATGTGATCCCCCAGAGATCAAACTCCCTGTGGCACACAGAGGGTAAAACAGAAAACCATCTCCCCAGTGTGGCCAGTTTGAGCTTCAGAGTGTGAATAAGGTGGGTGTGGGGATGATTTCATGCTAACGATGCTGGTGACTCTCTGATGTATGCTCTCACTATATGGAGTTAATCTGCAGAGACTTTACATTGTGTGTGCACACAAAGCTCCCCTTTGTGGAAGTACAGCGGTGGCCATGAGGGGGAAAGAAAATTGGGAGCACAAGCTGTCAATACCTACCAGGTGGATGGAGAGAAAACAGGGTCAGGCAATTGTGTACAGGCTGAAGTGAGTTGGCAAGGTGAGAGCTGCTCATCTGCACTTCTCCTGACATCACTGCATCCAGAGCCCCTCCAACAAATCAGCCTCTTCCCAATGTTCTCCCTCAGCCAAGGGGACCATGGCTTCATCTGGAGGATGGTGCATGAAGAGATGTCATTTGGACCAGTTCCATTGGCTGAGCTGGTGAGTGAAGCCTGCCCAAGACATAAAGCATAGACTTCTAACGCCTAGCATGGTTAAGGAGAGCTGGATTTAGGGGGATTTCTCTGCTCTTTAGCCACATGGGATTTCTGGCATGGAAATTCCTAAGGAGGAAGAAAGGAGAGAAAGGGTTCATTCAGACAGTGGTCCAGCTCTCTCTGTCTTAGACACCACCTGAGGATGAGATTGGTTCTCCTCTAGAGAACTGATCAAGAATCCTCCCTTGTCTGCAGGGAGAGCATAGATTATACCCTGCATTTTGGCTGGCTTCGCAGCAGAGCTGCCTTGGGGGGGGGTTCAGCTCAGAGAGTTTTGCATTCAGCCACTGAGGCATGGATATCTCTGCCCAAGTTGAGATGTCTGACTTATCCTTCTGACCTTCTTGCTAGGCTCCTGCCTTAGTCCTCAGAGACAACCTGGCACTTTCAGAGGGCTGTTGGCCATGTATATGAGGGAAGATGAGCCATGTCTCCCCAGTGCCTTTTCTCTGTCCATTGAGAAAGAAGGAGGGTAAGCTGAGGAGTTGAGATAGGAGTATTTCATTGTAGGTCATTCAACTTGGTCAGCAGAAATCCTTCCCCTGACTCTGAGATGGCAAAATTACAAAGAGATGAACCCTACCCCTAGAAGCTATGCTGAGAAGCAGATGTCAGTGGAGGTAATGCAGGTGTTTCCAAAAGCTTCCTGTGCTGGGACTTGGAAGAAAGCAAATATACAAGACCATGAGTCCTTGAGCAATGACTGTCAGACTAGCCTGCTGCGCTGTGCCACTGCCACCTCAGTCAGAAGCCCTTGTGATAAGCTGACCTAGAAGAGGTGAGAAAATCTCTTCCAGTGCCACGTTATCATGACAGTTTTCCAATCCCTCAGTCTCATTTGGTGAAATCACAACTCCATATTGCCTGCCGTGAAGAGTGTGGGTATGTTATTCCCTTCCTCACTGCAACAGCCTTTCATGTAGCTGGAGACCCTCAGCCTGCTGTCCATAGTTTCCTAAATGGGATTTTCGTCTGCAAACGCTAAAAGAGTGGAGGAATTCATCCTTCTTGGCTTCCCAGGCATGTGGCATTTCCGAGTCTCCCTTGTGGTGGTATTTGCACTGACGTACTCCCTGACAGTAACAGGCAATGCATCCATCATAGCCCTTGTGCTGACGAACAGGAACCTCCGTACCCCAATGTACTTTTTCCTCTCTAATCTCTCCTTTCTGCAGATCTGGTACACTACGGGTGTTGTTCCCAAAGCCATAGGAGTCATGCTATGAACTAGCCAATCATCTCCTTCAGTGTCTTCAAACTCTGCTTGTTCTTTCTTCTCTCCCTAGGCTCCACTGAGTGTTTTCTCCTGTCTGTCATGGCCTATGACTGCTGCTTAGCCATATGCTACCCCTTGACATACAGCTCCCTCGTGAGCAGTGTCCTCTCTGCTCGGCTGGCGCTCAGCTCCTGGCTGGGAGGTTTTCTGGCCGTCTCACTGCTGGCCTTTCTGACATCCAGGCTGACGTTCTGTGGGCCAGAGGTCATCAATCATTTCCTCTGCGATATAGATTCCTGCCTTGCCCTCTCCTGCAGTGACACGTGGCCCGTGGAGCTGGCAGCATTCCTAGTCTCCATTAATTGTTGTGGTGGCCTCCTGTGTGCTCACCCTGGTCTCCTACGTATACATCATCTCTTCCATCTGGAGAATCCAGTCAGCCCATGGCCAGAAAAAGGCCTTTTCCACTTGCTCTGCCCATCTCAGTGTCGTCACGATCTGGTACGGCTCCACCATGTTCCTGTACGTCAAGCCATCGGCCCAGAACTCCCTGGATCGGAACAAACTCCTGAATACCTTGAACACGGTTGTAACTCCTTTGTTGAACCCCTTCATTTACACACTCAGGACCAAAGAAGTGAAGCAAGCTCTGGGGCGGGCTTTCCAGAAAAAGGGAAGTGGCTTTTCAAACGGCCTCAGTGGGAGCAAACAGATTCATCCCCTCCCTCCCACAGCTTCTGCCCTGCAGAAGTTCCTCACCAGAGTGTAAGTGCACCTGGGCATCCCAGGTAGGGAGAAGCCACCAGTTCCCCAGGCAGCTCATCTCACTCACCTCACAGCCATCTTAGGCTGGGCTGAGCCTCGATTCTAAAGCTCCCACCTCCCTCTGTTCGCTCCTGGGGAAATTCAGAATGCCTCACAGTGCTCTAAAGACCATCGCTTGGAAAGGATCACAAACCCCATCCAGAAATGTTCTCCAGCAGAACACTGGAGGAGTGGTCCTCCCACAGGTTTGTATTCCAGTTTCCTAAGTGCTTCATTTTGTCAGGGATTCACTTGAATCCCCTAAGGAAGACCCAGCAGCTGGCTCGATGCTTTAGGAAATGGGCAGGTATTTCTCCATTGAGTCTGACATTTTCTGGCTGTATCTATGCCCCATTCTTGTGGCTGTTTCATCAACTCATGATCTGGTTCAAGATAACATTTGGCAATGTCTGGCATCTCTACCTATAGCCATTATTCCTAGCATAAGAGCGTCAACAAAATTTCCACTGTCCTTCCTTCCCTGTAGCCACTAGCTGAATGTACTTTTTAATTTTTAATTAAAAATATGCCAAGTGCTATGTTTCACGCTAGATGTGTCAGGGCATTTCCACATCAAAAACCCCACACCAGTTTTTAACAGTCCATCGTTCCACCCGTTCTGGGCTTTGTTGTGGAAACACTTCAATGTGATTGGCAAAGCCCCCAAACTGCAGCGCTGTGAAATGCTGGCTGGGGAGCAAGTCTCTCTTTACACTCATTGGGAGGACATTAGCCCTTCCAAAGGGCACTTGCTTTTCCCCTTCCCATTTTCATTTCAGAACAGATGAATCATGTTCTCCAAGCTCTTCTTTCTGCACACTGACAGCGAAGGGAGCCCGTGTGACCACTTCCGAAGGAGGAGGCATCAACGTGGCCAATACACTTTTATGAGCAATGTGGGATTGATGACACCTGAGTGTAGAGCTCTCCAAGTGAGATGACTGAGTCCAGACTGCACGTCTACTCCTCCCTTCTGGCAGCAGTGGTGCTTCTGGAGGTGATTCACCAACCTCCTGCATCCACCTGTGCTGGGCACTTGGCTCGTAGACCTGCAGGCAGGCCCAGGCACCAGTGCCCAAGGACAGGCTGATGCCCACCCTTGTCACCTGTCTTCTCTTTCTCAGTGGCATGTGGGAAAATCCCTGCGCCAGCCCACTGAGGCTGGAGAAAGAGTCTGGGCCCAGATATGTCCTCAAGGAGCCATCGCTGCTTGTCATTCCTTGCTTTTGGGGGAGAATTGTGTCTGTGGAGTGTTGAAGCCCTCTGCAGCTCTGGAGAGCAACCCAAAGCAGGAACTGAACAGTCCAAGGGACCTGAGACACAGCGGAGTGCAGGACACTGAGGGCTGCCGTCAATTCCCCATCAACGCTGCCTAGAGCCCTCTGAGATAACTAGGGGCATGCAAAGCCTCCAAGAGGGCTGGCAGAGCAGAGCCACATCACTGGAGAGAGGCAGGCCATCCTGGAGGAGCAGTGGGGCAACAACCAAGTACCCTAGGCTTTCTCAGGGGAAGTGAATGATGCTTCATGAGCAATGGAGTCTAATTCATAGGGTGGGATCCAGCTGGAAAGCCAGCACCCTCCAGCTGAACTCACATGCAGTGCTGGGGTGGGATTGCCAGAGAAGGGATCCCCGGAACCAGGAAACAAGATCACAGAGCTGTGGTTACCATCTGTTGGACAGACAAACTGGCATGGACTCGGGGCCGTAGGGGTTCCTTGCAGCTGAGCACTGGTGATTTCCCTGAGAAGGAGATAGGAAGAAGAGTGGGACCACTCTCTGGCAGTGAATGAGTGCAGGAAGGGTTTGAAAAGAGAATCTTGTCCAGCGTCTGGCTGATGGCTCTTTTTCACTTGCTGACACCCAGATGCAGGGCAAGGAAGGGCTCCTCCCTTCTTGGGCTGCTTCGGCCACCTGGCAAAACCATAAGAGCAGTTGTGCCTCCTGCCACAAGCTTTGCTCTCCAGCTGTGGCCATCAGTGGAGGCAGAGGGAAAGGGAAGAAGCAAACAAGCTGATAGGTCACTTGCCCTGAGTACTCACTCCAGTGTCCCAGCTCTTTTAAGCAGAGGGCATTTACAAGCCTGGCTTGGCTTGTTTAGGGTGCAGCCACCAAGTCAGCTTTCTTGGACTCTTTTCATCATCACAGACCCTGGATGTAGGCGCAGCTGTAAAAGTCACGCTGGCACGTGCTTCAGAGCAGCAGAGGCTGAGGAGGCAGAGGCCCAGCCTCACCACAGCCCCCAGGTGCCACCGCTGGGCAGGCTGAGCTCAGAGCTACAGGCAAGCAGTGGCAGGGAGGGAACCGCTCCGCACAGCACCCCCACCCTTCTGTGCAGTGCTGCAAGCTGTGGGCACCAGTGTGGGCTCAGTGCACAGAAATAGGCAGCGCTGTCCTGGAGCTCGGCATCCCGCACTTGCAGAAGCACCTGGGAGGTCTCCACAGACAGCACGGAGGAGAACCTCCCTGAATTCTCCTGAGGTTTCCATCTGTCCACCTGCAGCAGCATCTGAGGGGAGTGGGTCTGGCGCTGCTGGTACCAGAGGATGTAGGGATTGCTATAGCTGGTGGTGAAATTGCAGTGCAGAGTTGCCTTGTGTCCCACCTGGATGGTCATTGCTGGTGGGAACTGGAGCACGGAGTCCTTTTGGCCATGACCTGTAAAGCCAGAAAGGGCTTTCAGCTTTGCTTGCCTGTCTACCTGTCCGTCTACCACTTCATCAGCTTTTCCTAGCCTCTGCCAGGCTGAGCTCTTTGTCCCTGCACATTTCTTGCTGCAGCTTCTTGCCACTCCTCACCCCCCCCATCATCCTGCTTTGCAGCCATTCCCACTGCTCTTTCAGTCCACTGATTCTCTCCCTATCTGCCTCTGAGCTGTGTTAACTGCTCGTCTCTCCTTCAGCAACAGAAGACGGGAGCTGTTCCTCTCCCTCCTCTCACCATATCTTCTTGCTCTAACAGTTCCTCCATATGGCACACCGCATCCTCTGCCCTTGCCCTGCCCTTGTACGGCATTTCAGCTATTCTTGCATTGAGTTCTTCTCTGTTTGTCCCCCAAGGTTTACGACCATCCCTACAGAGATTGGCAGCATTCACCCCAATACATCTAGGAGAGACGCTCCTCCTATATGCTGCATCGCTCCATTCCCTGGCATCTTTCCCTCTTTCAGGCTTCATCTCTGTTAGCAGGACATGCAGGAATGCTCAGGACCTGCAAATTGAAGGTGAGATCTTATTCCTCCTCTGATGCCCATTACCCCTGACATCTCCCAGATTATAACCCGTACCCGCCTGCAGCCCCTGCTCTCCCTACAGAAACACTCCCAGATCCCCCAGGGAGTCAGCACTCACGTCTGCCCACTTCCCTACCACCAGCTGCACAAACCCCCAGCCTGAAAGTCGCATCTCACCAAAGTCTGCCAGTGCCACCAGAGCTGCCAGGAAAATCAGGACCATGTCACGCTGTTCCTTCATGGGGTGCCCAGGGACCTGCCAGCAGGAGGGACCTGATGCTTGCAACTGCACCTCTTCTGCCTCTGGCAGATCAAAGAGGCCTCCAAAGCACAGCCCAGAGGGTGGAGCAAACCCCTCTCCCTGCTGCTCCAGGCAGGCCTCTTTGGGTCTGTGCCCCAGCCTCTACCACAAGAAGGCTCTCTAGAGAGACAACAGATGCATGGTTTAAGTACTGTCCAGCAGACGGACAGGCATCCCTTGGCATCTTCTCCTGACATCAACCACCTAGCCAGCTGCACAGGCCTGCACCCAGATCTGCAGGAGATGGAGAAGGCACCCCTGCACCCACCCATGCCCACCCTGTCCCTGGGACTGCCTGCATGGAGAGAGGACCAGGCGTACACTCAAGTGCCTGGACCCAGGTCTCGCACGCTCTCTCCCTTTGCCTCTGGCTGTAGAGGAGGCACCTGAAGAGAAACATCTCTGGAAAGAGCATCTGCTGCAGAAACCAGCTGCACAGGGACAGACACACTCCCACACTCTGGCAGGGGGAGGACACGGCAACACAGCTCCCTGTTGTACAGGCAGTCCCTCTGTGGCCCCCCGCCTACCCCCATTACCCACAACCTCCAGCTGCTTGTCCCACCCTGGGCCCAGAACCCCACTACCCGGGCAAGCAAAAGGGCTACTGGATTTTAATGTCTTGTGCTGTCTGCTGCCTGGAGCAGGGCTCCTCTGCCACTTCTCACCCAGGGCCCTTTGCTCTCACAGCTGGCAGGGACTTCAGGGAGCAGGTTATTAGCACAGCAGCCCCCATTCACAGCCCCACTCCCACAAGGCCTTCAGGGTGCCATCAGTGTTCAGCTGCACTCAGGATTCTTCTGACCCTGGGAACCTGCTGCTCTGTGGTTCATGGAGAGAGAAGTGGAGAGTGTCCCTGCCATGAGCAGCACATTCCCTCGTGATGAGGGACACACAAGGTCACACACACACACACACACACATGCTCTTGCACATTGGTGTGGAATCATGCACAAATTTGTTCTCCCATGTGCATCCACACAAACACAGCTACACACAAGTGCACACAAGACAGGAACACATGTAGGAATACAGCCAGCTACGGCCTCTGCTGAGGAGAGCCTGGGACAACCATGGCAGGACTAGAGCATTGCGTGTAATGCAGGCCCCAGGCATGCCCATGGCATTGCTTGTGTGCTCACAGACTGCACAGAAAGGAGACGAGTCAAAACAAGCCAGAAATTTTTCCCGAGGGCAGTGTTTGGCAGGATGGGGTCAAAACCTGGCAGCACAATGCACACATCTGGAGAGGCAACAACAAGTGACCATCAGCGTGAGCTGAGGAGGGAGGGAAAGAGATGGACATGGCATGTCCTCATGCCTGGCAGCTCTTGGACATCCAGCTGAGGATTGCTGGAGCCTCTTCCTTGACAACACCACTTCAAACTGCCCCACCAGAGTCACCCAGGCTGAGGTCACTTGCCTGCCCTGAACCTGTCCAGCACTTGAGCTGAGTCATCTGCCAGCACTGCTGCATTCCTGCCCTAGAAATCCTGGAGCCTTTCATCCCTGTGCTCAGAAGAAGCCTTCATTGGGGATGGACATGGCCCAAATGTGGAAATGAAAAGGCAGCAGTGCTGGAAACCAAAACACAGCCCATATCATGAGCTGCGATGCTTTGCATTCAAGATGAGCTTGTCAGAAAATTGTTACCTCTGCAAAGGGTGCCTCTGGTCCTGCAGCAATGGAGGGCAGGTATAAAAGCCAGCCCAAGTCTCTGCTCTCTCATCCACTTCTCCTGGCTCCTTCTTGGGAATCAGGTGAGTCTGAAGTCCATTCTCTTCTTCTTCCAAAGTGAGATCTCTCCTCGATGGACATCTCAGCTGATACTGTCTTTGTCCTGTGCCAGGCGCTGGAGCTCCTTGTCATGGCAGAGGGCTGTGGGGAGAAGGTGTGCTAGAGAGAGGCTGTGATGTGGCTGAGGGGGCTCTTGGTTTAGGAACTAGCAGACAGTCATCCTGGGCCAGGCTGCTCTCAGTAGGGTGATGTAGGTCCTGGCACAGTTTCCAGCTCACCATAAGTAGTGAAATTGGCTGCTCCTCACACCTGCCTGTGCTCTACTTCTTCCTTCTCCTCTCACCCAGGTGCACCTGCAGCCCAGAGACATGTCCTGCTACAACCAGCGCCTGCCATGCCAGCCCTGCGGCCCAACCCCACTGGCCAACAGCTGCAATGAGCCCTGTGTCAGGCAGTGCCAGAACTCCACCGTCGTCATTGAGCCTCCTGCTGTGGTGGTGACCCTGCCCGGACCCATCCTCAGCTCCTTCCCACAGAACACCTTTGTGGGATCATCTACCTCCGCTGCTGTTGGCAGCATCCTCAGCTCTCAGGGAGTGCCCATCACCTCTGGGTGCTGTGACCTGTCTGGCATTTCCAGTCGCTACTGTGGCAGAAGGTGCCCCCCCTGCTAAAGCCACTCGTGACAATCCAGACCAGTACCAAAGAATCCGTGCCTAGATTCTGGACTGAGGACAGAGCTCCTGGCCATTGATCTGAGTCAGCTAGTAGAGTCGTGCAGGCTTCCTGGGGACCAGCTGGACAGAAAACTCTCTGGCAACATAGCAATTCTCCTCCTGACTGCCTCTGAGAGGCGATCTTGGCAAATGTGTCTTTACAAGGTGTGTACAAGCTTTCATCCTATCTCCAGGAGTTCTCCTGCACGCCAAAAAGTTCCTCCATTTGGTCTGGAGGGAAATCCTCTACAACAGCCACCTGAAGGTTTTGGCCACATCTACTTCATTGTCTCATGTCTGTGTTGAACTCGAGCTCCTGACTGTGCGGGATGGCTTCCGAGTACCGGAATAGATCCCCTTGGGGGAAACGAGGGAGAAGCTTGGAAGAAGCCAGATGCCGTTTCTGATGCCAATGCTTGATGCTGGTGCCAGTACTGATGCTGGTGACAACACCTCGCGGCAGGGGAACCTCCCCGGGGCCTGTGGCTGGGCGGGGCTGGGTGGGGCAAGGTGGTCCCAGTGAGCAGAGCAGCAGCTCCCCATGGCAGGCATGGCTGGGGTTGTCATAGAATCATCTAATCATAGATCATAGAATCATAGAATGGCTTGGGTTGGAAGGGACCTCAAAAGACCATCTAGTCCAACGCCCCTGCCATGGGCAGGGACATCTCTCACTCGACCCCGTTGCTCAAAGCCCCATCCAACCTGACCTTGAGCACTTCCAATGATGGGGCATCCACAACTTCTCTGGGCAATCCGTTCCAGTGTCTTACCACCCTTATTGTAAAAACTTTCTTCCTTCTGTCCAACCTAAATCTACCCTCTTCCAGTTTAAAACTGTGTCACGGTTTAACCCTAGCCAGCAACTGAGCACCACACAGCCGCTAGCTCCCTCCCCCAGTGGGATGGGGGAGAAAATCTGAAGAGTGAAAGTGAGAAAACTCGTAGGCTGAGATAAGAACACTTTAATAATCGAAATTAAAAAAAAGTAAAAATATAATAGGAGAAGTAACAATAATAATAATAACAACAACAACAACCACAACAGCATCCAAAGTAACTGAATCACAATGCAATTGCTCACCACCCATCGACTGATGCCCAGCACATCCCCAAGCAGCAGTCAGTCCCCCCCACTCAACTCCCCCAGCTTATGTACTGAGCATGACCTCCTATGGTATGGAATAGCCCTTTGGCCAGTCTGGGTCAGCTGTCCTGCCTGTGCTCCCTCCCAGCTTCTTGTGCACCTGGCAGAGCATGGGAAGCTCCAAAGGCCTTGACCAGTGTAAGCACTACTTAGCAACAACTAACACATCTGTGTGTTATCAACATTATTCTCTTCCTAAATCCAAAACACAGCACTATACAGCGACTAGGAAGAAAATTAACTCTATCCCAGCCAAAAGCAGGACAAACCATTACCCACTGTCCTGTCCGTACTGGCACCAAGAGTATTGGATATCTTCATTTATATCTTAGACAGTTTGCAGGTGACACCAAGCTGAGAGGTGCAGTTGGTACTCTTGAGGAAATGGATGCCATCCAGAGGGACTTGGACAGCCTTGAGGACTGGGCCCACATGAACCTCGTGAAGTTCAACAAGATCAAGTGCAAGGTCCTGCACTTGGGTTGGGGCAATCTCCAATATCAGCACAGACTGGGGGATGAATTGATTGAGAGCAGCGCTGCAGAGAAGGGCTTGGGGGTACCAGTGGTTGACAAATGGGATGTGAGTCAGTAATGCGTGCTTGCGGCCCAGAAAACCTGAGCTACATCCTGAGCTACATCAAAAGACGCGTGGCTAGCAAGTCAAGGGAGCTGATTCTGCCCCTCTCCTCTGCTCTCGTGACACCCCACCTGGAGTACTGCATCCAGTTCAGGGCTTCCCAATAAAGACAGACATGGACCTTTTAAAGTGGATCCTCCAGGGGTTGACCACAAAAAAGAGCCGAAGGCTGGAACACCTCTCCTGTGAAGAAAGGCTGAGAGAGCTGGGATTGTTCAGCCAGAGAGGCTGAAGAGAAGGCTCCAGGGAGACCTCATTGTGGTCTTTCAATATGGAAAGGCAGCTTCTAAGAAAGATGGAGAAAGACTTTTTACCAGGGCCTGTAGTGAGAGGACAAGGAGTAATGGTCCATCACAGCAGCAACTGCTGAGCTCACCAGCCAACGATGCAAAATCCTGACACACGCCCATGCTTTTTACACACACGGTACACATCTATGATGGCTGCCTGGTGGCTAACAACAGCAGCAGCTGCTTTAGCCTAAGCAATGCTGCAGCTGCTTTCTGAGAAGCTTTCTACCAAGCCCATCTGGCTGGCACCTTGCTTCCTGATGCTGCGCTTGCAGAAGAGCACAGCCAGGAGCTGGACTCCTTCCAAGGGAGGCAGGTCACAGGTGGGGGGAGCTGAACGGGAGCTTTCCAGGCCAGGTGAGGACCCTTGGAAAATGCCAGTCCTTCTGGGAGGCTCTCAGGGCACCAGGCTTGTCCTCCTGGTGCCTGTGCAGTGCTGGGCACACCCTCCTGCCAGGACTCCTGTGGCTCTGGAGGCTGCTCCAGTGCTAAAAGCAGATGAGGAGACAGACTTCTCAGCAGTGCTGCTCCATGAGCTCTAATGAGCCAGGTTAACTGACGGATGCCAGGGCTTGGCTCAGGCGGTTTGAAGTCTCCTCCTGACGCCACCTGCTACTTAATATTGGTTTGGCTTTTGAAGAGAGGCAACTTCATCAGGCCAGCTTCCTTTCTGGTGTCCCGGCCTCAGCCTTTGCAGCTGCAGGGCATGTGGCTCAACCCCAGACACACCACCCTTGGCTCCCACGTGAGCGTGTCAGGGCAGCACCTCTCCCTGCATTGAAGCTGGAACAGGTCCCAGACCTCCACAACCACCCTACGCTGATCACCAGGGATGGGCTGCATCTTGTCAGACTTTGGGATTCCTTTGAGTTGTAAAGCGCAGAACCCCTGGAGCTGCAGCAAGAGCTTTGTCTCTCATGCATAGACTTTGCAGGTGGCTGGGTTGAATGTTCAAACAAGACCCTGTGGCTTGGGCCCCAGTACACCTTCTCTCTTTCCTGCAATGAGAACACAGTTGATTGAACTACTTCTGTCCAACCCCCAAAAGCCCCAAAGCCCTCTGCTGTCATGAAATCCACCATGGATGGCTGGTGCCTGATTTACCTTCTTGGCACTGGGCTTTCAAGGACTTGTGGAAAGTTGTCAGGGGCACAGAGGCAGAGAGGTGGCCGGTGGTTTTCAGCGTGTGGGGAGGGGCTGTGCTTCCTCATGTGCATATGCATCTGTCTGTGCCTGTGGGCGTATTTGTGCCTGGGTGCTTGCATTTGTATGTTCATTTGCAAATGCACAAGTGAGAGTGAGTGTCTGCCGGGGTGTGTGTGAACAAGTGCATTTCTGTGTGTGTCTGTGCACGCGTCTGTGTACACGCACAGTTTTGCAGGTGACCAAGTAAGTGTGTGTGTGGTGTCAGTGCGCACGTGTGTGTATGGGCATCTGTCTGTGCAGACGTGCCTGTGTATGTCTGTGTGCTTGTACATGAGCATGTGCATATGTATCTACATGCAAGTGTGAGTGTGCAAGTGCGTCGAAGCACACGCAACCACTTATGTGATGACAAGTCTCAGGGGTGAATGTGTGTGCATGTGCAGGGGTTCCTCTGTAAATGGCTGTGCATGCTCATGGATTAACATGTGTGCTGACATGTGAGTGAAGGGAGGATGGATCTCCTGGCCATTCTCTTTCAGAGAGGCTGGGCATCCCCGTCTCTCCTGGCAAAGTAAGGCTGGAAGAGATGAGCCTGAAAGCACAGCCCATGTCTGCCTTCCTCTCCTTCTGCTCTCTCCTCTCCCTCCCACCTCCTTGTTGCCTTCTGATCCCCTTTGGCCTACCCACGCCATTCTAGGGGGGATCTGTTGCACCCTCCCCTCCTCAGTGCAAGCCAAGGGACGCTCTGCAGCAACTCTGCTACAGCCAAAGGGCACCACATCTCGACTCTCCCTGGTGCTCTCTTCATGCTGGCACTCCACTCGGAGTGACTTTGTTTTCGTCCTTTGTGTCATGGAAGTTCTGCTGCAGCCCAGCCTCTTTCTTTGTGGTGTCCTTCCCTCTGTGGACACTCTCCCAAGTGCTCAGTGAGCAAGGTGTTAGTCTAGGGTGATCAGAGTGGAGGCAGAAGAGGATTCTTCACCTTTCCCAGAATGCGGGGAGTGTGGGACACAGTGCTGTGGGCCCTTGGAAGGCACTGTTCCTGGGAAGTGAGGAAGGCTCCTCCAGAGCCAGTGGCCTGCCTTGCTTTGTCTCTGCCTAGAAATGCCTGTCCAGGAATTTGGTCTGGCCAGCGGAAACCAGGGCAGTTACCACCATGCAGAGCGCCTGGGCCTTTGGCAATTGGGGCTCTTCTGTGTGATTTGCTTTGCCCCTCAGGCACCGACTTTGCACTTGGACTGTCTGAGCATCTGGAGAGAACCTGATGGCTTGACTCAAAGCCTGTTTTTCGCTTGATTGACTAGAGCAAATAAGCCCACAAATCTCTACACAAATATCCCCCAGAGCTGGAGGTCTGCTATGTGCGGGTTGTTTGGATGGTGTCTCTCGGCTTCACTGTGACTTGTCCTCCTTGCTGGGTGACGGTGCTCTGCCCCATGGTGCCTGGAAGAAAGCAAGGGTCAGCAGCTGTGCAGGGAAGGGGTCTGGGAAGCAAACCAGGAGTGGATGCAAAACCCTGGTGGAGAAGGCTCCCTGTCCCTTGCCCTGCAGTAAATTCCTGAGGCGTGGGGACAGGCAGGTAGAGAGTTGTTTTGGGCAGGAGCTCAGAGCTCTCAGCCCAGCGCTGGACCCTGAAGAGAGCTGTGCTCGCTCCCTGCTCCTGCTCCTGCTCCCTGCTCCTTCTCCTCCCGCCCAGAGAACCAGGGAACAGCCTGTCATGCCTAACATGAGTGTGTGTGCTGGCACCAGCTCCCCTCCAGCTTGTTGAGGTGCCCGTGGAGCTAGGGCAAAAAGATCCATCCTGCTTCCCCAGCCCTGTCATCTCAGAGGGCTCCTAGCTCCCTGAGCATACACACAGCTGAGCTTGAAAAGAGGGAGCCCTGGCTGTTTTGTGAACCAAGAGAAAACTGGAAGCTATGGCAGGTATGTGCCAGGCAGGAGACAGAATGGGACAGCCTATGAATGTCAATGGGATGAGAGCTTTATAGTCCCTGGGGCAGCTTTGACAAACTCTGCTACTTTGCATTGGAAAGGGAGAAATGTGGGGCTGCAGAGACAGCTCAGGTCTCCTGTGGTGACAGCAGGTGGATCAGAAGAGAGAGGCAGGGAGAGGTGGACTGAAGGGGAGAGAAAAGCAGGAGAAGGGGTGTGAGGTCTCTCTCCTCTCTCCTTTTGAGCAGCAAGAGCATCTTGAGAGAAGGTGTGCAAAACCACAAATGTGAGGTGACATTTCCCAGCACTTTCCTGTAATTTAAGAGTAGTTCTCTGCATGATCCTGATAAGGCTGGCAAGGGTTTCCTGGGGAAAAGAAGAAGTATGCATTTCTAGGAAGCCAGGACTTACCCAGCAGTTGTCCCAGGAAAGCGGTGAGGACGAGATATCCGAGGTGCATGGTGAGACCGACCCACCTGTTTGTTGAGTGAGAGAGAGTCAGAAAACCACCTCCCAGCCCCGAGGTAACAGAGCTGCCAGAAACGACTCTCTTCCTCTCAAAGGAAGAAGCGGGGAAGAGAAGCGATCTGTTCTTCCTGTGCCTGAAAGGCTCCTCCTGGGTTTCTCCCTCCTCCAGCAGCAACACCTGTGGCTCCCTCAGCCAAAGCCTTTCTCAACATTTCCACAAGGAGGGCTCCTGGGGGCGCCAGGGGTCCCAGTCTTGGGAAGAGGCTGTTCCCAGGCAGCTCACAGTGGAGTCCTCACCTCCCCAGCTACAAGCCCCTGCTCTTCTGCACACCCACTGCTGGGCCATTTCGGAGGTCAGGGGTTTCTTCCCCAACGAGCTTTCATAGCTTCCCCTGGGGGCCTCAGCTCTCTGGGGATGTTGCTCTTTCTTCTGGGAACAGAAGTCTCTTCTCTTTCTCTCCCTTCTCCCCTTTCTTTCCTCAGCTGCCTGGGAACAATGTCTCTCCCTGAAATCCCCCCAAATAGGAGAGGAACCCTGCTGTGCAACAGCCCAGGGGTTCTGGCTGTGTCTTGTTCTGCTGGGATAATCCACCGTGCGAGAGAGGAACCTGGCTCCAGCGCTGCTGCTAGATGCCACAAACGCAGAGATGACAAGGCCAACCTGCTCCTACTCTAGGGGAAAGGGTGAGGGGTGTTGTGGTTTAACCCCAGCCAGCAACTAAGCACCACCCAGCCGCTCGCTCACTCCCCCCCCAGTGGGGTGGGGGACACAATTGGAAGGGTGAAAGTCAGAAAACTCGTGGGTTGAGATAAGAACACTTTAATAATTGAAGTAAAATGAAACAGAATGGTAGTACTAGTAGTAGTAGTAGTAGTAGTAGTAGTAGTAGTAGTAGTAGTAATAATAATAATAATAATAATAATAATAATAATAATAATAATAATAATAATAATAATAATAATAATAATAATATAATACAATAATAATATGCAAAGGAAGTGATACACGACACAATTGCTCACCACCCACTGACTGATGCCCAGCCCGTTCCTGAGCAGCGATCACTCCCCCCCCGGCCAACTCGCCCCAGTTGTATACTGAGCATGACATCATACGGTATGGAATAGCCCTTTGGCCAGTCTGGGCCAGCTGTCCTTCCTGTGCCCCCTCCCAGCTTCTTGTGCGCCGGGCAGAGCATGGGAGCCTGAAAAGTCCTTGACTGGTGTAAGCACTGCTTAACAACAACTAACACATCAGTGTGCTATCAACATTATTCTCATACTAAATCCAAAACACAGCACTATACCAGAGACTAAGAAGAAAATTAACTCTATCCCAGCTGAAACCAGGACAAGGGGTCAGCAGGGATGAGGGATCAGTGGGTCACTCCCACTCCCGGGGAGCACATGGGGCACCCATTGGAGTGCTGCACTGTGAGGGGTGGGGATAGGGTAGCCCTGCTCCTCGGAGCCGAAAGGGCTTGTGAAGGGGTGGGGGTACAGCGGGTGGGGACCCCTACTCCCCTGCCCTTTCCACATGAACTCCAGAGGGATCCCATGCACCAGTCATGGCAGAGATAACAAACTGCTCATTATCGTTAAATCAACCTGACCTGAGTAGGCACAGATCTGTGCTGCGCTGAGCTGTAGATGTCACTTGGCAAACTTGGCAGCATTGCCACAAACACGTCCTTTTCTTGATCCAGGTGTGAAGCACCCTGTTCTCATATAAATGTCTTTTTGCTCAACGGTACAAATTAGGAGTGGTTTATTCCTGAGAAAATCCTACAAAAACTGAACAGACGACAATGCCAGCAAGTCTCAGCACAGGCAGGATTTGCACTAGGTGCTAAACCCCATCTCGAGCTCCACCTCATGCTCCATAACTCGGGGTTCCCAGCATCTGAAGGGGCATCACGTCACCCGTGCTGTCCCCTTTTACCTTCTTGTGCGATCTCCAATTAATGGTATTTTAATCAACACTCTGTGGAGCAAGAGACCCATTCCTACTGGGATCTATCTACAATCATGCTCCACCCTCATCATGAAAAAAAACACAATTCCAAATTTCTAATAGGAATTTCTGCTCTTCCAGGTTGTATGCATTGCCTTTCTCTCTATTACTGTGCTCAAGAAGAGTTGGGCTCCATCTGGCTCTTCATCCTCCAGCCAAGTGTCAGAAGCATCAAAAAACTCTCTCTTAAGCTTCTCTTTTGAAGGCTGAAGAAGGCCAGTTCTCTCAGACCCTCCTCATGCCTCGTGTTCCAGAAACACAGAGCTGGTAAAACTGCAAGGGACCTCTGGAGGTCAGTGGGTCCAAACCCCACCTCAAGAAGGGTGCCCTAGAGCTGGTTGCAAAGGGCCACGTCCGGATGGATTTTGAGTATCTCCAAGGATGGAGACTCCACAACCTCTCTGGGCATCCTGTGCCAGTAGTCTCTCACCCTCACAGTGAAAAAGGGTTTCCTGGTGTGCAGACAGAGCCTCCTTTGTTTCAGTTTCTGCCAAATACCTCTTGTCCTGTCACTGGACCCCATGGGGAAGAGCCTGGCTCCGCCTCCTTCACAGCCTCCTGCAGGTGTTTGTACACGTTGATGAGATCTCCCCTGAGACTTCTTTTGCCTTTGCTGAACAGGCCCAGCTCTCTCAGCCTTTCTCCAAACCAGGGATGCTCCAGTGTGTTCATCCTCTAAGGGGCTCCTCACTTGACTCTCTCCAGTACGGCAATATTTGGTAATATCAGCCTGTGACATGTTTTTCCTTCCCCAGTTGCTGGCACTCAGACCTTGCTTACACCCCAGTCCCTCCAGCTGCTGGCACTCAGACCGACAGGCCCTGTGACCAGTCACCCCTTCTCCAGTTGCTGATACTGCTAGCACACCCCCTGGCCCATCCAGTTGCTGGCACCCAGCCCTACAACCCCTATGGCCCTTGCTTGTTTGCTCACATCTCTCTCTCACACCAGTCTCTCCAGTTACTGGCACTCACAGTTGGGAAGTTGCACAGAAGGGTGGTTAGGAAAGGATTTGATAAGAAGGCAGGGGGGACTGTTGCGCTCAGGCACAGGGCTCATCCCAACAAGTGCACTGACCAGCCCCTGATTAGGTGCAGGTACCTCTTTTCATCCTTCCTCCTCTCTATTGCCTCCCCTTGCTCCTCCCCAGGCCCCTCTTTCCCCCCACCTTTGACCCTGCCCCTAAGCGGTCCTTAACAGCTCTTGCCTAGTCCTGCAGGATCCCCCTCAAACATCCATCATCCTCCTGTGCCTCTTGTCACTTCCTGCCACTTACAAAGCTCAGCCTGTCCCACTTCAAAGCTACACCTGCACGTTCCTAATGGCCCATCAATTAGCAGCTGCAGAGCTCTGGTCTCCCTCCTTGTCTCCCTTATCACTTACTCAGAGATGGGTGTCCTGGTGTGCTTTCTTTATCACTTTCCCTTTTACTTCTGCTGCCCTTTGAAAGGAAAAGGCACTTGATCTGACAGCCTTAGTGAACCAGCCACTCTCACCTTCCTCATGCCCTGACAGCGGCCTCTGCTCAAGTTCCTCAGGTGAGCGAGTTCCTCAAGGTGCTGAAAGGCTCCTGGCCCCAGAGACAACTGGGTCTTTTGAGTCAAGGCTCTGGGGGGAAGCCCCATGTTGAGCTCAGTCTTTGAAGTGTCTCCCTGCAACCCCTGCAGCAACACTAAGCCATGGCAGTCACTTTTCAGGATGCCCGAGAAGTCACAAACATGAAGGAAAGGGAAAGCTTGGCCAAATGAGCAATCAGTTTCAGATGTAACGTGGGTATGCAAAAGAACTCGGGTCACTTGGAATGTGTGGAATGAGATGGTCTGCACTCCCAAATTCCAGCTTCTTTATTTTTGACCCACCCCATCTGTCCTGCATTTCCTGCAAGACCCTGAAACCTCTCTCACAGGTCTTTGTGCAAATCCCAGCATAAGAATGGAGCTGAAGTGCAAACCATCGCTTTCTTACCCATCCAGGTTGGCATGGGGCTTCTCATCCACCTGCCAGTACCTCACAGAGACACTTGTCGCCAGGTGCCTCACTCTCTTTGCCTCCTTCTCTTTCCTTCTGGCCCATCTCTCCTTTGGACATATTCCTCATCCCCTCGCTTCCACAAAGCCTGAACTTTCTTTGTCACCTCAGAAGGTCTCACTGCCAACACCTGCTGTTGTGGCCTACTGAGGTGACATCACTCTAGTCCTTAGAACATGTTGGCCTGCACATCCCGGGAATGCAGCTACCAGCAGTTTTAGTGTTGGGCAGAGAACCCAGAAGGACTCAGGGCCAGAGGCAGTCCCCCAGGCCAAGCACTGCTGAGTCCTCAGAGCCATGAAAAGCAGGCAGACGGCTCAAGCAGTGGAATATGAACTCTGGTCCAGTGCCTGCCTGATGGGTCTTGCTCACCTGCTGAGGCTGTCACTGATCCTCAGGTGCAGGGCTAGGAGGACATTTTCCTTCCTTGGGCTTCTCTGGCTAGGAGGTAAAGCCACAGGAGCAGTCATGGCTCCCACCATGAGCCCCCTTTCTCCAACACTGCTCATTGCTGGACACTGAGGGAAGAGTAAGAGCTGGACAAGCAGCTGGGCTACGTCTCCTGAATACTCACTGCTGTGTCCCGTTCAGTTTCAGTGGCTCAGGGTCGTTCCTGAGTGTGCTGTGGCAATGCGGCCTCGTGGCAAGGAAGGCCAACAGCATCCTAGGCTGCAGTAGGAAGAGCGTTGCCAGCAGGACAAGGGACCTGACCCTTCCTCTCTACTCAGCGCCGGTGAGGCCACGTCTGGAGTGCTGGCTCCAGTTCTGGGCTCCCCAGAAACTGTGACCCTTACTGTGTTGCAGGTTTGCAAGGGCTAAAGGCTGGTTTTACAGCACTGGGTCGTCCTTTTTGGGGCAGTGAGGCCACAGCTGGACTTCTCACCGCCCTCCCAGTCAGAAGGTGCTTGAGCATCCTCTCAGGCAGACATACCCTGGTGTCGAAACGCTGCCTCTCAGCTCCAGGTCTCATTGCCAAAGGGGCCTGGGGCACCTGAGAATTCCTGTAGGAGCCTGAAGGAAGAGATCAAGCAGTCTGCTGTCAGGCAATAGGAGGCTGCAGGCTCTTCTCCTGCTTTTGGCTCCTCCTGGACATCACAACCAGCGCAACCAGCCCCCAGCAAGGGAGCAGTGTCCATGCTGAACTTCTCCTGCCATTCAGTGCCCAGCCAGAGACAAGGGCCTGCACCCACCTTTCTTGAGGATGGAGACAGGCCCCCTTGAAGCCTCCGATATGCTCCCTGTCCCCACAGGGGATTGCTCTCCATGCTTAAACATCTCAACTCTGAGCCACTGTGGCACTGAGCACTTGAAGGCCTGTGACCTCGACATCCCCTTCTGGCAGTCTGGAGCCTGAACTCCTGACTCCACGGGATGACTTTGTAACTCGAGCAGGATCCTTTTGAAAGCTCCGGGAAAGCCTGTAGCTGGAGGACTCAGTTTTAAACAGTATATCCGAGCTTTTACAAAGTAACCAAATGTGAATCCCCTTCTGGCTGGTCTTTCCTAAGTCAAGTTTTGCATTAGCAACTCAGCCCTGGAGTCCCTGAGTTTCCAGAGCAGAGGAAAGCACCTACTCAGGGCTCCCTTAGCTGAGCGAGTGGGGAAAGGCAGCAGGCCAAGCAGAGGCCCTGTATGCTCCATGCCAGCAGTGGCCGGTCCCTGCAGCAGGACCGAGGGCTGCCCGGCTGCCCGGGGGCAGGAGGAGCTCTGCTGCCCGCCTCCCTGTGCAGAGCAGAAAGGCGCTGCTTCTCGCCGGGAGCCAGAGGGGCCGGTGACTGCACTGCTCCTGCCCGGGCACCGCCGGACACCGCCACCGCTCCACTCGCGATTCCTGCCCGCCACTGCCTCTGCCACTGTGGCTGGGGATTTCTGTCTGCATGCTGCTGGGAGTGCGGGATTTCCTAATTGCCCCATTCCTAATTGTCTACTTCAAAAGCCCAGAGAGCCTGTTAGTGGTAATAGCAGCCTTGAGTGGAGATCGTGGTGCAGGCCCTTGGGAAGGGCAAAACCACTGGGCATCTGTCCCCTCTGAGACGCCTTTCTGAGACACTGCTGGCAGGCCTTTCCAGCCAGGCCAGAGGATGCCACGTTACCCAGAAGGCTCGGAGCCCTCTGTGGGGAAGCAAGAGAGCCCTGCGGGAAACCCCCTACTCCCCTCCCTGCCTGGCACAGACCGTCTGGGTCTCCGTGGGCAGCGCTGCCCGAGGGGGGCTCTTTGGTGCCTTCAGGAGCACGGATCCGCAGCAGCCCTCAAGGAGAAGAGGTGCTGAGCCCCGGCACTGGCTCCAAGGAGGACCTGGCGGTGGCGGTGGCGGTCGGGCGGGGGAAGCGTCCCGGGGCCCGGGGCCGGGCGGGGCGAGGCGGGGCGAGGCGGGGCCGGCGGGCGGAGCGGCAGCGCCCCCTGGCGGGCCCGGCCGGGGCTGTCCCCCCGCCCCCGCCGGGCCCGCCCGGCCCCGCCCGCGCCGGTTCGTGCCCGGCCGCAGCCCCGGCTCCTCTCCCCGTGCCTCCCACGGCGCAGTAATACACCGCCGCGTCCCCGCGCCGGGGCCGGGCGAGCCACAGGGCGCTGGACCGGCGGTCTGCCGACACCCACAGCCGCCCCGCCGGGGACGGCACTGCTTTCTCTCCAGTGAAACCTGTTACAATGTGGTGCGGTGCCTGGTCTGGAAGCTGACGGTACCAGTGGATATAGTCGGCGGATTTTATGTTGGGGTGCGAGCAAGTGATGTTGATGGCGGTGCCCTCGGAGGTCTCTGCCGACGGCTCCTGCTGCACCTGGGCTCTGCCCGCAGCCACTGCCGAGGAGAAAAGAAGAATCACTTTGCTTCAGGAGCAAATGTCATGCTGCAGGTGGCAGAAGACAGCAGTGGAGAGACGATGGGGATATGGTCCAAAAACCATTCACGGTCTGAACACAATGGACGGAGAGATGATTTCTCCGAGGGACAAGAATGGATGAGGGATATTTGCGACAGTCAGAATGAGGAAAAGGAGAAGGGAATGAGGAAAAGAGATTGGGTGGGAGAAATGGATGGATGGATGCACAGACGAAAGATTGTAAGAAATGGAGAAACAGAGTAAGGCAGGCAGTCTGGGACGGAACGAGCACATTGGGAGCAGAAGGGATGACTGCAGAAGGGAGGAGAGAGGGAAACTGAGGCCCATGAAGGCAAGTTGTGGGCCCAGCCCCGGCCCCGCGCAGCCCCCGGCCCGGCCCCCCCCCAGCCCCGCCAGCCCCGCGCACCCAGCAGCACCGCGGCCAGCCCCGCCAGCCCTGCGCCCCGCCACCGCCGCATCCCGCCGCTGCGCCGCCCGCGCCTCGCTGCCCCCCGCCAGCCCCGGCTCTCGGCTCCGGCCCGGGCGCCTCCTCTCCGCCGCCTCCTCCCCTCCCCTCCTCGCCGTCGCCAGCTCCGCCCCGGGGCTGAGCTCTGCGCCACCATGGGCGTGCGGGGGTCAGGGAGGGCAGGGGCAGAGTCAGAATGCAGGTGAGAAGGGACCTCCAGAGGTCATCTAGATCAATCCTGTGTTCGGAACAGATCCCATTAGATCAGGTTACTCAAGGTCTCATTCAGTCCAAGTTAAACAGGAGGGAGATTGCACAACCTCCCTGGGGTTACTTCTTTTAGCCTGTTGCTTAATTGGATTTCTCCATGCTTCAGCTGCTGTCCATTGCCTCTAATTGTTGAAGTGACTCAGTGTCTGACATCTCAGCTGATACTGTCTTTGTCCTGTGCTGGGCGCTGGCGCTCCTTGTAATAGCAGATGGTTGTGGGGAGAAGGTGTGCTAGAGAGAGGCTGTGATGTGGCTGAGGGGGCTCTTGGCTTAGGAACTAACAGACAGTCAGCCTGAGCCAGGTTGTTCTTTCTGGGAAAATGAAGACCGTGTGGCTCCTGGCTGAGCCTCCAGCTCCCCACTCAGTAGTGGCCTCAGCTGCTCCTCACATGTGCCTGTGCTCTGCTTCCTCCCTGTACTCTCCCCCAGGTGCACCTCCACCCTCAGGACATGTCCTGCTACAACCAGTGCCTGCCATGCCGGCCCTGTGATCCAACTCCGCTGGCCAACAGCTGCAATGAGCCCTGTGTCAGGCAGTGCCAGAACTCCACCGTCGTCATTGAGCCTCCTGCTGTGGTGGTGACCCTGCCTGGCCCCATCCTCAGCTCCTTCCCACAGAACACCGTTGTGGGATCCTCCACCTCCGCTGCTGTTGGCAGCATCCTCAGCTCTCAGGGAGTGCCCATCACCTCTGGGTGCTGTGACCTCTCTGGCATTTCCAGTCGCTACTATGGCAGAAGGTGCCTCGCTTGAAAAAGATGCTGGGAAAGCCCCAGAGAGACCTCTCAAAGAATTCAGAACATGCTGTTGTGCAGGGGATCAAGATTTTTCAGTGTTGTTACCGGGACAGCTGAGTGGCTTTGCCTTTCTCTCCCTTTTCTTTGTTTGCTTTGGTTCCTCTTGGCAGCAAGGTGCCACCAAGGCCAGCCTGGTGGGGACCATCTGTCTCCTCTCCCTCTATGGGGCAGGCAGACAGACAGACATCATGCAGGAACTTCTCCACAGCAAAGGGCCTCAGACCCTCAGCTGCCCCTGGGACTCTCTGCACTGGCAGCCCCACTTGGAGTGACTTTGTTCCCCTCTTTTGATTCATTAAAGTTCTGCTGCATTCAAGCCTGGCCTCCATGTGCTCCTTCCCTCTCTGCACACTCCCCAAGCTGCCAGGGGAGAAGGGTGCTGGTCAGGGGTGGAAGGGGGTGAGGGCACAAGGAGACCCTTCTCCATTCACAGAGACATGGGAGGTTTTCACACCCTGCAGAGGCTTCCTCTTTTGGGCACCATCCCTTGGAGCTGAGGAAGTCACCCCTGGCTGCTCCGCTGCCAGTGAGCATCAGGCCTTGCCTTGCTGTGTCTCTGCTCACAAGTGCCCATAAAAGCAGGAGGCCCTGAGGGGTCAGCAGCGCCATGAGCTCTTGAGGAAGGGCGTTCTTCTTGCTATGGCTGGAGCTTTGCTGGGGTGGTGGGTGTGGGGCTCTGGGAGATGATTTCCTTGGCAGAATGGCAGGCGTGGTAAAGCAGGGAAGAGCCTCTGGAATGGCCCATAGCTGCTACTCCTCCTTCCTCTCCCCTCCACCACCCAATGGAGAGGCCATGGCCAGCAGGCATGGGCAGGAGTAGCAGGGAAAAGTCGCCCATGCTGCTGAATGCGTTGAGGCTGGAAATTGGAGCTAAGCATGTGGGAGCTGCGGGCTGTCAGCACAGAAATGGGGACAGTGAAAGGGTGTACTTCTGAGGGAGAGCAAATTGCTCTGATACAGAGCATGCAGGAGAACGTGAAGATCAACAGGGATGAGGGTGCTGGGTGCACTTCCCAAGAGAGCTGCAGGCAGGTGCAGAGCTCTGGACGGCTTCCTTGGTCCCCGCAGAAAGTTTGTGCTCAGGAATTGGCTGCCATTCTGGGGGGAGAGGCGTCTTTTACATCTATATCTCATCCCTTCTGATCATTGGAAATTTTTCTGGGCAGCCACTGCAGTCTCATATCCTATTTCCTGCATGAAAATCCAGATGTCCTGACAAAACTGTACAAGTGGAGGAACAGAAATCCCCACAGCACTGTCCTCCACCAAGAGGGAATTATGGCTAATGAAGCATGTCTCAGAATGACTGAAGACCAAAAACTTCAGTCTCTCTTCTCCAGTGTCTTCCTTCCAAAGATGCTGGAGAGCTTCCTCAGACCAGGGGGCATATCCATCTCCTTCCACAGCTGCATGGCCCAGCTGTACTCCTCGCAGTGGCTGGGCAGAGGCCAATGCTTCCTCTACACTCTCATGTCCTATAGCCACTGCTTGGCTATCTGCAACCCTCTGTGCTATGGGGCCATCGTGCAACGGACTGTGTGCGTCTGGCTGGTGGCAGGGCCATGGCTGGCCAGTTCCCTGCCTCCTGCTCTGCATACAATAATCACCTCCCATTTGATATACTGTGCACCCAGGCACATCGGCCGCTTCTTCAGTCATCCGCCAGATCTCCTGGCCATGGCTTGTGCTGGCACTTCTGCCAACAAGGCTGTGATCACATTCAGTACTGGTGATGTGACCCTGGGCTGCTTCCTTTTCATCCTCACTTCTTACAGGTGTGGAGCAAAAGCCATCCTGGGGCTATGCTGGGCAGAAGGCAGGCACAGAGCTGTCTCAGCCTGTGCTTCCCATTTCACTGCTGTGGCCGGTGTGTGTTCACCTACATGGCAAGTGACCTCAAAAGGGTCACTAGACAGAGCAGTGGCTGTTCTTCACACTGCTCTTACTCCCCTGCTGAACGCCTTGATTTACACCCTAAGAAACAAAGATGTGAAAGCTCCTGGTATTTGTTCACACGCAAGAAACAACTGGCTGGGCTGTAGTGTTTGACAGTAGAAATGATGACTAGAACAGTTTCCTTTGATGAAAATGATCGAAAGCTTGACTGATCAAAATGGGGCAAGTCTTCTGTGAACAGGATCTGCACAGTGTCCTGTGCCCTGTGGAAAGGGCAACACTTTTCTACCGTGGGAGTGACGTAGCACTGGAATAGGTTGCTGAGTCTTCCTCCTTAGAGATATCCAAAAAGCACCTAGACATGGTCCTGGGCAAATGGCTCGAGGTGGCCCTGCTTGAGCAGGGGGGTTGGACCAGATGACCTCCAGGGGTCCCTTCCAACCTCAAACACTCTCTGGTTCTTGCATTCTGTGAGAGCTGCTGCTGTAGAGCAGCTCAGGGTTCCCAGCACCTGAAGGGATGTAAGGTTATCTGTACTATCCTCTCCTGCTTTTCTAGTCTTAGTGCTAATAAATGGCATTTTAAGCAATGCTTTGAAGAGCCTGAGTGCCTTTCTTACTGGGATCAGGCAGTACCCTTGCTGGTGCCCCAGCCTCAGTGTTTGCAGCCTGTGGGGAGTGTGGCTTGTCCCAGGCACACCACTCCCTGCAGCCATGTGAATGCTGGCACCGCTCCCTTTGCAGAGCTGGACCTGGTCCCACACCCCCATGTCTCCCTTAAGGAGATCACTGAGGACAGCTGGGAGCATCTAAGGCTGGAGGAATACTTTTCGCTTTTCATGGGGGAATTCTTTCTCTCTGCAGCAATATGGACGTTCTCTAGTTCTTATGTCACCCTTTATACACACAGACCTGGGACATGGAGAGCCTCCATGTCTGGCAAGCCCATGGCAGATTTCACTCCACTGTGGTTTCTCTCTCTTTTCGAGTGAGAAAACAGCTGACTGAACCACTGTCAACCTCTTGAGCTCACTAAAGCTGATGGTGCCTGATTCCTTGCCTTAACTGGAGGGTCTGAAGGACTTGGCTAGAGTCATCCTGGGAGGCTGAGAGCTGGCATCAGGCATCCTGGTTCTCAGTGGTGTGTGTGCATGTTCATGCTCACATACATGTTCATCTGGCTGTGGTCGCATGTGCTTTTGCATGTCTCTGTGTGTGTGTCTGGAGTAATGCACATGTAAGTGTGAGTGTGCACAAATGTGTTTGTGTGTGTTTGGGCACATCTCTTCATGGGTGTGTATGTGTTTTAGCACATGCATGTGCCTTCATGCAGGTGAGTATGGACAGGTGTGACATTGGTTGGCATATATGTAGGAGTGTGGCAGGGTGTGTGTGGATATGTGCTTTTATGTGTGTACATCTCAGTCCATGTGCGTGCACGTAAATCTATTTATAGATTTTTTTTAAATCTGTGCAGGAGCACGCATATGTGTAAGCATGTGTGAATATCTGTGCGCACATGTTGGCATGGGGGGTGGCTGTGCCTCTGTCTGCACATGGACACCTTTGGAAATGTGTGTGCACACACCTCTTTATAAGTGCACACGTATGACTTACTCTTTGGGTGCGTGCAAGCTCAGACGTGTGGTTGTGCTCATGTGTGTGAGATTGTGTGTGCACACATCTGTGTGTGTGTGCATGCCTGTGAGTGTGCATACCTACCCCCGTGTGCATACGGGTGTGCGTGTGTGTGCAGCCATGAGGGTACGCCAAAGGTCTTGCTAAAGTCAAGGTACACCACAGCCAAGTGCCCCTCCCCTTCCCCACAGCGCCAGTCACCTCCTCATAGCAAGCAGTGACGTTGGTCAGGCCTGATTTGCCTTCAGCAAACCCATGTGAGCGGCTCCCAACCCCCTTCTTGCCTTTCATGAGTTTAGAGAGGGCTTCTGAGAGTATTTGCTCCATCTTCCTTCCAGGGACTGAGCAGAGACTGTCCAGTCAGCTCTCTGAATACCCTTGGATGCATCATCCAATGAAGTTTTGTATGTCCAAATGGTAGTAAGAGCTCCTTACTTCTTTCTTGTGTTGTGAGTGCTGTTTCATTCCCAGAGAGTCTGCTGGGAGCCTCAGAGATGCGATGGGCCTGAGGAGAAGCCATACCAATAAAAACTGAGGAGAGAGAGGCATCAAGTACGCCAGCCTTTTCCCTATCTTTTCTCACCAGGTCCCCTTCCTCATCGATCAATAAGCCCACCTCTACTTAGCCTTCCTTTGGCTGCCAGTAGACTTGCAGATACCTCTCTCGAGTCCCTTCACCTCTCTTGCAAGTTTCCACTCCGGCTGTGCTTTGGGTTTTCCTGACTCACCTTTCCACATCCTGGAGTGACCACCCACGTGCTCTCAGGAAGCTGTCCTTGAAGGTTAGCCAGCTCTCCTGGGACCCTGTGTGCCCCGGGGCAGTTTCCCATGACATCCTGCCAGGTAAGTAGGTCCCTGACGACACTAAGATGTGCTCTTCTGAAGTGCGGGGCAGTAATCCTCCTGGTTGTCTTGGTCAGTCCTCTGAGGATCTTAAGCTCTGCAGTCTCATGGTCATTGCAGGGAAGGCTGCCCTGGAACTTTACATCATCCAACACTTCTTCCTTACCTGTGAACAGCAGGTCCAACAGAGACTCTCCCCTAGTCCATTCCTGGATTGCCTGCATCAAAAATTAGTCTTCGGTACACCCCAGAAATGACCTGGTTTACTTGTGCCCAGCCATTTTCTTCCTGCAGCAGACACTGAGGTGGTAAAAGGCACCCATGAGTACCAGGGCCTGTGACTGTGAGACTTTCCCCAGCTGCCTGAAGAAGGCATCATCTGCCTCCTCTTCTTGAGCAGGAGGTGTGTAGCAGACACGTAACTCCACCACCACCTGTGCCACAGGGGAAGTGCGAGAGCCTCCTGGGGCATGCTGTCCCCCATGCATACTGCTTCTACCCTTTGGGCCAACCCTGCTCTTCAGACCATGGTAGACCTCCAGCTCCATACCTACTTTAAATTCCTCCTTCCCAGTTTAGCACGCATTTGCAAAGACACTCTTGCCTCACCTTGTCAAACACATTGCACCAGTAGGACCAGTCAAACCCTCCAAGAGGGTCCTGTGAGGACAGAAACCACAGATGCTGAGTGCTGCCGCAGCCCTGCTCCTGCAATGCATGCTGCCCAAATGAGCTCTCAAGGCTGTCCTACCAGCCCCTACAAGCACCTCCATCCCATGCCTAAACCCCATATCCCTGTCCAGGCTGCTCTAGGACAGATGGAGAGCAGGGAGAGGACTTCTGTGCCAGCAAATGAGCTCAACCTGGGCACATCACTCTCATCAGCTGCATCTCCCCCTCACACCAGGTGTAGATCAGTTTTCTCTCAACCACACTGAACCCTTGGACACAGGACTTGCAGAAGATGACTCTCTCAATTCCAAAACATGTGCAGTAGCCGTGGACAGTGTAGACCGCCTCTCTTGGGGTGTGAGTCTTCTCAACTAACTCGGGATGCCTAGAGGTCGAGATTGGTGTGTCTGTGTGTGTGTGTTGTTTAAGCCAGCTGTCCGGTTTATCTTGAGGGTTAACAGAAGAAAAATAGGTGTTCGTGGATTGCCTCATTTGTGTGAGGCAGCACCTTTTGAACAGGCTGAACTGAGGCTTGACAGCACCTATTTCTCTCTGCTGACGATCAGTGGAGCAAAGATGAGTAGGTCACCTGGAGACACCTGCTCTGGAGGCAGAGGAGATCAATTTCCCCCTACTGAAGTCTTGTCTGGCTTTGCACTTAGATCTTTACTTAGATCTTCACTTCAATGAAGACTGAAGACATAGGCCTTAACTGCAGTTAGAGGCTCAGAAATAAGATAGGTGAATCCCTTACCTTACTCTCTCTGTAGTCTTGTGTCCATGGTTGCCTTTATTTCTCTCCCACCCTGGAGGTTTCAAGACCATGTCAGTATCCAGCACCAAATACTTGACACTTCCAGTCTCTTGGGACGTGGCTCTCACGTCTTGGGACGTGAGGGAGCTGGCAGAGGAGCTGGCTAAGCCACTCTCCATTATTTATCAGCAATCCTGGTCAACCGGGGAGGTCCCAGATGACTGGAAACTAGCAAACGTGATGCCCCTCTACAAGAAGGGTCGGAAGGAGGATCCCGGGAACTACAGGCCTGTCAGCCTGACCTCGGTGCCGGGGAAGGTCATGGAGCACATCATCTTGAGTGCCATTATGCAGCAAGTGTGGGACAACCGAGGGATCAGGCCCAGCCAGCATGGGTTTATGAAAGGGAGATCCTGTTTCACTAACCTGGTCTCCTTCTATGACAAGGTGACCCCCTTAGTGGATGAGGGGAAGGCTGTGGGTGTTGTCTACTTGGACTTTAGTAAGGCCTTTGACACTGTCTCCCACAGCATTCTCCTGGAGAAGCTGGCTGCTCACGGCTTGGATGGGTGCACTCTACGCTGGGTTAAAAACTGGCTGGACAGCCGAGCCCAGAGAGTGGTGGTGAATGGAGTCAAATCCAGGTGGCGGCTGGTCATGCATGGTGTTCCCCAGGGCTCAGTGTTGGGGCCAGTCCTGTTCAATATCTTCATTGATGAGCTGGATGAGGGGATCGAGTGAACCCTCAGTCAGCTTGCAGACGACACCAAGTTGGGTGGAAGTGTTGATCTGCTGGAGGGTAGGAAGGCCCTACAGAGGGACCTGGACAGGCTGGATCAATGGGCCAGGGCCAATTGTATGAGGTTCAACAAGGCTCAGTGCTGAGTCCTGCACTTGGGTCACAACAACCCCAGGCAAGGCTACAGGCTGCGGGAGGAGTGGCTGGAGAGCTGCCTGGCTGAAAAGGACCTGGGGGTCAGCCGCCTGAACATGAGCCAGCAGTGTGCTCGGGTGGCCAAGAGGGCCAATGGCATCCTGGCCTGTATCAAGAATAGTGTGGCCAGCAGGACCAGGGAGGTGATCGTGTCCCTGTACTGGGCACTGGTGAGGCCGCACCTCAAATACTGTGTTCAGTTTTGGGCCCCTCACTCCAAGAAGGACATTGAGGTGCTGGAGCATGTCCAGAGGAGGGCAACGAAGTTGGTGAAGGGTCTAGAGCACAAGTCTTATAAGGAGCGGCTGAGGGAGCTGGGGTTGTTTAGTCTGGAGAAGAGGAGGCTGACGGGTGACCTTATTGCTCTCTACAACTACCTGAAAGGAGGTTGTAGTGAGGTAGGGGTTGGTCTCTTCTCCCTAGTAACGAGTGATATTACGAGAGGAAACGGCCTCAAGCTGCGCCAGGGGAGGTTTAGGTTGGATATTAGGAAAAACTTCTTCACCGAAAGGGTGGTCAAGCATTGGAACAGGTTGCCCAGGGAAGTGGTTGATTCTCCATCCCTGGAGGTATTTAAAGAACAGATAGATGTGGTGCTCGAGGACATGGTATAGATGCACTCGGCAGTGATAGGTTAACGGTTGGACTCAATGATCTTAAGGGTCTTTTCCAACCTTGACGATTCTATGATTCTATGATTCTATGATTCTTTCAGACATCTTCTGCATGTCAGCAAATGGCTTCACAGAGAGCACTGGGTTCCTGACAAGGTCCACATACCACAGCTGCAGGCAGGAGGCAAACACCCAGCCTGACAGCCACTTGAGCGCATTGCATTGCTGTTCTTTAATTGGCCTGTGTGAAGAGAGAGCATTATCTGCCTGCAACAATTCCATGAGATCCCCCAGAGATCAAACTCCCTGTGGCACACAGAGGGGAAAACAGAAAACCATCTCCCCAGTGTGGCCAGTTTGAGCTTCAGAGTGTGAATAAGGTGGGAGTGGGGATGATTTCATGCTAATGATGCTGGTGACTCTCTGATGTATGCTCTCACTATATGGAGCTAAACTGCAGAGACTTTACACTGTGTGTGCACACAAAGCTCCCCTTTGTGGAAGTACAGCGGTGGCCGTGAGGGGGAAAGAAAATCGGGAGCACAAGCTGTCAATACCTACCAGGTGGATGGAGAGGAAACAGGGTCAGGCAATTGTGTACAGGCTGAAGTGAGTCGGCAAGGTGAGAGCTGCTTATCCACGCTTCTCCTGACATCACTGTATCCAGAGCCCCTCCAATAAATCAGCCTCTTCCCAATGTTCTCCCTCAGCCAAGGGGACCATGGCTTCATCTGGAGGATGGTGCATGAAGAGATGTCATTTGGACCAGTTCCATTGGCTGAGCTGGTGAGTGAAGCCTGCCCAAGACATAAAGCATAGACTTCTAACGCCTAGCATGGTTAAGGAGAGCTGGATTTAGGGGGATTTCTCTGCTCTTTAGCCACATGAGATTTCTGGTATGGAAATTCCTAAGGAGGAAGAAAGGAGAAAAAGGGATGCCCTGGGAAGTGATGCAATCACAGTCCCTGGAAGTATTCAAAAAACATGTGGATGTGGTGCTTAGGGACATGGTTTAGAGGTGGACCTGGCAGTTAGGTTAACAGGTTGGACTCGATGATCTCTGAGGTCCTCTCCAACCTTAATGATTCTGTGATTCTAAGTTGGACCTGAGCCCAGGCAGACGAACAATCAGGAGGGCAGATGTGCTAAAAAACTTTCAAAATGCACACAGCTCTTGTTGGAAAAAAGGTCTCTTTGGGACACCCCTGTGGGACATCAGCAGGCGTTGGGGGATGCGGTCTCAAATCCAATGTCCCTTCCCTCCCAGGGGCAGTTGCTGGGCACTCGGACCTAGATTGCAATGCAGGGCATGAAGGTCCTTGTGGGCTGAAGTCCAAGGCAGGCATCAGCTCTTTGGCTTTCCCTGTGCAAGCCACAGGGTCTGGCCTTCCGCTCACAGCACAGCCACATCAGGCTTCATGTTCCTTCCATTTGGGACCTGTTTGGTCCAAGGTCTCAGTCCCTCCCTGACACAGCACAACGCCAATGAACTGTACAAGTGCATTTGGCATTGACATAGACATGAGAGGGGGCTGTGTCCCAACCCAGACACCACTGAGACTATTGGAAGCAGACGGACAGCACATGGTCGGCAGGATTCCTCAGCCTTTCTCCTTGCCCATAAAGCCAACCCCATCCTTTTGAACTCTCTAAGACTGGGGAGAGCAACTGAGTCCTGGCCTGGAGAGGCAGGCAGGGAGCACTGCCAGCCGTGCTGAGGCACTCCCACTATTGTTACACTGAACTAAAAGAAAGGATCCAAGCTGGAGGGAAGCTGTTCTTGCTGGGGTCTGGAATTGACAGCAGCGGAGCCTGAGCTCTGGAGGGGCAGGAAAAGGAGGTGTCAGGAGGCAGGGGCTGCATTTCAGTGCCTCTTCCCTCGACAGATCTCTAGCAGGCTGGTGCCATCACCATTCAGCTGCACTCAGGCTTCTTCTGACCCTGGGAACCTGCTGCTCTGTGGCCATCATGAAGAGAGCAGTGGAGAGTGTCCCTGCCATGAGCAGCACATTCCCTCGTGATGAGGGACTCAAAAGGACACACACACACACACAGGCTCATGCACATTGGTGTGGAATCAAGCACAAATTTGTTCTCCCACGCGCGTTCTCACAAATCCAGCTGCACACAAGTGCACACAGGACAGGAACACACATAGGATCACAAGCAACTGTGGACTCTGCTGAGGACAGCTGGGAGCAACCGTGGCAGGGCTAGAGCACTGTGGGGAAGGACAAGGCCCCAGGCATGCCCATGGCATTGCTTGTGTGCTCACAGACTGCACAGAAAGGGGACAAGTCAAAACAAGCCAGAAATTATTCCTGAGGGCAGTGTTCGGCAGGATGGGGTCAAAACCTGGCAGCACAATGCACACACCTGGGGAGGAAAAACCATATCATCATCGTGAGCAGAGGAGGGAGGGAAAGAGATGGACATGGCATGTCCTCATGCCTGGCAGCTCTTGGACATCCAGCTGAGGATTGCTGGAGCCTCTTCCTTGACAACACCACTTCAAACTGCCCCAACCAGAGTGACCCAGGCTGATGTCACTTGCCTGCCCTGAACCTGCCCAACATTTGAGCTGAGTCTTCTCCCAGCACTGCTGCATTCCTGCCCTCAAAATCCTGGGGCCTTTCATCCCAGTCCTAGGAAGAAGTCTTCAATGGGGAATGGGCATGGCCCAAATGTGGAAATGAAAAGGCAGCAGTGCTGGAAACCAAAGCACAGCCCATATCATGAGCTGTGATGCTTTGCATTCAAGATGAGCTTGTCAGAAAATTGTTACCTCTGCAAAGGGTGCCTCTGGTCCTGCAGCAATGGAGGGCAGGTATAAAAGCCAGTCCAGGTTCCTGCTCTCTCATCCACTTCTCCTGCCTCCTTCTCCTTGGGAACCAGGTGAGTCTGAAGCCTCTTCTCCTCCTTTTCCAAAGTGAGATCTCTCCTCAATGAACACCTCAGCTGATACTGTCTTTGTGCTGGGCGCTGGAGCTCCTTGTCATGGCAGAGTGTTGTGGGGAGAAGGTGTGCTAGAGAGAGGCTGTGATGTGGCTGAGGGGGCTCTTGGCTTAGGAACTAGCAGACAGTCAGCCTGGGCCAGGTTGTTCTTTCTGGGAAAATGAAGACCGTGTGGCTCCTGGCTGAGCCTCCAGCTCCCCACTCAGTAGTGGCCTCAGCTGCTCCTCACATGTGCCTGTGCTCTGCTTCCTCCCTGTACTCTCCCCCAGGTGCACCTGCAACCCAGAGACATGTCCTGCTACAACCAGTGCCTGCCATGCCGGCCCTGTGGCCCGACCCCACTGGCCAACAGCTGCAATGAGCCCTGTGTCAGGCAGTGCCAGAACTCCACCGTCGTCATTGAGCCTCCTGCTGTGGTGGTGACCCTGCCTGGCCCCATCCTCAGCTCCTTCCCACAGAACACCGTTGTGGGATCCTCCACCTCCGCTGCTGCTGGCAGCATCCTCAGCTCTCAGGGAGTGCCCATCACCTCTGGGTGCTGTGACCTCTCTGGCATTTCCAGTCGCTACTGTGGCAGAAGGTGCCTCCCCTGATGATAGAGATGCTGGGAGACCCCTCAAGTCAGAACTGGTGCTGGGCAGAGGATTGAGGTTTTGGATTTGTTTTAAGTATAGCTGAGTAGCTATCGCCATCTTTCCCTTTTCATTGTTTGCTTTGGTTCCCCTTGGCAGAAAGGTACCATCAAGGCCAGCCTGGTGGGGACCATCTGTCTCCTCTCCTTCTATGGAGCAGGCAGACAGACAGACATCATGCAGGAACTTCTCCACAGCAAAGGGGCTCAGACTCTCGGCTGCCCCTGGGACTTTCTGCACTGGCAGCCCCACTTGGAGTGACTTTGTTCCCCTCTTTTGATTCATTAAAGTTCTGCTGCATTCAAGCCTGGCCTCCATGTGCTCCTTCCCTCTCTGCACACTCCCCAAGCTGCCAAAGGAGAAGGGTGCTGGTCAGGGGTGGAAGGGGGTGAGGGCACAAGGAGACCCTTCTCCATTCACAGAGGCATGGGAGGTTTTCACACCCTGCAGAGGCTTCCTCTTTTGGGCACCATGCCTTGGAGCTGAGGAAGTCACCCCTGGCTGCTCTGCTGCCAGTGAGCATCAGGCCTTGCCTTGCTGTGCCTCTGCTCACAAGTGCCCAGAAAGGCAGGAGGCCCTGAGGGGTCAGCAGCGCCATGAGCTCTTGAGGAAGGGCTGGAGCTGCTCTGGCATGGCAGGGAGGGGGTGTGGGGCTCTGGGAGATGATTTCCTTGGCAGAATGGCAGGCGTGGTAAAGCAGGGAAGAGCCTCTGGAATGGCCCATAGCTGCTACTCCTCCTTCCTCTCCCCTCCACCACCCAATGGAGAGGCCATGGCCAGCAGGCATGGGCAGGAGTAGCAGGGAAAAGTCGCCCATGCTGCTGAATGCGTTGAGGCTGGAAATTGGAGCTAAGCATGTGGGAGCTGCGGGCTGTCAGCACAGAAATGGGGACAGTGAAAGGGTGTACTTCTGAGGGAGAGCAAATTGCTCTGATACAGAGCATGCAGGAGAACGTGAAGATCAACAGGGATGAGGGTGCTGGGTGCACTTCCCAAGAGAGCTGCAGGCAGGTGCAGAGCACTTGACTGCTTTATTGGTCTCCCCAGAGAGTTTGTGCTCAGGAATTGGCTGCCATTCTGTGGGAAGAGGCATCTTTTACCTCTAAATCTCATCCCATTTGACCGGTGGAAATGTCACTTGACATGTTTTCTCACATGCACGTGCCTTCATGCAGGTGAGCGTGGATGTGTGTGTGGCATTGGTCTGTATACACGTAAGTGTGTGGGCATAGGGGTGTGTGGATATGTGCTTCTATGTGTGTACGTCTCTGTACATAAGCGTGCACATGTATCCGTATGCAAATATACATGTGCAGGAGTATGCGTGTGTGTAAACATGTGTGAAGATCTGCGTGTACATGATCGTAAGGGGGTTGACTGTGCCTGTGTCTGCAGATGGGCTCAGCCTTCCAAGCAGCTCCTCTGGGGACAGAAGCCAAAGCTGCTGAGTGCTGCCACACCCTGCTCCTGCCATGCCCGCTGCGCAAATGAGCTCTCAAGAAAGAGGGATTCTCTTCTGACTTTGGTGCCATGCTTTGCATCTCGGCTTTAGTAAATATAAGTAATTAAGGGGTTATGAGTGAAATGGATCAGGGTCTCTTGTCTCCATATGTCCTTCCAGCCCTGTGGGACCAACTCAGATTCCAAAGACGTCCTCGTGTAGAGGCTCTTTCAGCCCAAACTCACTGCCCTGGAGGGAAGGTCCTCACAGAGCATTCTTTGTTACCAGAATAATTCATAGAATCATAGAATGGTTTGGGTCGGAAGGGACCTTGAAAGACCATCTAGTCCAACCCCCCCTGCCATGGGCAGGGACATCTCTCACTTGATCAGCTTGCACAAAGACCTATCTAGCCAGACCTTGAACACTTCCTATGACGGGGCATCCACAATGTCTCTGGGCAACCTCTTCCAGTGTCTCACCGCCCACATCATCAAAAATTTCTTCCCTATGTCCAATCTAAATCTACCCTCTTTCAGTTTAAAACCATTGCCCCTTGTCCTGCCACTGCAGGCCCTAGTAAAACATCTTTCTCTCTCTTTCTTATAAGCCCCAAGTGTCCCCAGAGCCTTCTCCTCTCCAGGCTGAACAACCCCACCCCTCTCATCCTTTCCTCATAGGAGAGGTGTTCTCAACCTCTGATGATTTTCATGGCCCTCCTCTGGACTCACTCTGACAGACTCTGCAGACTCTTCCCACAGTCAGAGACGAGACATCCGCTCACACAGGGGAATTATCCCATCCCAAAGCAGACGTGCACAGTAAACGGGACAAATCATCTTTCTGGAGACACTCATCCTGCAATTGACCAATGGTGGCCTCTGAACTTCCTCCCGAGCTAGCATAACCGCACAGCAGGGCCTGCATAGCTGCTCACGTGTGCATGGCTTCCTCCATCATGCAATCAGAAGCGAACCCACAGGCTGTCCCACCAGAGCCTACAAGCACCTCCATCCCATGGCTAAAGCCCATACCCGTGTCCACGGAACTCAGGGACAGAAACAGAGCAGGGAAAGGGCTTTTGTGTGGGTGACTGGGCTCAAGCTCAGCTGCGTCTCCCACTCTCAACAAGCACAGATCCGTCTTCCCTCAGCCACGCTGAACCCTTGGACACAGGACACACAGAAGATATCTCTGTCAAGTCCAACTCTTGTGAGGTGGCCCTGGACAGTGTGAACAACCTCTGCCAGTCTGCCTTGAGTCTTCTCAATTAACTCTAGATGACTACAGGTCTAGATGTACGTGTGTTTGTATGCATGCGTGTTGTCTAAGCCAGCTGTTTAGTTCATCTTGAGTGTCCTTTGCTGGACTCCTCCAGCAGGTGAGCTGAGTCCTCTGCCCACGCTGATGTCTTTTGCTCCGGAAATGCTTGGGCCTCTCATCCTGCCACGCAAAAGGTGCCTTCCCTGGGGAATGTGCCTGGCATAAAGCAGGAAACGAAAAGACAGCAATTCAGGAAGCCAAAACACAGCCCATCGCATTAGCTGGGATGCTTTGCATTCAAGATGAGCTTGTCAGAAAATAATGACCGCTGCAAGGGCTGCCTCTGGCAGCCTGGGGCAGTAAAGGTCCATGATAAAAGGCAGCCCAGCTCCTCACTCTCTCATCCACTTCTCTTGCCTTCTTCTCCTTGGGAGTCAGGTGAGTCTGAAGACCTTTCTCCTTCTCCACTTTCTCGAAAAGGAGGTCTCACTTCAGTGGACCACTCAGCTGATGCCAGCTTTATTCCATGCCAGATTTTGAGGCTACTTGTCACGGGAAGTGGGGGGAAGGTTAGATATGGAGGGAAGCTGGGACTGTACTGAGGTGGCTTCTGGAGGAAGGGGCTAGGCTACTATGCAGCTACTGCTGCATAACACCTGGTGGCTGTTTTGAGGCCAAGAAGCCCTCATCCATCTCTGCACAGCCTTCACCTCCCAGCCCTGCGTATTCTTTGGCTTCCTCATGGTGTGGTGACAAGATGTTCCTCACACATCCCCATGTTTTGCTTCCTCCCTGCCCTCTCCCCCAGGTGCACCTCGGACCCCAAGACATGTCCTGCTGCGACCAGTGCCTGCCATGCCGGCCCTGTGGCCCGACCCCGCTGGCCAACAGCTGCAATGAGCCCTGTGTCAGGCAGTGCCAGAACTCCACCGTCGTCATCCAGCCCTCCCCCGTGGTGGTGACCTTGCCCGGACCCATCCTCAGCTCCTTCCCACAGAACACCGTTGTGGGATCCTCCACCTCCGCTGCTGCTGGCAGCATCCTCAGCTCTCAGGGAGTGCCCATCACCTCTGGCTGCTGTGACCTCTCCTGCATTACCAGTCGCTACTGTGGCAGCAGATGCCCCCCCTGCTAAAAGTGCTTGCAACGGCCTCGGATAAGGACCTCCAGGAACTCAGAGCATGATGCTGGACAGACGATCAAAGTTTGTGCCGTTGTTTGAAGAGCAGCTGACCATCTCTGGCTTGCCGTGCAAGGGCAGACTGGAAGGGACCAGCCTGGGCTCTCGGAAAACATGGCCAATGTCTACCTTTCCTCTCTTCCACTCACCCTTTTGCTCTCTTCTCTTTGTTGTCCTGTGCTCCCCTCAAAGCCTGCTGCGAGGACCCCAGAAACCAGCCTTGAATGACCTGCCTGCCTGTCTCCCTTTGCCGGGCACATCGACAGATGCCCTGTGGGAACTCTGCCACAGGAAAAGGGCAACAGATTCTTGGCTTCTCCTGCTCCTCCCCGCACTGGTGGCCTCCACTTGCACTGACCTCATTTCCCTCTTTACACTCATTAAAGAATCGCTGCAAATCCCATCTTTGTCCCGTGGATTGTCTTTCCATCTGCATACTGACTGCTGAGGGAGAAAGCCATTGCTTTGGGGGGAAATTAGGAGGGGACACAGGGGGACCCTTCCTCACTCCTAGAGGCATTGGAGGGTGGGACACACTGCAGCGAGTCCTCTGAAAGAGGCACTGCCTCTTGAAGCTGAGGAAGACATCCCTCCTTACTCCACAGCCAACGGCCATCAGTCCTTGCCTTGCTGCGCCTCTGTCAGAACTACCCGCTTGGCCCTGCAGCACGTCATGTGAACAGCAATCCTGACAACTGCTGTCCTCCAGAGAGGAACCGTGGGCACGTGGGAGTCCCCAGGGAGGTCAGCATTCCCACAAGCTCTTGGGGAAGAGTGCTCCTCTTGCTCTTGGGTGGAGCTGTGCTGGGCACGGAGGCTCAGAAGACTATGTTGCCAAAGGCTGGCAGGAGTATGGCATTAGCCAGGAAATGAAAAGGGAGCATCCTGGAAAACAACCACCCAGCCCATGTCATTAGCCGGGATGTTTTCCGTTCGTCATGAGCACCTCTAGAAAATTGCCACTTCCGTAGAAGCTACGTGTGGGCCTGGGGCAGGTCAGGGCCACCATAAAAGCCAGCCCATCTCCTCGCTCCCTCATCCCCTTTTTGACTCCTGGGGTTATCTTCCCAATGGTGCTCTCTTTCCTGAAAGCACCATAGCCTGTTTAAAACACAATGCTACGGATATTGCTTTCCAGAGGAAACAACTGCAGCATCTCCCCCCCTCCATGGCCTATGGACACCACATCACCGTAACAAGGGATTACCTTCTGAACAGATTTCAAAACTCTATTCTAACAATCGAGGACAGAATGGTCAGATGCTGATGCGTTTGGTCAAATATGAAGATGGAGGTTTCCCCATGACCACAGCTACGCAAAATATGTTTCCAAAGACCCAGACCAGCACCGCTTTTAGCGCTTTTCAGAAATGTGTTCTGTAAGGAAAACTTACAACCCAAGGGCAAGGCTGAGTGTGTGCTCTTGAAGCTCAGCCCAGCCCAGCCTGCCCCAACATGTTGTTGACATGGACCCTACAGACAGTAAAGTCTCAAGATTTGAGGAATCTAACCACCCCATGGTGGGGGGTGAGGGTGGACTAGATGACCTTTTAAAGGTCCCTTCCAACCTAAACCGTCATATGATTCCATAATTCGATGAATGTTTTTGTTTCAACAGTAAACATTTCAGGGTGCGCCAGTGGGTTTGGGGGATCTTCCTCTTATTAGGTGGTGTGTGGGATGCTTCTCAGCCCTCCTCAGTCCCTTGTAGTTGTTCCCAGATAACTGGTTGTTGTCCCGGGACAGAAGATGGCACATTCATCACAGGTTGCCAGAAAAACATTCCAGCCTCTAGGTGTTCTCAGGCTAGATGGGCTGCAAGACTGAAGGATACATTGGACTAAATCAAGCAGGCTGGACCCCTTCATGCCACCTCCTCTGTACACAAAGCGTCTCTGGTTTTCCCAAGAAGAAATATGCTTGTGCTGCCCTAGTTGACCTTGGAGCACTTGCACATTCTTCCAGTACCATGGATGCACACAATCACGCACTTCCTGAACAACACGGCTGGAGTCCTCAGGAGTCTCCAGGGACGTCTCCACCTCTGTCTTGTTTTCCATTGGAAAAGCAGGAGTTATTTTCCTCTCTTCCTGACTACTCTGCTTCTTGTGCACCAAGTGCTTCCGAAGAGCAGCTGTGTAGACGTTAGCTTTCTTGTAGGCCATCAAACGTGGTTTCTGGAGAATGTCCCTCCATTCATCATCCCAAGAGTAGACTGTACCAGCCCTCATGCCTTCCCTGGGTAATGGCAACACCTGTAGCTGCTCCAGCTGCTTTGCAGGCACCAGATAATTTTTTTCCACAGAGCCCATCCCTGCTTTACCAGAAGCCCCATGCTGAGCAGAGGATCAGGCTGCCATCCAGAGGGACCTCAAGAGGTGGAGAAATGCGCTGACAGGAACCTCCTGCCCTTCAACAAGCAGAAGGGCCAAGTCCTGCACCTGAGGAGGAACAAGCCCATGCATCAGGATGTGCTGGGGACTGCCCAGCTCTTTAAAGCCGCTTTGCAGAAAAAGACCTGGCTCGTCCTGCTGGACACCAAGCTGACAATGAGCCAGCAATGTGCCCTCGCCTCAAAGAAAGCCAGCAGTGTTGTGGGCTGCATGGGGAGGAGTGTTGCCAGAAGGGGGAGGAAGATGATTGTTCCCGTCTCCTGGGCACTGGTGAGGCCACTCCTGGACTACTGGTTCCAGTTCTAGACTCCCCAGTACAAGGCAGCTATGGAAGTAGTGGAGAGAACCCAGTGAAGGGGCACAAAGATGATGAATGAAGGGGAGCATCTCTGCTAGGAGGAAAGGCTGCGAGAGCTGGGTCTGTTCAGCACAGAGAAGAGAGGTCTCAGGGGGGATCTTATCAACATGTATAAACACCGGAAGGGAGGGTGTGGTTGGGTGACCCTGGCTGGATGCCGGACGCCCACCAAGCCGCTCTGTCACTCCCCTCCCTCAGCTGGACAGGGGAGAGAAAATATAACAAACGGCTCGTGGGTCGAGATACGGACAGGGAGAGACCACTCAGCAATTACTGTCAGGGGCAAAAGAGACTCGACCTGGGGAAATTAATTTACTTTATTACCAATCAAATCAGAGTAGGATAATGAGAAATCAAACCAAATATTAAAACACCTTCCCCCCACCCCTCCCTTCTTCCTGGCCTTAACTTCACTCCCAATTTTCTCTGCCTCCTTCCCCCAAGAAGCACAGGGGGATGGGAAATGGCGGTTGCAGTCAGTTCATAACGCTTCCTCTCTGCCACTCCTTCCTCCTCATGCTCTTCCCCTGCTTCACTGTGAGGTCCCTCCCATGGGAGACAGTCCTCCACGAACTTCTCCAACGTAAGTCCTTTCCAGGGGCTGCAGTTCTTCACGAAATGCTCCAGCGTGGGTCCTTTCCAGGGGATGCAGTCCTTGAGGAACAGACTGCCAGCTTGGGTCCCCCATGGGATCACAAGTCCTGCCAGCAAACCTGCTCCAGCGTGGACTCCTCTTTACAGGGTCAGAGGACGTATGAGAAGCCTGCTCCAGCACGGGCTCTCCAGGGGGTCACAGCCTCCTTCAGCCCCATCCACCTGCTCCAGCGTGGGGTCCTCCACAGGCTGTAGGTGGATATCCTACAGCCCTCCACAGGCTGTAGGTGGATATCTGCTCCACCGTTATCCTCCGTGTGCTGCAGGGGAACAACCTGCCTCTCCATGGACTTCACCACAGACTGCAGGGGAATCTCTGCCCCAGCTCCTGGAGGACCTCCTCCCCCTCCTTCTTCACTGACCTTGGTGTCTGCAGAGTTGCTTCGCTCACATATTCTCACTCCTCTCCTCCAGCTGCTGTTGCACAGCAGGTTTTTTCCCCTGTCTGAAAGATGTTATCCCAGAGGCACTAGCAACATTGCTGATTGGCTCAGCCTTGGCCAGCGGCGGGTCCATCTTGGAGCCAGCTGGCATTGGCTCTGTCAGACACGGGGCAAGCTTTGAGCAGATTCTCCCAGAAGACACCTCTGTGGCTTCCCTGGTGCCCAGTGACAGGACCACAGGCGATGAGCACTGGCTGAAGCCCAGGAGCCTGTGTCTGAAACTTCAGGAAACACTTTTTTTACTGGTTAGGGTGACTGAGCACTGGCATGCATTGCTCAGAGAGGTTGTGGCTTCTCCCTCCTTGGAGATATTCAGAACGCATTTGGAGAGCTTTAGGAGGAAGAGAATTGGAAGCAAGCAGTGCAGCCCACCTGGCTGGGAAGGTGGTTACAAGTGAAGAGTGGAGCAAGTTGGGAGGGAGGGAGGGAAAGAGAAAGACAGGGCACATCCTCAGCCAGGGAAGCCCTTGGGTGACCAGCCAAGGATTGTAGGGCTGGGAGCAGCTGGGCCCCTTCCTGTCAATGTGACCCCAGGCAACCCCACCAGTTTGCCCCAGGCCAACATCACTTCCTTGCATTGGATCCATCCAGGACTTGAGCTGCATCTTCTGCTGGCACTGACACATTCCTGCCCCAGAAAACCTGGGGCCTCTCAAGACCAGCACTCAGAAGAAGCCTCTGTGAGGCAACGAGTATGGCATTAGCCAGGAAATGAAAAGGGAGCATCCTGGAAAACAACCACCCAGCCCATGTCATTAGCCGGGATGTTTTCCGTTCGTCATGAGCACCTTGGAAAATTGCCACTTCCGTGGAAGCTGTGTGTGGGCCTGGGGCAGGTCAGGGCCACCATAAAAGCCAGCCCAGCTCCTCGCTCCCTCATCCCCTTCTGTCACCTCTTTCTCCTCAGGAACCAGGTGAGTCTGAAGCTCTTGCCCCATCTCCTCTTCTCTTCCTGCAGATGTGTGGTCCCCCATCCTATGCTAGGTTGTCATGAGGGGTTAAAGACAGGTGAAGGTCTGACTCCGAGAGTGATTGGCTGAGTGAGGTCTTAATTGAAGAAGCAGGCAGCAGCCTCATTGGGCCTAGTGACACTTTGACCATGCCTGGGTGAGGCCCAGAAACCCTTCTGCGTCACTGCTTCGTTTCTACCTCCTGGCTCAGCAGGCGCCTTTGAAATGCTCGTGGTAGGGAGATGGACTCCTGGCAGACTGCTCCTCACATGTGCCTGTGCTCTGATCCCTCTCTGCCCTCTCTCCCAGGTGCACCTCCACCCTCCAGACATGTCCTGCTACGACCAGTGCCTGCCCTGCCAGCCCTGTGGCCCGACCCCGCTGGCCAACAGCTGCAATGAGCCCTGTGTCAGGCAGTGCCAGAACTCCACCGTCGTCATTGAGCCTCCTGCTGTGGTGGTGACCCTGCCCGGACCCATCCTCAGCTCCTTCCCACAGAACACCGTTGTGGGATCCTCCACCTCCGCTGCTGTTGGCAGCATCCTCAGCTCTCAGGGAGTGCCCATCACCTCTGGGTGCTGTGACCTGTCTGGCATTTCCAGCCGCTACTGTGGCAGAAGGTGCCCCCCCTGCTAAAGCCACTGGTGACAATCCAGACAAGGACCCCAGGAATGCAGGCCTAGATTCTGGACTGAGGACAGAGCTCCTGGCCATTGATTTTGGAGAAGCTGAGCATGCAGTGCTGCCCTTCCAGAGGAGGTGCAGCTGGGCCTCTCTGAAAACAAGGAGTAACTTCCTTGCCTTCCACTCTCTCCCATCTCTTTCCTCTCTTCTGTTCTTCTGTTCTTCAGTTCTTCTTCTGACCCCTCTCCCTCCATGGGGCACACAGATGGATGCCCTGTGGGATCTCCACTGTGGGTGATGGGCACAGACTTTCGGCAGCGGCCAGTGATCTCCCACCACCACCAGCTTCCTCTCTAAGGGAACTCATTTCCCTCTTCAGAGGCATTGAAGTTTTCTGCATCACAGCCTCTGCCTCCACATATTCCTCTTATTGGTGGACATTGTCTTGAGTTGCCAAGGAAGAAAGGTATTGCCTTGGTTGTCGGGGGATAAGGTGAGGGAACAAGCGAACACAGGGTAGTGGGTCCCTTCCCGTCCCTGTCTCTTGCAGCTGAGGAAGACATCCTCAGCTCCTCCACAGCAAGTGGCCATCAGGCCCTGCATTCTGGCGTCCCTGCTCAGATACGGCCCCTTGGTCTCAGAGCAAGGGTAGCAAGGAGATGTCACCGCTCCACCCGCCCCGCCCCAAACAGTTCCCTGCACAGCCCAGCAATAACACCGATGGGCAGGGCTAAGGCAACTCCCACTTTGATGTGGAACTCTGCCTGCTCAGGCCACACAGCAGGGCCCTCGTGCCTCCCTCACACACCCCCAGCTCCCACCACACAGGGCACCCCAAGGACAGCAGCCAGTGCCCAAGCCCCCACGGCTGCTCGCTGGTGCCTGGCCTTCCCCCAGGCATGAAGCAGCTTTCCCCAAGGCCAGCTCTTCTCCCGGCAGGGCCTGTTGACCACCTCTGCCTGGTGGTCTGCTCCCCCACTGAGATCTTGGATAGAGCTGTACAGCGTGGTACCACTGCAGAAGAAATGAGGCAGAGCTGGGGGAAGTCCATGAGGGAGGGAATGAGGAGGGCTCCAAGGATGGACAGAGTGCACTGGGGAGAGCACGTCCTCCACATCCCAGCACACAGCCACGCACCAGCTGGAGGGTGCACAGGGTGGTTCTGACTATGGTCCAAAATTGTTAGAATCATGCAATTCCAGGAACGACTCTTGCCAGATGGCATGTTGTTGATGTTTTTCATCTTACTTTGAACTCTGACCTCTGAGGGACACATCCTGGAACAGCTGTTCTAGGAGACAGGCCTGCAGCAATACCTGAAGAAGCAATGTGCAGGAGAGAAAGCCATCAAGCTAAGAGCAGCAGCAAGGAACCATTGCCCAAGCAGCCCCCGCCTCCTGCATTGCCCATTTCCTCTCCAAAGCCATGTGCAGAACAACCACAGAAGCCATAGTGAAAAGGAGGGAAGCTGAGATCCCCCATTCCAAGTCCCTGCTCAGAGCAGGTCTCGTTACATCAGGCTGGCCAGCGCTGTGCCTGTCAAGGCTTGAAAATTTCCAAGGCCGGAGCCTGCACAACATCTGTGGACAGTGCATTCCAGTACTTGAGAATATTCAGGGTCAAAAAAAGGTTAGAAATCAATGGAGTTGCTACTAGCTAAGTAGAATTTCCCAGCTTCCAAATTGCATCTGGAGCCCCGCGACTGCCCTGGAGGCTGCCACTGGACTCACTCCCACATGTCAGTACCTTTCCTCCGTACCAAGGAGCCCCAAACTGAACACAGGACCCCAGGCACGGTCTCATGAGTGAATCAAGAGAGGAGAAGGATCACTTCCCTGCGTCTGCTGGCTGCACTTTTGCTAAGAGGTCGCAGAGTGCAGTTGGTCTGCCTTGCCCCAAGGGCACACTGCTGACTCACCTTCAGCCACTGGCCACCAGGCATCCCCTGCCTTCCCAGCTGTCTCACCTATAACCTCTGCCTCCAACAGACCAGGCTGCTCAAAGCCCCATCCAACCTGACCTTGAGCACTTCCAATGATGGGGCATCCACAACTTCTCTGGGCAATCCGTTCCAGTGTCTTACCACCCTTATTGTAAAAAATTTCTTCCTTCTGTCCAACCTAAATCTACCCTCTTCTAGTTTAAAACTGTGTCATGGTTTAACCCTAGCCAGCAACTGAGCACCACACAGACACTAGCTCCCTCCCCCAGTGGGATGGGGGAGAAAATCTGAAGAGTAAAAATGAGAAAACTCGTAGGTTGAGATAAGAACACTTTAATAATCAAAATAAAAAAAAGTAAAAATATAATAGGAGAAGTAACAATAATAATAATAACAACAACCACAACAACAACAACAGCATCCAGAGTAACTGAATCACAATGCAATTGCTCACCACCCATCGACTGATGCCCAGCACATCCCTGAGCAGCCGTCACTCCCCTCCACTCAACTCCCCCAGCTTATGTACTGAGCATGACCTCCTATGGTATGGAATAGCCCTTTGGCCAGTCTGGGCCAGCTGTCCTGCCTGTGCTCCCTCCCAGCTTCTTGTGCACCTGGCAGAGCATGGGAAGCTCCAAAGGCCTTGACCAGTGTAAGCACTACTTAGCAACAACTAACACATCTGTGTGTTATCAACATTATTCTCTTCCTAAATCCAAAACACAGCACTATACAGCGACTAGGAAGAAAATTAACTCTATCCCAGCCAAAAGCAGGACAAACCATTACCCACTGTCCTGTCCGTACTGGCACCAAGAGTATTGGATATCTTCATTTATATCTTAGACAGTTTGCAGGTGACACCAAGCTGAGAGGTGCAGTTGGTACTCTTGAGGAAATGGATGCCATCCAGAGGGACTTGGACAGCCTTGAGGACTGGGCCCACATGAACCTCGTGAAGTTCAACAAGATCAAGTGCAAGGTCCTGCACTTGGTTTGAGGCAATCTCCAATATCAATACAGACTGGGGGATGAATTGATTGAGAGCAGCCCTGCAGAGAAGGGCTTGGGGGTACCAGTGGTTGAAAAATGGGATGTGAGTCAGTAATGCGTGCTTGCGGCCCAGAAACCCTGAGCTACATCCTGAGCTACATCAAAAGACGCGTGGCTAGCAAGTCAAGGGAGCTGATTCTGCCCCTCTCCTCTGCTCTCATGACACCCCACCGGGAGTACTGCATCCAGTTCAGGGCTTCCCAATAAAGACAGACATGGACCTCTTAAAGTGGGTCCTCCAGGGGTTGACCACAAAAAAGAGCCGAAGGCTGGAACACCTCTCCTGTGAAGAAAGGCTGAGAGAGTTGGGATAGTTCAGCCAGAGAGGCTGAAGAGAAGGCTCCAGGGAGACCTCATTGTGGTCTTTCAATATGGAAAGGCAGCTTCTAAGAAAGACGGAGAAAGACTTTTTACCAGGGCCTGTGGTGAGAGGACAAGGGGTAATGGTCCATCACAGCAGCAACTGCTGAGCTCACCAGCCAACGATGGAAAATCCTGACACATGCCCATGCTTTTTCCACACACGGTACACATCTATGATGGCTGCCTGGTGGCTAACAACAGCAGCAGCTGCTTTAGCCTAAGCAATGCTGCAGCTGCTTTCTGAGAAGCTTTCTACCAAGCCCATCTGGCTGGCACCTTGCTTCCTGATGCTGCGCTTGCAGAAGAGCACAGCCAGGAGCTGGACTCCTTCCAAGGGAGGCAGGTCACAGGTGGGGGGAGCTGAACGGGAGCTTTCCAGGCCAGGTGAGGACCCTTGGAAAATGCCAGTCCTTCTGGGAGGCTCTCAGGGCACCAGGCTTGTCCTCCTGGTGCCTGTGCAGTGCTGGGCACACCCTCCTGCCAGGACTCCTGTGGCTCTGGAGGCTGCTCCAGTGCTAAAAGCAGATGAGGAGACAGACTTCTCAGCAGTGCTGCTCCATGAGCTCTAATGAGCCAGGTTAACTGACGGATGCCAGGGCTTGGCTCAGGCAGTTTGAAGTCTTCTCCTGATGCCACCTGCTACTTAATATTGGTTTGGCTTTTGAAGAGAGGGTATTTATCTTAAGTCGATTGAACTACTTCTGTCCAACCCCCAAAAGCCCCAACGCCCTCTGCTGTCATGAAATCCACCATGGATGGCTGGTGCCTGATTTACCTTCTTAGCACTGGGCTTTCAAGGACTTGTGGAAAGTTGTCAGGGGCACAGAGGCAGAGAGGTGGCCGGTGGTTTTCAGCGTGTGGGGAGGGGCTGTGCTTCCTCATGTGCATATGCATCTGGCTGTGCCTGTGGGTGTATTTGTGCCTGGGTGCTTGCATTTGTATGTTCATTTGCAAATGCACAAGTGAGAGTGAGTGTCTGCCGGGGTGTGTGTGAACAAGTGCATTTCTGTGTGTGTCTGTGCATGTGGTTGTGTACACGCACAGTTTTGCAGGTGAGCAAGTAAGTGTGTGTGTGGTGTCAGTGCGCACGTGTGTGTATGGGCATCTGTCTGTGCAGACGTGCCTGTGTATGTCTGTGTGCTTGTACAGGACAATGTGCGTATGTATCTACATGCAAGCGTGAGTGTGCAAGTGTGTAGAAGCACATGCAGCTGCTTGAAGGGATCAGCCTGGAAGCACAGCCCATGTCTGCCTTCCTCTCCTTCTGCTCTCTCCTCTCCCTCCCACCTCCTTGTTGCCTTCTGATCCCCTTTGGCCTACCCACGCCATTCTAGGGGGGATCTGCTGCACCCTTCCCTCCTCAGTGCAAGCCAAGGGACGCCCTGCAGCAACTCTGCTACAGCCAAAGGGCACCACATCTCGACTCTCCCTGGCGCTCTCTTCACGGTGGCACTCCACTCGGAGTGACTTTGTTTTCGTCCTTTGTGTCATGGAAGTTCTGCTGCAGCCCAGCCTCTTTCGTTGTGGTGTCCTTCCCTCTGTGGACACTCTCCCAAGCGCTCAGTGAGCAAGGTGTTAGTCTAGGGTGATCAGAGTGGAGGCAGAAGGGGATTCTTCACCTTTCCCAGAATGCGGGGAGTGTGGGACACAGTGCTGTGGGCCCTTGGAAGGCACTGTTCCTGGGAAGTGAGGAAGGCTCCTCCAGAGCCAGTGGCCTGCCTTGCTTTGTCTCTCCCTGGAAATGCCCTCTTGAGCATGTCCTGTGGCTGGGGAGCCTGGCCAGTGGTGTCCTTGAGTGAGCAGCCTGGGGACTGCAGCAGGCCAGTGGGAGGCTCGCAGCCTCCTCTTGGGGATGGATGTTCCTCCTAGTCTGCACGGAGCTCTGCTGGGAGGCAGCCTGGCAGAAGATGACCTTGAAGGCTAGCACAATTCCCTGTGCAGAGGGGCAGGGAAGCAGCAGAGAGGCACAGCTGGAAGAGAGGCTGGGGCTACTGCCTGAGCGTCCCAAGGGTGGCCAGAAGCTTTCCAAATTACTGCTTTTACCCAGAGAGGGCTTGGAGCATCTTCCCACTGTGGAAGGGGACCTATCGAACTGCTGCAGGAATGCATTGGGCTTGCTGGAACGCCTTCGCCCAAGGCCTTTTGCAAGGGTTGGTTTGGCAGCAGAGACTTGACCCACTCTCTGACCCCACACAGCTTCCAACTCCTCACAAGCAAAGCCCAAGAGGAGAGGGAGGAAAAGCTACTGAGAGGGGAGGCAACTAGTTCAACACAGACATGTGAACTGCAACGCTGATACACTGATACCAAATCTCCTTTTCCTCCCAGCTGCTATTTGGGGAGGGGTGTTGGCTTTTGAAGAGCATGCATTTACCTGCAGAGAAACCTGGGAGCAACTTCATTAGTTCAAGCTCATTTCTGTGTGCAGACCTCAGCGTTTGCAGCCTGCAGGAAGCTGGGCTGGTAGCAGACACACAATCCTCTGCTGCGGCATTGCTTCTTGCATAGGAGGTGGGGGGCTCATTCCAGACTCCCAGGTCTCCCTGAAGGAGATCACAAAGACCACCAGGGAGTGTTGCAGAAGTCACTTTTTCGCTCCAATAAGAATCCAAAGACCTGTTGAAGCCTTAGACTGCAAGCTGTGAACTTTCACCCAAATACGCTGACCATATGCTGAACTCCTGCCTAGCTACATGAAGGAAGGCCCTGAAACTGGTGCAAACCAGGAAGATAAGGTAGCCAAAACCATCGGCAGAAGCTGCAGCTCTTCAAGACAAGAAAAGGAATGTCCTGCCTGGAGACAGAGAAAGGATCCAATAAGGAACAAGAAGACCCCAGACCCAAATATTACTATTGGACCCAACCATCCCATGAGGGGAGGGGAACTTAGACTGTAAGGGTCTAATTGCCCAGGGATCTCTTTGTTCGGGGTCCCTCCCTGGAGGCACCCAGCTCGAGCTGCTCTTCACCGCTGTACCACTTCATAAATTCACCTGGCGTACGCCATGTGGGAGACTCTGCTTCGGGGAAACCTAGGGTCGAGCCTGAGGGGAGAGTGTGTGTGTGAGTGAGGAGTCGAAAAGGGGCACCCGTCAGCTCAGTGGAGCTGCCCGCTGCAAAGGGACTCCGGTCCTAGCAGTTAAAGTCTCGGGTGGGGTGTGTGCGGCTCCCTGAACGGCTCCCTGAACCGCTCGGGCGGTTGCTGCTCCCCTGACAGGAGGCTGTCATGCCTTCTTTGTTCCTGCCAGTGGGGTAGAGGAGACACCTGCTGCTATGAGGCTGAGGCTGGGGCTGTCTCCCCAGAGAGCACAGGGGAATGAGGGCCCATGGGTGCCCCATGCTGGGAGCTGCCTGGCTTGAGCTTCCCTCTGTGGACACTCTCCCAAGCGCTCAGTGAGCAAGGTGTTAGTCTAGGGTGATCAGAATGGAGGCAAAATGGAGTTCTTCACCTTTCCGTACTCTGGTACGGGGAGTGTGGGACACAGTGCTGTGGGCCCTTGGAAGGCCCAGCTGAGATGAAGTTAATTTTCCCCATAGACCTCATACTGCTGTGCTTTGTACTGATAGCTGGAAGGGTGTTGGTAACACACCAGTGTTATGGCTGCTGCTGAGCAGTGCTCGCTCAGCATCACGGCTGTATCTTGGGAGAGGATGTAGCCAGGACAGCTGACCCAGACTGACCAAAGGGATATTCCATACCGTATGACGTCCACGCAGTGATAAAAGCCACGATAATGGGGGGGGGGGGGGGGGGAGGGCATTCATTGTTTTACAGTGTTGGCCATCCCGAGCAACTGCTATGTGTGCTGGGGCCCTGCTTCCCAGGGGTTGGCTGGACTTCACTGCTGATGGGAAGTAGAGAATAAAATCTTTTTGTCTTCCTTTTGCTTTTCTGCACCTGGCCTTTACCAATACTTTCATTAAACTGTCCGTATCTCCACCCACGAGCCTTTCATTATATTTCCTCTCCCCTGTCCAGCCGAGGAGAGGGAGTGATAGAGCAGCTTTGGTGGTCTCCTAGCGTCCAGCCAGGGTCAACCCACCACAAAGGCACTGTTCCTGGGAAGTGAGGAAGGCTGCTCCAGAGCCAGTGGCCTGCCTTGCTTTGTCTCTCCCTAGAAATGCCTGTCCAGGAATTTGGTCTGGCCAGCGGAAACCAGGGCAGTTACCACCATGCAGAGCGCCTGGGCCTTTGGCAATTGGGGCTGTTCTGTGTGATTTGCTTTGCCCCTCAGGCACCGACTTTGCACTTGGACTGGCTGAGCATCTGGAGAGAACCTGATGGCTTGACTCAAAGCCCGTTTTTCACTTGATTGACTAGAGCAAAGAAGCCCACAAATCTCTACTAAAATGTGCTCTAGGGGCCTCTGAATGCGGCTGGCGAGTGCTTGATGTACTTAATTAGTCCTGGGCTCACAGGAATTTACTCACACTGGTTATGCAGGGCTGAGAGCAAGCCCCTGGCATCCTGATTCCCAGCAGGCTCTGCCCTACAGTCAGGATCAGCCATCTCCAGAGCCACCAGCACTGGCAGGTTTCAGAAAGAGGAGCTTGCCCTGCAGATGCCTGGGTGCACAGGGCAAGCAGAGCTGCCAGGGCAGAGCTGAGGGCCCCTGCACCCAGGATCAGCCTTGCACAGACACATCCCCCCCTCCCCGGCCTTGTTGCACAGCCAAGGAAGCTCCCTGCACCAGGGGGTCTTGCCCAGCACAGAGGTACAAGGCACTGTCAGAGACCTCGACTTCCTCCAGGCTGTATTTCCCCGTGGTGTTCAGCAACGCGGTGAGACGGCCGCTCTGCTTGGAGCCAGCTGCTGCCTGACACGAGACCAGTTGGAGAGTCTGGCCTTCTGTCTGCTGGTACCAGAGCAAACCCCCAGAGCTGGAGGTCTGCTATGTGCGGGTTGTTTGGATGGTGTCTCTCAGCTTCACTGTGACTTGTCCTCCTTGCTGGGTGACGGTGCTCTGCCCCACGGTGCCTGGAAGAAAGCAAGGGTCAGCAGCTGTGCAGGGAAGGGGTGTGGGAAGCAAACCAGGAGTGGATGCAAAACCCTGGTGGAGAAGGCTCCCTGTCCCTTGCCCTGCAGTAAATTCCTGAGGCGTGGGGACAGGCAGGTGGAGAGTTGTTTTGGGCAGGAGCTCAGAGCTCTCAGCCCCGTGTGGACCCTGAGGAGAGCTGTGCTCGCTCCCTGCTCCTGCTCCCTGCTCCTTCTCCTCCCGCCCAGAGAACCAGGGAACAGCCTGTCATGCCTAACATGAGTGTGTGTGCTGGCACCAGCTCCCCTCCAGCTTGTTGAGGTGCCCATGGAGCTAGGGCAAAAAGATCCATCCTGCTTCCCCAGCCCTGTCATCTCAGAGGGCTCCTAGCTCCCTGAGCATACACACAGCTGAGCTTGAAAAGAGGGAGCCCTGGCTGTTTTGTGAACCAAGAGAAAACTGGAAGCTATGGCAGGTATGTGCCAGGCAGGAGACAGAATGGGACAGCCTATGAATGTCAATGGGATGAGAGCTTTATAGTCCCTGGGGCAGCTTTGAGAAACTCTGCTACTTTGCATTGGAAAGGGAGAAATGTGGGGCTGCAGAGACAGCTCAGGTCTCCTGTGGTGACAGCAGGTGGATCAGAAGAGAGAGGCAGGGAGAGGTGGACTGAAGGGGAGAGAAAAGCAGGAGAAGGGGTGTGAGGTCTCTCTCCTCTCTCCTTTTGAGCAGCAAGAGCATCTTGAGAGAAGGTGTGCAAAACCACAAATGTGAGGTGACATTTCCCAGCACTTTCCTGTAATTTAAGAGTAGTTCTCTGCATGATCCTGATAAGGCTGGCAAGGGTTTCCTGGGGAAAAGAAGAAGTATGCATTTCTAGGAAGCCAGGACTTACCCAGCAGTTGTCCCAGGAAAGCGGTGAGGACGAGATATCCGAGGTGCATGGTGAGACCGACCCACCTGTTTGTTGAGTGAGAGAGAGTCAGAAAACCACCTCCCAGCCCCGAGGTAACAGAGCTGCCAGAAACGACTCTCTTCCTCTCAAAGGAAGAAGCGGGGAAGAGAAGCGATCTGTTCTTCCTGTGCCTGAAAGGCTCCTCCTGGGTTTCTCCCTCCTCCAGCAGCAACACCTGTGGCTCCCTCAGCCAAAGCCTTTCTCAACATTTCCACAAGGAGGGCTCCTGGGGGCGCCAGGGGTCCCAGTCTTGGGAAGAGGCTGTTCCCAGGCAGCTCACAGTGGAGTCCTCACCTCCCCAGCTACAAGCCCCTGCTCTTCTGCACACCCACTGCTGGGCCATTTCGGAGGTCAGGGGTTTCTTCCCCAACGAGCTTTCATAGCTTCCCCTGGGGGCCTCAGCTCTCTGGGGATGTTGCTCTTTCTTCTGGGAACAGAAGTCTCTTCTGTTTCACTCCCTTCTCCCCTTTCTTTCCTCAGCTGCCTGGGAACAATGTCCCTCCCTGAAAACCCCCCAAATAGGAGAGGAACCCTGCTGTGCAACAGCCCAGGGGTTCTGGCTGTGTCTTGTTCTGCTGGGATAATCCACCGTGCGAGAGAGGAACCTGGCTCCAGCGCTGCTGTTAGATGCCACAAACGCAGAGATGACAAGGCCAACCTGCTCCTACTCTAGGGGAAAGGGTGAGGGGTGTTGTGGTTTAACCCCAGCCAGCAACTAAGCACCACCCAGCCGCTCGCTCACTCCCCCCCCAGTGGGGTGGGGGACACAATTGGAAGGGTGAAAGTCAGAAAACTCGTGGGTTGAGATAAGAACAGTTTAATAATTGAAGTAAAATGAAATAGAATGGTGGTAGTAGTAGTAGTAGTAGTAGTAGTAGTAGTAGTAGTAGTAGTAGCTGTAGTAATAATAATAATAATAATAATAATAATAATAATAATAATAATAATAATAATAATAATAATAATAATAATAATATACAAGAATAATATGCAAAGCAAGGGATACACGACACAATTGCTCACCACCCACTGACTGATGCCCAGCCCGTTCCTGAGCAGCGATCACTCCCCCCCTGCCCAACTCGCCCCAGTTATATACTGAGCATGACATCATACGGTATGGAATAGCCCTTTGGCCAGTCTGGGCCAGCTGTCCTTCCTGTGCCCCCTCCCAGCTTCTTGTGCGCCGGGCAGAGCATGGGAAGCTGAAAAGTCCTTGACTGGTGTAAGCACTGCTTAACAACAACTAACACATCAGTGTGTTATCAACATTATTCTCATCCTAAATCCAAAACACAGCACTATACCAGAGACTAAGAAGAAAATTAACTCTATCCCAGCTGAAACCAGGACAAGGGGTCAGCAGGGATGAGGGATCAGTGGGTCACCCCCACTCCCGGGGAGCACATGGGGCACCCATTGGAGTGCTGCACTGTGAGAGGTGGGGATAGGGTAGCCCTGCGCCCCGGAGCTGAAAGGGCATGTGAAGGGGTGGGGGTACGGCGGGTGGGGACCCCTACTCCCCTGCCCTTTCCACATGAACTCCAGAGGGATCCCATGCACCAGTCATGGCAGAGATAACAAAACTTCTCATTATCGTTAAATCAACCTGACCTGAGTAGGCACAGATCTGTGCTGCGCTGAGCTGTAGATGTCACTTGGCAAACTTGGCAGCATTGCCACAAACACGTCCTTTTCTTGATCCAGGTGTGAAGCACCCTGTTCTCATATAAATGTCTTTTTGCTCAACGGTACAAATTAGGAGTGGTTTATTCCGAAGAAAATCCTACAAAAACTGAACAGACGACAATGCCAGCGAGTCTCAGCACAGGCAGGATTTGCACTAGGTGCTAAACCCCAACCTGAGCTCCACCTCATGCTCCATAACTCGGGGTTCCCAGCATCTGAAGGGCATCACGTCACCCGTGCTGTCCACTTTTACCTTCTTGTGCGATCTCCAATTAATGGTATTTTAATCAACACTCTGTGGAGCAAGAGTCCCATTCCTACTGGGATCTAGCTACAATCACGCTCCACCCTCATCATGAAAAAAAACACAATTCCGAATTTCTAATAGGAATTTCTGCTCTTCCAGGCTGTGTGCATTGCCTTTCTCTCTATTACTGTGCTCAAGAAGAGTTGGGCTCCCTCTGGCTCTTCATCCTCCAGCCAAGTGTCAGAAGCATCAAAAAGCTCTCTCTTAAGCTTCTCTTTGGAAGGCTGAAGAAGGCCAGTTCTCTCAGACCCTCCTCATGCCTCGTGTTCTAGAAACACATTGCTGGTAAAATTGGAAGGGACCTCTGGAGGTCAGTGGGTCCAAACCCCACCTCAAGAAGGGTGCCCTAGAGCTGGTTGCAAAGGACCACATCCGGATGGATTTTGAGTATCTCCAAGGATGGAGACTCCACAAACTCTCTGGGCATCCTGTGCCAGTAGTCTCTCACCCTCACAGTGAAAAAGGGTTTCCTGGTGTTCAGACAGAGCCTCCTTTGTTTCAGTTTCTGCCAAATACCTCTTGTCCTGTCACTGGACCCCATGGGGAAGAGCCTGGCTCCGCCTCCTTCACAGCCTCCTGCAGGTATTTGTACACGTTGATGAGATCTCCCCTGAGACTTCTTTTGCCTTTGCTGAACAGGCCCAGCTCTCTCAGCCTTTCTCCAAACCAGGGATGCTCCAGTGTGTTCATCCTCTAAGGGGCTCCTCACTTGACTCTCTCCAGTACGGCAATATTTGGTAATATCAGCCTGTGACATGTTTTTCCTTCCCCAGTTGCTGGCACTCAGACCTTGCTTACACCCCAGTCCCTCCAGCTGCTGGCACTCAGACCAACAGGCCCTGTGACCAGTCACCCCTTCTCCAGTTGCTGATACTGCTAGCACACCCCCTGGCCCATCCAGTTGCTGGCACCCAGCCCTACAACCCCTATGGCCCTTGCTTGTTTGCTCACATCTCTCTCTCACACCAGTCTCTCCAGTTACTGGCACTCACAGTTGGGAAGTTGCACAGAAGGGTGGTTAGGAAAGGATTTGATAAGAAGGCAGGGGGGACTGTTGCGCTCAGGCACAGGGCTCATCCCAACAAGTGCACTGACCAGCCCCTGATTAGGTGCAGGTACCTCTTTTCATCCTTCCTCCTCTCTATTGCCTCCCCTTGCTCCTCCCCAGGCCCCTCTTTCCCCCCACCTTTGACCCTGCCCCTAAGCGGTCCTTAACAGCTCTTGCCTAGTCCTGCAGGATCCCCCTCAAACATCCATCATCCTCCTGTGCCTCTTGTCACTTCCTGCCACTTACAAAGCTCAGCCTGTCCCACTTCAAAGCTACACCTGCACGTTCCTAATGGCCCATCAATTAGCAGCTGCAGAGCTCTGGTCTCCCTCCTTGTCTCCCTTATCACTTACTCAGAGATGGGTGTCCTGGTGTGCTTTCTTTATCACTTGCCCTTTTACTTCTGCTGCCCTTTGAAAGGAAAAGGCACTTGATCTGACAGCCTCAGTGAACCAGCCACTCTCACCTTCCTCATGCCCTGACAGCGGCCTCTGCTCAAGTTCCTCAGGTGAGCGCGTTCCTCAAGGTGCTGAAAGGCTCCTGGCCCCAGAGACAACTGGGTCTTTTGAGTCAAGGCTCTGGGGGGAAGCCCCATGTTGAGCTCAGTCTTTGAAGTGTCTCCCTGCAACCCCTGCAGCAACACTAAGCCATGGCAGTCACTTTTCAGGATGCCCGAGAAGTCACAAACATGAAGGAAAGGGAAAGCTTGGCCAAATGAGCAATCAGTTTCAGATGTAACGTGGGTATGCAAAAGAACTCGGGTCACTTGGAATGTGTGGAATGAGATGGTCTGCACTCCCAAATTCCAGCTTCTTTATTTTTGACCCACCCCATCTGTCCTGCATTTCCTGCAAGACCCTGAAACCTCTCTCACAGGTCTTTGTGCAAATCCCAGCATAAGGATGGAGCTGAAGTGCAAACCATCGCTTTCTTACCCATCCAGGTTGGCATGGGGCTTCTCATCCACCTGCCAGTACCTCACAGAGACACTTGTCGCCAGGTGCCTCACTCTCTTTGCCTCCTTCTCTTTCCTTCTGGCCCATCTCTCCTTTGGACATATTCCTCATCTCCTCGCTTCCACAAAGCCTGAACTTTCTTTGTCACCTCAGAAGGTCTCACTGCCAACACCTGCTGTTGTGGCCTACTGAGGTGACATCACTCCAGTCCTTAGAACATGTTGGCCTGCACATCCCAGGAATGCAGCTACCAGCAGTTTTAGTGTTGGGCAGAGAACCCAGAAGGACTCAGGGCCAGAGGCAGTCCCCCAGGCCAAGCACTGCTGAGTCCTCAGAGCCATGAAAAGCAGGCAGACGGCTCAAGCAGTGGAATATGACCTCTTGTCCAGTGCCTGCCTGATGGGTCTTGCTCACCTGCTGAGGCTGTCACTGATCCTCAGGTGCAGGGCTAGGAGGACATTTTCCTTCCTTGGGCTTCTCTGGCTAGGAGGTAAAGCCACAGGAGCAGTCATGGCTCCCACCATGAGCCCCCTTCTCCAACACTGCTCATTGCTGGACACTGAGGGAAGAGTAAGAGCTGGACAAGCAGCTGGGCTACGTCTCCTGAATACTCACTGCTGTGTCCCGTTCAGTTTCAGTGGCTCAGGGTCGTTCCTGAGTGTGCTGTGGCAATGCGGCCTCGTGGCAAGGAAGGCCAACAGCATCCTGGGCTGCAGCAGGAAGAGCGTTGCCAGCAGGACAAGGGACCTGACCCTTCCTCTCTACTCAGCGCCGGTGAGGCCACGTCTGGAGTGCTGGGTCCAGTTCTGGGCTCCCCAGAAACTGTGACCCTTACTGTGTTGCAGGTTTGCAAGGGCTAAAGGGAGGTTTGTCAGCACTGGGTCGTCCTTTTTGGGGCAGTGAGGCCACAGCTGGGCTTCTCACCGCCCTCCCAGTCAGAAGGTGCTTGAGCATCCTCTCAGGCAGACATACCCTGGTGTCGAAGTGCTGCCTCTCAGCTCCAGGTCTCATTGCCAAAGGGGCCTGGGGCACCTGAGAATTCCTGTAGGAGCCTGAAGGAAGAGATCAAGCAGCCTGCTGTCAGGCAATAGGAGGCTGCAGGCTCTTCTCCTGCTTTTGGCTCCTCCTGGACATTACAACCAGCGCAACCAGCCCCCAGCAAGGGAGCAGTGTCCATGCTGAACTTCTCCTGCCATTCAGTGCCCAGCCAGAGACAGGGGCCTGCACCCACCTTTCTTGAGGATGGAGACAGACCCCCTTGAAGCCTCTGACATGCTCCCAGTCCCCGCAGGGGATTCCTCTCCATGCTTAAACGTCTCAACTCTGAGCCACTGTGACACTGAGCACTTGAAGGCCTGTGACCTCGACATCCCCTTCTCCTGTCAGTCTGGAGCCTGAACTCCTGACTCCACGGGATGACTTTGTGACGCGAGCAGGATCCTTTTGAAAGCTCCGGGAAAGCCTGTAGCTGGAGGACTCCGTTTTAAACGGTATATCCGAGCTCTTACAAAGTAACAAACTGTGAAACCCCTTCTGGTTGGTCTTTCCTAAGTCAAGCTTTGCATTAGCAACTCAGCCCTGGAGTCCCTGAGTTTCCAGAGCAGAGGAAAGCACCTGCTCAGGGCTCCCTTAGCTGAGCCAGTGGGGAAAGGCAGCAGGCCGAGCAGAGGCCCTGTATGCTCCATGCCAGCAGTGGCCGGTCCCTGCAGCAGGACCGAGGGCTGCCCGGCTGCCCGGGGACAGGAGGAGCTCTGCTGCCCGCCTCCCTGTGCAGAGCAGAAAGGCGCTGCTCCTCGACGGGAGCCAGCGGGGACGGCGGCTGCACTCGCTCCTGCCCGGGCACCGCCGGACACCGCCACCGCTCCACTCGCGATTCCTGCCCGCCACCGCCAGTGTGGTGGGGGATTTCTGTCTGCGTGCCGCTGGGAGTGCGGGCATTTCCTAATTGCCCCATTCCTAATTGTCTACTTCAAAAGCCCAGAGAGCCTGTTAGCGGTAATAGCAGCCTTGGGTGGAGATCGTGGTGCAGGTCCTTGAGAAGGGCAAAACCACTGGGCATCTGTCCCCGCTGAGACGCCTTTCTGAGACACTGCTGGCAGGCCTTTCCAGCCAGGCCAGAGGATGCCACGTTACCCAGAAGGCTCGGAGCCCTCTGTGGGGAAGCAAGAGAGCCCTGCGGGAAACCCCCTACTCCCCTCCCTGCCTGGCACAGACCGTCTGGGTCTGCGCTGGCAGCGCTGCCCGAGGGGGGCTCTTTGGTGCCTTCAGGAGCACGGATCCGCAGCAGCCCTCAAGGAGAAGAGGTGCTGAGCCCCGGCACTGGCTCCAAGGAGGACCTGGCGGTGGCGGTGGCGGTCGGGCGGGGGAAGCGTCCCGGGGCCCGGGGCCGGGCGGGGCCGGGCGGGGCCGGGCGGGGCGAGGCGGGGCCGGCGGGCGGAGCGGCAGCGCCCCCTGGCGGGCCCGGCCGGGGCTGTCCCCCCGCCCCCGCCGGGCCCGCCCGGCCCCGCCCGCGCCGGTTCGTGCCCGGCCGCAGCCCCGGCTCCTCTCCCCGTGCCTCCCACGGCGCAGTAATACACCGCCGCGTCCCCGCGCCGGGGCCGGGCGAGCCTCAGGGCGCTGGACCGGCGGTCTGTTGCCACCGACATCCGCCCCGGCGGGTTCTCCACTGCTTTCTCTCCAGTGACACCTGTTACAATGTGATGCGGTGCCTGGTCTGGAAGCTGACGGTACCACTGAACATACGTGCTCCCCTGAACGTTGGGGTGTGAGCAGTTGATGCTGATGGCGGTGCCCTCGGAGGTCTCTGCCGACGGCTCCTGCTGCACCTGGGCTCTGCCCGCAGCCACTGCCGAGAAAGGAGAAGGAAAGGCCAAAGATCACCAAAGGTCGCCGAGCTCCGATGCCTGTTTTCCCCGTTGGACGGTCAGGAAGAGTGGCCGTGAGACACAGGCAGAGCAGAACGGTTGGGTATAAAGGAAAGAAAGAAGGAAAGCAAGAAAGAAGGAAAGCAAGAAAGCAAACAAGCAAGCAAGAAAGCAAGAAAGCAGGCAAGCAAGCAAGAAAGTAGCAAGAGGGAAGGAACCACTAAATATTTTGTATGGAAAGACACAGAGGAAAGGAAGGAAATGGGAAGGGCTGATGAAGGAAGAGAGCGATGTGTTTGCTGAGGGAATGTGGGATGGCAGCAGAGGGAGGGAGGGACGGGAGGGTGGCTCGGGGGCAGAGGTCCGTGAAGAAGCCAGAGGGGACGGCAGTCTCGAGGGACCTGCGGGGGCCACCCCAGGCTCAGCCCCGGCCCCGCGCAGCCCCCGGCCCGGCCCCCCCCCAGCCCCGCCAGCCCCGCGCACCCAGCAGCACCGCGGCCAGCCCCGCCAGCCCTGCGCCCCGCCACCGCCGCATCCCGCCGCTGCGCCGCCCGGGCGCCTCCTCTCCTCCGCCTCCTCCCCTCCCCTCCCCTCCCCTCCCCTCCCCTCCCCTCCCCTCCCCTCCCCTCTCCTCTCCTCTCCTCTCCTCTCCTCTCCTCTCCTCTCCTCTCCTCTCCTCTCCGTCGCCGCCAGCTCCGTCCCGGGGCTGAGCCCTGCGCCGCCGCCGCTCGGGGGCTCGCCCGGCCTCTGACGGCGCAGGGGCTCTGCACGCCCACCGCTTTGCCTCCTGCCAAATGCACTCTCCCCGGCCTCCAGCAAGGACGCCCCAGCCACAAGAAGCCTGCCCAGCGCCACCTGCAGCCTGGGGCAGCCCCAGGGCCTTGGCCCAGCACATGGAGCAGCTTCCCAGAGCTGTCTCCGAGCTGCGGGGCTGGAAAGAGCAGCCACTGCTTTCCTGCGGATGGCAATGAGCAGCTTGAGAGCCTCCCTTCAGCTGCCTCTCTGCAGTCCCAGCACGATGCTGAAAAGTTGTGTTGTGGCAGAGGGGGTGTGAAGACAAATGTGAGGGACCTCCAGAGGTCATCTAGATCAACCTCCAATCGGAACAGATCCTATTAGATAAGGTTGCTCAAGGTCACATTCAGTCCAACCTTGAACAGCTCCCGGGATGGAGATTGCACAGCCTCCCTGGGAAACCCGGTCCAGGTCTTCTGATTTCTTTTAGCCTACTGCTTAATCAGATTTTTGCATGTTCTAGTTGCTGTCCTTTGCCTCTGCTTCTTGAAGGGACTCCGTGTCAGCTGGACCAGAGTCTAGGTCCATCGTCTCTGTCTCCTCTGAACAAGTAGTTGGAGAAAGCAAGAAGGTCTCCCCTGAGCCTTCCCTTCTCCAAGATGAGCAGGCCCAATTGTCTTGGCTCTTCTCGCATTGCCAGACCCCTGTCCACCTTGGTGACCTTTGTTGGTCTCGCTTCAGTATGTTGATAGCCTCCTTGGACAGGGGAGCCCCAGCCTGGATGCAGTACTGCAGATGTGGTCTCACGAGGGCCAGAGGGGCAGGGTCACTTTCCTGGACCTGCTATCAGCGCTTTGGCTACCACAGCTCAGGATGCAGTTGGCTGCCTTTGCTGCAAGGGCAGGCTGCTGTTCCATGTGTCTCCTAAAGCCATGCATCCTTTCCTGTGGCTCTGCTCCCTAGGCAGCGAGTCCCCAGCCTGCATGACCAAATGGGCTGGCTCCTCCTCCAGGTGCAAACCCTTGTCCTTGCTCTTTTTGACCTGCATGACGTTCCAGGCAGCTAGTTTCTTCAAGGTCACTAGTCTTTGAACCTGGTAGTCCAGCCAATTTTCCACCCCGCCTTGTCATCCTCTTCATAAGCCCATTCACCACCAGTTTGTTCCTAAAGGAAGTATGGGAAGAGGGTGTCAAAACTCCTTCTGAACTCCAGGTACACAGGTCCCCTGCCCTTCTCTTCTCCACAGTGCCCATAAGCACGGAGGCTGGCCCTCAGCTACACTAGAGCCTCAGCTCAGAAGCAGCTGCATGGAGAGGGGAATCAGCCCTGCCTGAGCTCCCCCAGAAGGCCTCCCTGGCAGGGATCGCACTAAGGTCGCTATGGGGAAGGGCTCAAGTCCTCAGCTGCATTGTCCCAAGTTGTGTCATTGCCACAAAGGCTGAGGAGAAGGCTGAGGTACTTAGTGCCTTCTTTGCCTCAGTCTTTAATAGTCAGACTAGCTATCCTCAGGGTATTCAGGCCCCTGAGCCAGGACGTGAGGATGGGAAGCAGAACGAAGCCCCAGTAATCCAAGAGGTAACAGTTGGCGACCTGCTCCTCCACCTGAATGCCCACAAGTCTACGGGGCCAGATGGGATCCACCCGAGGATACTGAGGGAGCTGGCGGAGTTGCTCACCAAGCCACTTTCCATCATTTACCAGCAGTCCTGGTCAGCCGGGGAGGTTCCTGATGCCTGAAAGTTAGCAAATGTGACACCCATCTACAAGAAGGGTCGGAAGGAGGATTCTGCGTACTACAGGCCGGTTAGCCTGACCTCGGTGCCGGGGAAGGTCCTGGAGCAGATAGTCTTGAGTGCCATCACGCAGCCCGTGCAGGATGACCAGGGGATCAGGCCCTGCCAGCATGGGTTCATGAAGGGAAGGTCCTGCTTGACCAACCTGATCTCCTTCTATGACAAGGTGACCCGCTTGGTGGAGGAGGGGAAGGCTGTGGGTGTTGTCTACCTGGACTTTAGTAAGGCCTTTGACACTGTCTCCCACAGCATTCTGCTGGGGAAACTGGCTGCTCATGGCTTGGATAAGTGCACTCTTCACTGGGTAACAAACCGGCTGAATGGCCAAGCCCAGAGAGTGGTGGTGAATGGAGTCAAATCCAGGTGGCGACCAGTCATGCGTGGTGTTCCCTAGGGCTCAGTGTTGGGGCCAGTTCTGTTTAATATCTTCATTGAGTGCACCCTCAGTAAGTTTGCAGATGACACCAAGCTGGGTGGAAGTGTCGATCTGCCTGAAGGCAGGAAGGCTCCACAGAGGGACCTGGCCAGGCTGGATGGATGTGCTGAGGCCAACTGCATGAGATTCAACAAGGCTCAGTGCCGGGTCCTGCACTTGGGTCACAACAACCCCAGGCAATGCGACAGGCTGCGGGAGGAGTGGCTGGAGAGCTGCTTGGTGGAAAAGGACCTGGGGGTGTTGGCTGACAGCTGGCTGAACGTGAGCCAGCAGCGTGCTCAGGTGGCCAAGAGGGCCAATGGCATCCTGGCCTGTATCAAGAATAGTGTGGCCAGCAGGACCAGGGAGGTGAGAGTGCCCCTGTACTCGGCACTGGTGAGGCCGCACCTCAAGTACTGTGTTCAGTTTTGGGCCCCTCACTCCAAGAAGGACATCGAGGTGCTGGAGTATTTCCAAAGAAGGACAGCGAGGCTGATGAAGGGTCTGGAGCACAAGTCTTACGAGGAGAGGCTGAGGGAGCTGGGGTTGTTTCGTTTGGAGAAGAGAAGGCTGAGAGGAGACCTTATCACTCTCTACAACTACCTGAAAGGAGGCTGTAGTGAGGTGGGGGTCGGTCTCTTCTCCCAAGTAACAAGTGATATGACAAGAGGAAATGGGCTCAAGTTGTGCCAGGGGAAATTTAGATTAGATACTAGGAAAAATTTCTTCATGGAGAGAGTGGTTGGGCATTGGAACAGACTGCCCAGGGAAGTGATGCAACCACAGTCCCTGGAAGCATTCAAAAACTGTGTGGATGTGGTGCTTAGGGACATGGTTTAGAGGTGAACTTGGCAGTTAGGTTAACAGGCTGGACTCGATGATCTCCGAGGTCCTTTCCAACCTTAATGATTCTATGACTCTATGATTCTAAGCTGGACCAGAGCCCAGGCAGACAAACAATCAGGAGGGCAGATGTGCTAAAAAACTTTCAAAATGCACACAGCTCTTCTTGGGGAAAAGGTCTCTTTGGGACACCCCTGTGGGACATCAGCAGGCGTTGGGGGATGCGGTCTCAAATCCAATGTCCCTTCCCTCCCAGGGGCAGTTGCTGGGCACTCGGACCTAGATTGCAATGCAGGGCATGAAGGTCCTTGTGGGCTGAAGTCCAAGGCAGGCATCAGCTCTTTGGCTTTCCCTGTGCAAGCCACAGGGTCTGGCCTTCCGCTCACAGCACAGCCACATCAGGCTTCATGTTCCTTCCATTTGGGACCTGTTTGGTCCAAGAGCTCAGCCCCTGCCTGACACAGCACCAGGCCAATGAACCATACAAGTACATTTGGCATTGATAAGGACATGAGAGGGGGCTGTGTTCCAACCCAGGCACCACCGACACTGCACTGCAAACAGATCCACTCAGGGATGGCCAGCACATGGTCAGCAGGATTCCTTAGCCTTTCTCCTTGCCCACAAAGCCAACCCCATCCTTCTGAACTCTCTACGACTGGGGAGAGCAACTGAGTCCTGGCCTGGAGAGGCAGGCAGGGGGCACTGCCAGCCGTGCTGAGGCACTCCCACTATTGTTACACTGAACTAAAAGAAAGGATCCAAGCTGGAGGGAAGCTGTTCTTGCTGGGGTCTGGAATTGACAGCAGCGGAGCCTGAGCTCTGGAGGGGCAGGAAAAGGAGGTGTCAGGAGGCAGGGGCTGCATTTCAGTGCCTCTTCCCTCGACAGATCTCTAGCAGGCTGGTGCCATCACCATTCAGCTGCCCCAGGCATGCCCATGGCATTGCTTGTGTGCTCACAGACTGCACAGAAAAGGGATGAATCAAAACAAGCCAGAAATTTTTCCTGAGGGCAGTGTTCAGCAGGATGGGGTCAAAACCTGGCAGCACAACACACACACCTGGGGAGGAAAGAAGTGATCATCAGGGTGAGCTGAGGAGGGAGGGAAAGAGATGGATGTGGCATGTCCTCATGCCTGGCAGCTTTGGGCATCCAGCTGAGGATTGCTGGAGCCTCTTCCTTGAGAACAGCACTTCAAACTGCCCCACCAGAGTCACCCAGGCTGAGGTCACTTGCCTGCCCTGAAGCCGTCCAGAACTTGAGCTGAGTCGTCTGCCAGCACTGCTGCACTCCTGCCCTAGAAATCCTGGGGCCTTTCCTCCCTGTGCTTGGAAGAAGCCTTCATTGGGGAATGGGCATGGCCCAAATGTGGAAATGAAAAGGCAGCAGTGCTGGAAACCAAAGCACAGCCCATATCATGAGCTGTGATGCTTTGCATTCAAGATGAGCTTGTCAGAAAATTGTTACCTCTGCAAAGGGTGCCTCTGCTCCTGCGGCAATGGAGGGCAGGTATAAAAGCCAGCCCAGGTTCCTGCTCTCTCATCCACTTCTCCTGCCTCCTTCTCCTTGGGAACCAGGTGAGTCTGAAGTCCCTTCTCTTCCTCTTCCAAAATGAGATCTCTCCTCAGTGGACATCTCAGGTGATATTGTCTTTGTCCTGTGCTGGGCGCTGGAGCTCCTTGTCATGGCAGAGGGTTGTGGGGAGAAGGTGTGCTAGAGAGAGGCTGGGATGTGGCTGAGGGGGCTCTTGGTTTAGGAACTAGCAGACAGTCAGCCTGGGCCAGGTTGTTCTTTGTAGGAAAATGAAGACCGTGTGGCTCCTGGCTAAAGCCTCCAGCTCCTGACACAATAGTGAACTTGGCTGCTCCTCACACATGCCTGTGTCCTGCTTCCTCCCTGTCCTCTCTCCCAGGTGCACCTGCAGCCCAGAGACATGTCCTGCTACAACCAGTGCCTGCCCTGCCGGCCCTGCGGCCCGACCCCACTGGCCAACAGCTGCAATGAGCCCTGTGTCAGGCAGTGCCAGAACTCCACCGTCGTCATCGAGCCTCCTGCTGTGGTGGTGGCCCTGCCCGGACCCATCCTCAGCTCCTTCCCACAGAACACCGTTGTGGGATCCTCCACCTCCGCTGCTGTTGGCAGCATCCTCAGCTCTCAGGGAGTGCCCATCACCTCTGGCTGCTGTGACCTCTCTGGCATTTCCAGTCGCTACTATGGCAGAAGGTGCCTCCCCTGAAAAAGATGCTGGGAAAGCCTCAGGGAGACCCCTCAAGGAACTCAGAACATGCTGCTGAGCAGAGGACTGAGGTTTTGGATGTGTTTTAAGAATAGCTGAGTGGCTTTGCCTTTCTCTCCCTTTTCTTTGTTTGCTTCAGTTCCCCTTGGCAGCAAAGTCCCACTAAGACCGGCCTGGTGGGGACCATCTGTCTCCTCTCCCTCTATGGGGCAGGCAGACAGACAGACATCATGCAGGAACTTCTCCACAGCAAAGGGCCTCAGACCCTCAGCTGCCCCTGGGACTCTCTGCACTGGCAGCCCCACTTGGAGTGACTTTGTTCCCCTCTTGATTCATTAAAGTTCTGCTGCATTCAAGCCTGGCCTCCATGTGCTCCTTCCCTCTCTGGACATGCCCCAAGCTGCCAGGGGAGAAGGGTGCTGGTCAGGGGTGGAAGGGGGTGAGGGCACAAGGAGACCCTTCTCCATTCACAGAGGCATGGGAGGTTTTCACACCCTGCAGAGGCTTCCTCTTTTGGGCACCATGCCTTGGAGCTGAGGAAGTCACCCCTGGCTGCTCTGCTGCCAGTGAGCATCAGGCCTTGCCTTGCTGTGCCTCTGCTCACAAGTGCCCAGAAAGGCAGGAGGCCCTGAGGGGTCAGCAGCGCCATGAGCTCTTGAAGAAGGGCGTTCCTCTTGCTATGGCTGGAGCTGCTCTGGCATGGCAGGGAGGGGGTGTGGGGCTCTGGGAGATGAGTGCTTTGCAGAAGGGCAGGCATGGTAAAGCAGGGAAGAGCCTTTGGAATGGCCCATAGCTGCTACTGCTCCTTCCTCTCCCCTCCACCACCCAATGGAGAGGCCATGGCCAGCAGGCATGGGCAGGAGTAGCAGGGAAAAGTCGCCCATGCTGCTGAATGCATCAAACATGGAAATTGGAGCTAAGCATGTGGGAGCTGAGGGAAACGGTGGAAACACTTCAATGTGATTGGCAAAGTCCCCAAACTGCAGCGCTGTGAAATGCTGGCTGGGGAGCAACTTCTAAAGGGCACTTGTTTTCCCCTTCCCATTTTCATTTCAGAACAGATGAATCATGTTCTCCAAGCTCTTCTTTCTGCACACTGACAGCGAAGGGAGCCCGTGTGACCACTTCCGAAGGAGGAGGCATCAACATGGCAGATACACTTCTATGAGCAGTGTGGGATTGATGACACCTGAGTGTAGAGCTCTCCAAGTGAGATGATTGAGTCCAGACTGCACGTCTACTCCTCCCTTCTGGAAGCAGTGGTGCTTCTGGAGGTGATTCACCAACCTCCTGCATCCACCTGCTGACAGCCAGATGCAGGGCAAGGAAGGGCTCCTCCCTTCTTGGGCTGCTATGGCCACCTGGCAAAACCATACGATCAGCTGTGCCTCCTGCCACAAGCTTTGTTCTCCAGCTGTGGCCATCAGTGGAGGCAGAGGGAAAGGGAACAAGCAGACAAGCTGATAGGTCACTTGCCCTGAGTACTCACTCCAGTGTCCCAGCTCTTTTAAGGAGAGGGCATTTACAAGCCTGGCTTGGCTTGTTTAGGGTGCAGCCACCAAGTCAGCTTTCTTGGACTCTTTTCATCATCAAAAACCCTGGATATAGATGCAGCCATGAAAGTCACGGTGGCACGTGCTTCAGAGCAGCAGAGGCTGAGGAGGCAGAGGCCCAGCCTCACCACAGCCCCCAGGTGCCACCGCTGGGCAGGCTGAGCTCAGAGCTACAGGCAAGCAGTGGCAGGGAGGGAACCGCTCCGCACAGCACCCCCACCTTTCTGCGCAGTGCTGCAAGCTGTGGGCACCAGTGTGGGCTCAGTGCACAGAAATAGGCAGCGCTGTCCTGGAGCTCGGCATCCCGCACTTGCAGAAGCACCTGGGAGGTCTCCACAGACAGCACGGAGGAGAACCTCCCTGAATCCACCCGAGGGTTCCGTTTGTCCACCCGCAGCAGCATCTGAGGGGAGTGGGTCTGGCGCTGCTGGTACCAGAGGATGTAGGGGTTGCTATAGCTGGTGGTGAAATTGCAGTGCAGAGTTGCCTTGTGTCCCACCTGGATGGTCATTGCTGGTGGGAACTGGAGCACGGAGTCCTTTTGGCCATGACCTGTAAAGCCAGAAAGGGCTTTCAGCTTTGCTTGCCTGTCTACCTGTCCGTCTACCACTTCATCAGCTTTTCCTAGCCTCTGCCAGGCTGAGCTCTTTGTCCCTGCACATTTCTTGCTGCAGCTTCTTGCCACTCCTCACCCCCCCCATCATCCTGCTTTGCAGCCATTCCCACTGCTCTTTCAGTCCACTGATTCTCTCCCTATCTGCCTCTGAGCTGTGTTAACTGCTCGTCTCTCCTTCAGCAGCAGCAGATGGGAGCTGTTCCTCTCCCTCCTCTCACCATATCTTCTTGCTCTAACAGTTCCTCCATATGGCACACCGCATCCTCTGCCCTTGCCCTGCCCTTGTACGGCATTTCAGCTCTTCTTGCACCCAGTTAGCCTTCTCTGTTTGTCCCCCAAGGTTTACGACCATCCCTACAGAGATTGGCAGCATTGTATCCAATACATCTAAGAGAGACGCTCCTCCTATATGCTGCATCGCTCCATTCCCTGGCATCTTTCCCTCTTTCAGGTTTCACCTCTATTAGCAGGACATGCAGGAATGCTCAGGACCTGCAAATTGAAGGTGAGATCTTATTCCTCCTCTGATGCCCATTACTCCTGACATCTCCCAGATTATAACCCGTACCCGCCCGCAGCCCCTGCTCTCCCTACAGAAACACTCCCAGATCCCCCAGGGAGTCAGCACTCACGTCTGCCCGCTTCCCCACCACCAGCTGCGCAAACTCTTGCCTCATTCTCCCCAGCCTGAAAGTCGCATCTCACCAAAGTCTGCCAGTGCCACCAGAGCTGCCAGGAAAATCAGGACCATGTCACGCTGTTCCTTCATGGGGTGCCCAGGGACCTGCCAGCAGGAGGGACCTGATGCTTGTAAATTCACCTCTTCTTCTGCCTCTGCCAGATCAAAGAGGCCTCCAAAGCACAGCCCAGAGGGTGGAGCAAACCCCTCTCCCTGCTGCTCCAAGGACTGCAAACCTGCCAGCACTTCCCTTGCAATACAACTCCAGCTGCCACAACGGTCCCCAGCTGGGGCAGGGAAGAGGCCTGAGCCTTTCCTCTCTGCCTCTGAAGCCTGTGAACATGGACTTTCACAGCTGTCTCAGCTCCTACAGCCTCCCTGGGGCCACGCTGGGCCCAGGACCTCATGCCCAGAGGCCTCCTTCCAGCTCTCGCTCACCTCAGACCTTCAGCCCCGCAGGCCAACTTAGCACATCTCTTGGTGCCTCACTCCTGAGCTCTGACCTTGACTCGCACCTCTGCCTTGCAGCAAGTGCCCAGCTCAAGCTTCTCTCCTGTCTCCTGCACTTCACTCCAACACCAAAGGCTCTCAGGCTGAGGTTAAGGGCAATCCTCTGCAACAAGCTCCATGTCCCGAACACTACCCGCTGTGGGATACACTTGAAGGTGCCTGTGACAATCAGTATCTCCTCCTCACGGTGGTGCCGAGGCAGAACTGCTGGCTCTGCAGGATGCCTGTCCAACACCAGCAGGAGCGCCTTGGAAGTGGGCTGTGGAGCTGGAGGGTTCAGTTTGTAATTGTGTATCTGAGCCTGCTTACAAAGTTCCCAGTGAAAAGGGGCTTTAGAGTGTAACTATAAAGGTTGTAACTCTTATACAAAAGTCTTGAAGTAAGGAGTCTTGCAATCTCTCAGCAAAGGACAGTTCCTGATAAGAACAGAAACTTGTCCTAAAAACCAGCTGAAACCGACCCTGCAGTTTGGACAAGAGTCAAGGAGCAGCTGAGTCTGCACAAGAACAAGGGGTTACTAGCGGTGACGAAGAAGAGTCATCAGCCTTCATCCCCACGACCCCCTGCGA